>NC_091453.1:118553351-118913986 GCF_964237555.1 Oryctolagus cuniculus | reverse complement strand
GTCATTTTCCATAAATATTCCTATGGTTTACTTTGGAATTTTTTTGTACTTTTACTAGGAGATTTTCTGCTTTCACCTTCTTTCATGATGACTATCATTCTCGGTTTTGGTGTGTACCATATCCTTAAGAATCATTTGTATGGCTGAACAAGTGATGACACATTCTTTCAATTTCTGCTTTGGAAGGTCTTTATTTCACCTTCATTTATAAATGAGATCTTGCTGGGTACAGTATTCTGGGTTGACAGCTTCTTTCTTTTAGGAGTGATGCTATGTCTCTCCAATCTCTCCTAGCCTGGAGAGTTTCTGATAAGAAACCAACTATTATTCTAATTGGGGATCCTCTGAAGGTAATCTGGCTTTTTCTATTGTGCACATTCTAGAATCTTTTCTTTATGTTTTACTATTGAAAGTCTGTCATGGTGAAGATCTTTTCTGATCATGTCTATTAGGATTTCTGTGTGCTTCCTGTATTTGGATGTCCCTTTCTTTCTCCAAATTAGAAAAGATTTCTGCTATTATTTTGGTGAATAGGCTTTATAATTCATTTGCTATTTCCACACCTTCAGGAACTCCTAAGACATGTATGTTAGATCATTTGATAGTATCTCATAAATCTTGATCATAATTTTCCATTTTCTCATGTTTCTCTGTTTCTGAGTAACTTTATGATCATCCTTTTGAATTTGCTTTCAGCCATTTCATCAATTTCTTTGTCTTTACATTCCAATATTAAAGTGTTGTTTTGTTCCTTTTGGAGATTCATGTTGTCTTCCTTGTTCTTGTTTCTTATATTTCTGCATTTATTTTTAGGCATTGGGAGAGATACTTGTTGGTTTTCTCCTCTGATGAGTTTTATCTTTGAACTATGCCTCTGGGGGTTAGTGGCATTTCTTCTCCTTCAGTGGATATCCAGAGGCATGTGCTCACTCTCAGAAGCTGGCTTCTTCTCCAACCCCTGCTTGCAGGAGTCATGGATGGTGTCTGCACTCACTACTACGTGTCCACAGTTTCATACTGTTCCAGGGTATCCCTCTGCCTTCTTTAGAATTTCCACTACTGACTTTTCTCCAACTCTCCCCTGAGAATCTACTTCCTCTGCTTTTCTCCTGCTACCCTCCCCTGGTAAAATTCAGCGTGTCTTTTTCCTATTCAACCATCTTGGAATTCCTCATTGATTCATCTTTTACAACTCATTTCCTCTCCCTGGGTTTTAAATATACCACCCAAATATGACTGGAGTTTATAATTTCAATCATCTAGTGAAAGAGTCTAATACTTAATTAGTACTGAATAAATGAGAATAAAATATAGTTCCTATGATATAAAGAGAGTGATGACCAGAAAGTGAAACTGACTAATTCAGGATCCCACAAGGACTAAAATTTGAGGTCAATCTTTTGTTACTCATCACTAATGGAAATACGTAATGTACCAACCAGTGCTGTTTGATCAAGTTTCGCTTTCTATTAATTTGATCCATTAATATATTCTGGGAGGCTCTAATTTAGGGCTTCTTATACCATCCATGAGTCTGCTCCTTGCTTCTACTTTAAGATCACCTCAGGTTTTGTAATATACAATGCTGTTAGCATAGGGCTTTGTCGAATCAAGTCAGGTTGCTTGAAAGATAACAGTTTGACTTCAGGATCCAAGGAAAGCAGGCTGTTATACATCTCCAGCATCACATTCCTGGGCAGAGTCCTCTGAGCATTGTCCAGGGCTTGCCACTCCTCATGAATGAAGTCCATAGCCAGGTCTTCAAATGACACCAATGTTGTGGAAATTTCACCCTACCTGAGCATGGATGCTCTGTTCAGGAAATGCAGAGTGTTGAGCAGGAAAATCCATGTGGCAGGGGACCAGTGGCAGCTAAGGCAGCAGAAACAGAAGCAGCCTGTGGCTGTGCAGGATGTACACTCACAATCTATCTGGGATAGCAGAACACTGGATGAGTGCAGGAGAAGGAGCAGTACAGCCTCGCAGTGCTGGCTCTGATTAGTGAATTAAACTCCACTGTCCCTTGGCAGTTTATTATAAAGTTAATTATGGTCTTACCATATGACCCAGCAATTTCAGCAATCTTCATAATGGAAAAACTACCTAGAGTCGGCAGCACCCAAGCACAGAGCCATTCTTTGACTCTGTGTTCAGCACAAGCAGACTGAGCTCACATTCCCCCACCAGAATTGCATCAGTGAGGATTAGCAGTAATCTGAGCCTCCACCTCCATTCAGCAGTGCCAGATGATACCACAGATTCAATATGAAATTATGCTTTAGGAATGAAGGTGAAATAAAAACATCCTCATCTATATTTTTGTTTTACTTTTTGGAAATTTTTGCCCTGCTTTTTGGTATCACTATAACAGTGGCTTATAAAAGTGAATGAAATTGAAAATGCAAAATATTAAAATCTGTCAGATGCAGCTGAAGAAGTAGTGAAAGGGTAAATTATATAACTAAATGCTTATGTAAGAAACAAGTGAAGTTCTCAAAACAATATTTTTGGATCTTATCTCATGAAACAAAAAAAAAATAGTAAAGATAAACCTAGAGCAAGAACAATGAAATGATGAAGCAATCAATGAACTTGAAAACAACAGAGATAATTAATGAAAAAACTAGCTCTTTAAAAACATCATTCGAATTGATAAAAAGAAAAGGTACAAATCACCAATATCAGGAATAATATAGGAGCTATCACTAAAGATACTGCTGCCAGGATTCCAAGGGTGATACAAGAATATGAATAACTTTATACTTGACAACTTAGACCAAAAGGAATAATTCCTCAAAAACCACAAACTATCAAAAACTCAACCAAGATCAGTAGACAATTTAAATAATCTTATAATCGATTAAAGAAATTAAATTAATAATTTAGAAATTCTCCCAAATTCCCATAGGAAAAATAAACTTCACCTAAAATTCACATATTATATAAATATTAAATCGAAACAGGTCATAATTTTAAATTTATAAAACTTTAAGATAAAAATAGAGAAAAATTTTGGTATTTAGGGCTAGGCAAACAGTTCCTAGATTTCACACCAAAAACATGATCTCCAAAAGGAAAGCTTAATAAATTTTACTTCATCAAAATTTGAATCTTTAAAACAACCTAAGAAGACCATGAAAACACAGGCTATAAACTGAAAGGCAATACTTGCAAACTACATATCTGACAAAGTATGTGAACACATATTAATATACAAAATATACATAGAAACCTCAAAAACCCAAGTAGAATATGTGCAAAAGACATGTATATACACATAATTGAAGATTAAAAGCAATGAAATTTTATTCAACATCATTAGACATCAAAGAAATACAAATTAAAACCTCAATGAAATATCACTCTACACCCAACACAATGGATAAAATAAAAAGACAGACAACAGCAAAGGCTGGCAAGGATGCAGAGAAACTGGATTACTCATAGATCACCAGGGGAAATGTACAACGGTACAAACACACTGAAAGAGAGTATGACAATGTTTTACATAGTTGATTATACCACTGCCTTAAAACTCAGCTGGTACACACCTGGGCATCTATCCTAGAAAACTGAAAGTTTCATAGAAGTTTTATTCATACTAACCTCAAAATGAAATCCATTGGGTGGATGAGTAACTAAACAAACTGGTGTCATGGAATATTAGTTAACCAAAAAAATAAGTAACTACTAATACATGCAATAGCCTAGATGGATCTCTAGCGAATTATGCTGAATGAAAAGTATGAATTCCCAAAAGTTACATACCAAATGATTCAATTTATACAACAGTCCTGAACTACCAATATTATAGAGATGGATCTTATAAAAGTAGGGGTTGTTAGGAATTATAAATTAGGAGGAGAATAAAGCGGGTATGACTATAAAAGAGCAACAGGAGGAATCCGTTAGGTGATTATACTTATCTTTATCCTGACTGTGGTGATCTCATAAACACACATTTACGATGAACACACACATATGTGCCCTAAGTAATACAGGTAATCTATGAATATAGTCAATGAGTTTTATAAATGCTGATTTTCTGGATGTGATGTTATATTATACTTCTGCAATTTGTTATCATTGAGGGAAACTGAGTAACGGATACACTGGGATCTTTTTGGATTTATTTTTTTCCTTCCATTTAAATTACTTTTATATTTTAACTTTTCTTTCTTTTAAACTTTTATTTAGTAGATATAAATTTCCAAGGTACAGTTTATGGATTACAATGGCTTTCCCCCCCCATAACTGCCCACCCACCCACAACCCTCCCATTTCCCAATCCCTCTACCATACAATTCACATCAAGATTCATTTTCAATTATATTTATACACAGAAGATCAATTTACTATATATTAAGTAAAGATTTCATCAGTTTGCCCCCACACAGAGCACAAATTGCCAAATACTGTTTGAGCACTAGTCATATCATTAATTCACATTGAACTACACATTAAGGACAAAGATCCTACATGGGGAGTAAGTGCACAGTTACTCCTGTTGTTGACTTAACAAATTAACACTCTTTAAGGCGTCAGCAATATTCCGAGGCTCTAGTCATCAGTGGCCAAGGCCATGGAAGCCCTCTGAGCTCGCCGACTTTGATCTTATTTCGACAAGGCCATACTCAAAATGGAAGTTCTCTCCTCCCTTCAGAGAAAGGTACCTCCTTCTTTGATGGCCCATTCTTTCGACTGGGATCTCACTCGCAGAGATATTTCATTTCAGTTTTTTTTTGTTTGTTTGTTTGTTTGTTTGCCAGAGTGTCTTGACTTTCCATGCCTAAAATACTCTCAAGGGCTCTTCAGTCAGATCTGAATGCCTCAAGGGCCGATCCCGAGGCCAGAGTGCTGTTTAGGACAACTGCCATTCTACGAGTCTGCTGTGTATCTCGCTTCCCATGTTGGATTGTTCTCTCCCTTTTCAATTCTATCAGTTAGTATTAGCAGACACTAGTCTTGTTTGTGTGATCCCTTTGACTGTTAGACCTATCATTATGATCTATTGTGACCAGAAATTGATGACTTGGACTAGTGAGGTGCATTGGTACATGCTACCTTGATGGGATTGAATTGGAATACCCTGACACATTTCTAACTCCAAGTCAGCTTAAGTATATCCCAAATTGTACATCCCCTCCCTGTCTTACTTCCACTCTTATATTTAACAGGGATCAATTTTCAGTTAACTTTAAACACCTAAGAGTAATTCTGTGTTAATTACATAGCTCAACCAATGGTATTAAGTAGAACAAACAAAAATACTAAAAGGGATGTAGTATTAAATTGTCAATCCCAAAGGGACAAATACCACTTGTTCTCCCTGATAGGTGACAACTAACTGAGCACCAAAAAGGAAACCTGTTAAAGTGAAATGGACACTATGAGAAACGGAGACTTGATCAGCCCACACCCTGACTGTTGATGAGCAACTTAATATGTTATCCCTCTTAGTATTTTTTTTGTTTGTTCTACTTAATACTTTTGGTTGAATACTGTAATCAATACACAATTCTTCTTAAGTGCTGAAACTGAACTGAAAAGTGATCACTGTTAAATATAAGAGTGGGAATAAGAGAGGGAAGAGATGTGCAATTCGGGACATGCTCAAGCTGACTTACCTCAAACGGTAGAGTTAGAAACAAACCAGGGGATTCCAATTCACTCCCATTAAGGTGGCATGTACCAATGCCATCTCACTAGTCCCAGTGATCAATTTCTGTTCACAATTGATCATAATGATAGGATTAAGAACCAAAGGGATCACATAAATAAGAATACTGTCTGCAAATACTAGCTGATAGAATAAAAAAGGGAGAGAATGATCCAACATGGGAAGTGAGATACACAGCAGACCCATAGAATGGCAGATGTCCTAAACAGCACTCTGGCCTCAGAATCAGCCCTTAAGGCATGTGTATCTGGCTGAAAAGCCCATGAGAGTATTTCAAGCATGGAAAGCCAAGATACTCTGGGAAAAAAAACCTACATGAAAGATCTCCGTGAGTGAGATCCCAGTGGAAAGAACGGGTCATCAAAGAAGGAGGTACCTTTCTCTGAAGGGAGGAGAGAACTTCCACTTTGACCATGGCCTTGTCTAAAAATTATCAGAGTCGGTGAACTCAGGGGGCTTCCATAGCCTTGGCAGCTCATGACAAGAGCCTCGAGTGATTACTGAGGCCAAAAACAGGAGTGTCAATTTGTTAAGTCAACAACAGGAGTCACTGTGCACTTACTCCTCATGTAGGATCTCAGTCCTTAGTGTGCTCTACATTGAGATTTAATGCTATAACTAGTACTCAAACAGTATTTTTCACTTTATGTTTCTGTGTGGGAGCAAACTGCTGAAATCTTTACTTAATGTATACTAAACTGATCTTCTGTATATAAAGAGAATCGAAAATGAATCTTGATGTGAATGGAAGGGGAGAGGGAGTGGGAAAGGGGAGGGTTGCGGGTGGGAGGGACGTTATGGGGGGAAGGTCATTGTAATCCATAAGTTGTACTTTGGAAATATATATTCATTAAATAAAATTGAAAAAAAAAATTTACATCAACACTCAGGACAAGGGCTGATCAAGTCATTGTTTCTCATAGTGTCCATTTCACTTCAACAGGTTTCCTTTTTGATGCTCAGTCCATTATCACCAATCAGGGTGAACATATGATATTTGTCCCTTTGGGACTGGCTTATTTCACTCAGCATGATGTGTTCCAGATTCCTCCACTTTGTTGCAAATGACCAGATTTCACTGTTTTTTACTGCTGTATATTATTCTATAGCGTACATGTCCCATAATTTCTTTATCCAGTCTACTGTTGATGGGCATTTGGGCTGATTCCAGGTCTTAGCAATTGTGAATTGAGCTGTAATAAACATTAATTTGCAGACAGCTTTTGTGTTTGCCAATTTCATTTCCTTTGGGTAAATTCCAAGGAGTGACATGGCTGGGTTGAATGGTAAGGTTATATTCAGGTTTCTGAGGAATCTCCAGACTGACTTCCATAGTGGCTTTAATAGCTTGCATTCCCACCAATAGTGGGTCAGAGTCCCTTTTTCCCCACATCCTCGCCAGCATCTCTTGTTGGTAGATTTCTGAATATGAGTCATTCTCACCGGGGTGAGGTGAAACCTCATTGTGGTTTTGATTTGCATTCCCTGATTGCTAGTGATCCTGAACATTTTTTCATGTGTCTGTTGGCCATTTGGATTTCCTCTTTTGAAAAATGTCTATTGAGGTCCTTGTCCCATCTCTTAAGTGGGTTGTTTGTTTTGATCTTGTGGAGTTTCTTGATCTCTTTGTAGATTCTGGTTATTAATCCTTTATCGGTTGCATAGTTTGCAAATATTTTTTCCCATTCTGTCGGTTTCTTTTGCAGTACAGAAACTTCTCAATTTTATGTAATCCCAATTGATAATTTTGGCTTTGGCTGCCTGTGCCTCCGGGGTCTTTTCCAAGAAGTCTTTGCCTGTGCCTATATATTGCAGGGTTTCTCCAATGCTCTCCAATAATTTGATGGTGTTGGGTAATACATTTACATCTTTAATGCATGTTGAGTGGATTTTTGTGTAAGGTGTAAGGTGTAAGGTAGGGGTCTTGCTTCACGCTTTTGCCATGGTAATCCAATTTTCCCAGCACCATTTATTGAATAGACTATCCTTGCTCCAGGGATTGGTTTTGGATCCTTGATCAAATATAAGTTGGCTGTAGATGTTTGGATTGATTTCTGGTATTTCTATTCTGTTTCATTGGTCTATCCGTCTGTTTCTGTACCAGTACCATGCTGTTTTGATTACAACTGCCTTGTAGTATGTCCTGAAATCTGGTATTGTGATGCCTCCGGCTTTGTTATTGTTGTACAGGATTGCTTTAGCTATTCGAGGTCTCCTGTGCCTCCCTATGAATTTCACCATCATTTTTTCCAGATCTGAGTAGAATGTCTTTGGTATTTTGATTGGTATGGTATTGAATCTGTAAATTGATTTTAGTAGAATGGACATTTTGATGATTTTGATTCTTCCAATCCATGAGCATGGAAGATTTTTCCATTTTTTGGTATCCTCTTCTATTTCTTTCTTTATGGTTTTGTAATTCTCATCATAGAGATCTTTGACATCCTTAGTTAAGTTTATTCCAAGGTATTTGATTGTTTTTGTGGCTATTGTGAGTGGGATTGATCTTAGAAGTTCTTCCTCAGCCATGACATTCCTTGTGTATACAAAGGCTGTTGATTTTTGTGCATTGATTTTATACCCTGCTACTTTGCCAAACTCTTCTATGTGTTCCAATAGTTTCTTGGTAGAGTTCTTTGGATCCCCTAAATAAAGAATCATGTCATCTGCAAAGAGGGATAGTTTGACTTCTTCCTTCTCAATTTGTATTCATTTAATTTCTTTTTCTTGTCTGATGGCTTTGGCTAAAACTTCCAGAATTATGTTAAATAGCAGTGGTGAGAGTGGGCATCCCTGTCTGGTGCCAGATCTCAGTGGAAATGCTTCCAACTTTTCCCCATTCAATTGGATGCTGGCCATGTGTTTTTCATAAATTGTTTTGATTGTATTGAGGAATTTTCCTTCTATACCCAGTTTACCTAGTGTTTTCATCATGAAAGGGTGTTGAATTTTATCAAATCCTTTCTCTGCACCTATTGAAATAATCATGTTTTTTCTTCTGCAGTCTATTTATGTGGTGTATCACATTAATTGATTTGTGAACAATGAACCATCCCTGCATACCAGGGATAAATCCAACCTGGTCTGGGTGGATGATCTTTCTGATGTGTTGTTGCATTCTATTCACCAGTATTTATTGAGGATTTTTGCATCTATGTTCTTCAGGGATATTGGTCTGTAATTTTCTTTCAATGCTGAATCTTTCTGTGGCTTAGGAATTAAGGTGATGGTGGCTTCATAGAAAGAATTTGGGAGGATTCCCTCTTTTTTGATTGTTCTGAATAGTTTGAGAAGAATTGCAGTTAGTTCTTCTTTAAATGTCTGGTAGAATTCAGCAGTGAATCCATCTGGTCCTGGGCTTTTCTTTGTTTTGAGGGCTATTATTACTGTTTCAATTTCTGTCTCAGTTATGGGTCTGTTTAGATTTTCTATGTCTCCCTGGTTCAATTTAGGTAGGTTTTATGTGTCCAGCAATCTATCCATTTCTAATAGATTGGCCTGTTTGCTGTCATAGAAGTGCTTGTAGTAATTTCTGGTGATTCTTTTTATTTCTGTAGTGTCTGTTGTTACATTTCCTTTTTCATCTCTGATTTTATTGATTTGAGTCTTTTCTCTTTTTTTAGTTAGTTGGGCCAATGCAGTGTCAATTTTGTTTATTTTTTCAAAAAACCAGCTCCTCGTTGGGCTGATTTTTTGTATTTTTTTTTATTCAATCTTCTTGATTTCTTCTCTGATTTTAATTATTTCTCTTCTCCTGCTAAATTTGGGTCTGGTTTGCTGCAGTTTTTCTAGATCCTTGAGATGCATTGAAAGCTCATTTATTTGGTGCCTTTCCAATTTCTTGATGTAGGCACCTATTGCTATAAATTTTCCTCTTAGCACTGGTTTTGCTGTATCCCATAAGTTTTGATATGTTATGCTCTTGTCCTCATTTACTTCCAGAAAGTTTTTGATTTCTCTTTTGATTTCTTCTATGACCCATTGTTTATTCAGGAGCATGTTGTTCAATCTCCATGTGTTTGCATATGTTCTAGGGATTCCTGAGTTGCTAATTTCCAACTTCATTCCTCTATGGTCTGAGAAGCTGTATCATATAATTCTAATTCTTTTGAATTTGCTGAGACTTGCTTTATGGCCTAGTATGTGGTCAATCCTAGAGAAGGGTCCATGCACTGCTGAGAAGAATGTAAATGCTTTATGTGCAGGATGAAAAGTTCTATATTTGTTAGATCCATTTGGGCAATGGTGTTGTTTAAATCTACTGTTTCTTTGTTGATCTTCTGTCCGGATGATCTGTCTTTTTCTGAGAGTGGTGTGTTGAAGTCCCCTAGTACTATTGTATTGGAATCTAAGTCTCCCTTTAAGTCCGTTAACATATCCTTTAAATAAACCGGTGCCCTGTAATTAGGTGCATATGCATTGATAATCGTTATATCTTCCTGTTAAATTGATCCCTTAATCATTATATAGTGCCCCTCTTTGTCTCTCTTAACAGTTTTTGCGTTAAAGTTTATTTTGTCTGATATTACGATGGCTATGCCCACTCTTTTTTCATTTCTGGTGGCATGGTACATCTTTTTCCAGCCTTTCACTTTCAGAGTGCATGCATCTTTGTTGGAAACATGTGTTTCTTGTAAGCAGCAAATAGATGGGTTTTGTACCTTATCCCATTCAGCCAATCTGTGCCTTTTAACTTGAGAGTTAAGACCGTTAACGTTCAATGTGACTATTGATAAGTAGTGACTTTGCCCTGCCATTTTCCCAAAGATATTTTCTAATATATGCTTTGAACTTCCTGTGATCTTTTGCTGCGAGGTTTCCTTCCTTTACCTTCTTTCATACTGACAACTGTGTTTCTGTTTCTGTGTGTAACACATCTTTAAGCAGCTTTTGCAGGGCTGGACGAGTGGCGACAAATTCTTTCAATTTCTGTTTGCTATGAAAGGTCTTTATTTCACCTTCATTCACAAATAAGAGCTTTGCAGGATATAATATTGTGTGCTGGCAGTTTTTCTCTCTTAGTACCTGGGCTATGTCTTGCCATTCCCTCCTAGCCTGTAGGGTTTCTGATGAAAAGTCTGCTGTGAGTCTAATCGAAGATCCTCTGAGAGTAATCTGACGTTTCTCTCTTGCACATTTTAGAATCTTTATGTTTCACTGTGGTGAGTTTAATTACAATGTGTCTTGGTGAGGATCTCTTTTGGTCATGGTTAGTAGGTGTTCTATGAGCTTCCTGTACTAGGATGTCTCTGTCCTTCTCCAAACCTGGGAAGTTCTCTGCTAGTATCTCACTAAAAAGGCCTTCTAATCCTTTCTCTCTCTCCATGCCTTCAGGAACTCCTAGAACTCGAATGTTGGGTTTTTTAATAATATCTTGTAGATTCCCAACAATATTTTTTAGATTTCTAATTTCCTCTTCTTTTCTTTGGTTTGACTGTATACTTTCCTGTGCTCTAAGCCCGATATTCTCTCTTCTGTCTCACTGACTCTGTTTTTAAGGCTCTCTAATGTGTTTGTCATTCGATCTATTGAGTTCTTCACTTCATTTTGATTTCTCTTCACTATCACACTTTCCTGTTCTACTAGTTTCTGCGTTTTATTTTGATTCCTCCTTGAGATTTCATTTTCACGAGAGAGATTTTCTATCCTGTCCAGTAAGGATTTCTGTAGTTCAAGAATTTGTTTTTGAAAACTTCTAAATGTTCTTATCATAAATTTTTTGTAATCTGTATCTTGCATTTCTTCTTCTATCTCATTATAATCTTGGCTTGGGGTGTCTTGTTCATCTGTGGGTGTCATAATGTCTTCCTTGATCTTGTTCCCTCAGTTTCTGTGTTTGTTGCTTGGCATTGTGGATATATTCTGTGAATTCTTCTTCCCTCACTGTAGTGTTTTTTTCTTATTATACTATGACTGTGTTAAGTGGACTTTCTGCTTTTGGAGCAGCCTTAGAGGCTTGAGATGGGTGTGGCCAGAGAGCTTTGCTTGGTTCTTCAGGGTTAAGGGTGTGCCAAAGGTGACACTCCCAGGTTAGGCATGGTAAATCTATTTAGTTAGTTAGTTAGTTAGTTAGTTATATTTTTTTGATTCAGGAGGGAAGTAATACCGCACAGTTGAGCGGAATTGAAGGTAGCCAGCTTCCGATCTCTGCCTTCTATGGGTATATCATTTGTCTGCTTTTTCCCCAGGACCACACAAAGAATCTGTGCTGCCCTCAGTATGGGCTCAAATTCTCCTGCAGTCTCTCACCGTGTTACCAAGGTTACCAAATTGTAGCATCTCTGGAGAGTACTCACATGAACTCCATGAGTTCTCTTGCCCACCGTCTCTTTTTTCACCGCCTCAGTTCATTAGCTCCACCCTTTCACTAAATCCTAATCTCCTGTTATTTCAACCCCCCCCCACCAGAGTCAGGTTTTTCTGTTTGACTTGGCGCGGGCACAGCTCTCAGGTCCCACACAGCCCTTAGGTCACTCGCAAGCACCTTTTACATAAGTCCAAAATGGCTCCTACTCTTTGTCTCCTGCTCACCTTTGCGAGGTGGGCGGAGAAAGACCGTACTGGTCCCTTTTTTTTTTTTTTTCCTCTCTCCTGTAGTTAGTCAGGTGAACTTTCCTCCACGGGGCTTCAAGCCAGTTTTTCTGCCAACGTCTCGGGTTACAGAGCTCACCTCCCCTTCCAGCGCAGATGCGTAGACTCCGCTGTTTGGCTTCCCTGGGTGTCCTTGCTTTCCTCGCAGGTCGTCCGTGTCACATCCACTAGATCTGGAAGAGTTTCCTCTGCAATTTTTTCCCCGAGCCTTTCCTAAGATTACCATAATTCCACTTTTATTAACCTATCTTTTCCCGGACTATCAGTGTGCGTCCTCTCTATTCCGCCATCTTGGCTCTGCCCCTGGATTTATTTTTTACTACTGAATACGAACCTACAATTTTATCAAAATAAAAAGTCTAATTAAAAGTAATCATATTTCTATATACTAATAGTGAACCTATGGGACCCAAAACAAAACACAGTATCATTTATAGTCACTCCACGAAAATGAAATTCTTAAATATAAATCAAATGAAACAAGTAGCATGAATGGGCAAAAATATTAAAAATTAAAAATTCAGGTATATTTCTCTAATTGACACAGTATAAAAGAACACATCTGCTATACTTATTTACAAGGAAACACCAGAACAAACATATTCACAGGGACATGGATTGATCACAAAAATAGAGCTGAATGAAATAAGAAAAAAGCAATATATAATATAACAACAGATATGTAATTAAAAACAAATGACTGAAAATAATAACATATGTTAAATTTACACTCATGCCAAGGAAACATATGACTATGATCAAATACTTTAGAATGATTATCTGTAAGAAGAAGGGGAATGTGGGGAGTAGAAACAAGGGGAACAAATGAGTAAATAAACACGAGACTCTTGAATAAAGAACACAAGTAATTGAAATATTATTAACTCAACACTTTGTAATTATCAGAACCATTTTACCACCACTTCCAAAAAAAGAAATATTTTTCCCCCTAGGGAAGAATATTTGGTCACTGAAATTATTTAGAAATATTGGAGTATGAAAATGGTAATAAAACAGGTCTGTTTTTCACTTGGTTTTATTCTTGCAATAAAATTACCTGCAGACTTGCCTCAGAATCAGCCCTTAAGGCATTCAGATCTGGCTGAAAAGGCCATGAGAGTTTTGCAGGCATGGAAAGCCAAGACACTGTGGCAAAAAATGACCTAAATGAAAGATATCTGTGAGTGAGATCCCAGTGGAAAGAACGCGCCATCAAAGAAGGAGGTACCTTTCTCTGAAGGGAGGAGAGAACTTCCACTTTGAGTATCGCCTTGTCTAAATAAGATCAGAGTTGGTGAACACAAGAGGCTTCCATAGCCTTGGCAGCTCAGGACAAGAGCCTCGGGTGATTACTGACGCCATAAATAAGAGTGCCAATTGTTAAATCAATAACGGGAGTCACTGTGCACTTACTCCCCATGTAGGATCTCTGTCTTTAATGTGTTTTACTATGTGAATTAATGATAAAACACTACAACATTATTCTATACTGTGTGTGTCTGTGTGAGTGCAAACTGTTGAAATCTTTACTTAGTAAACACTAAATAGATCTTCTGTATATAAGGATAATTGAAAATGAATCTTGATGAAGAATGGGATGGGAGAGGGAGTAGGAAATGGGATGGCTGTAGGTGGGAGGGAGGTTATGGGGGGCAGCTGCTATAATCCAAAAGCTGTACTTTGGAAATTTATATTCATTAAATAAAAGTTAAAAAAAGAAAAACACTGTCCAGATTGCTGCAATTAAAATTTACAGAAACTTTTTATTGAATGTTATTTGTTTTGTGGATTAATAAAATAAGCTTACTTGTTCTAAAAAAATTACCTGCAGAAATTCAATAAATGATATTGAGAAAACTAGTTATACACATGCAGAAGAATAAAATTAGTTACCTACCCCACTCCTTATATAACCAATGCCATCTCACCAGACCAAGTGATCAATTTCAGTTCACAATTGATCATAATGAAAGGACTAAGAGTCAAAGGAAGCACATAAACAAGTCTAGTACCTGCTAATACTAACTGATAGAATAAATAAAGGGGAGAGTGATCCAACATGGGAAGCGAGATATTCAGCAGACTCATAGAATGGTGGATGTCCTAAACATCACTCTGGCCTCAGAATCAGCCCTAAAGACATTCCGATCTGGCTGAAAAGCCCATGAGAGTATTTCAGGCATGGAAAGCGAAGACACTCTGGAAAAAAAAAAACTAAATAAAAGATCTTTGTGAGTGAGATCCCAGTGGAAAGAACAGGTCTTCAAAGAAGGAGGTACCTTTCTCTGAAGGGAGGAGAGAACCTCCACTTTGACTATGACCTTGTCTAAACAAGATAAGAGTCGGTGAACTCAAAAGACTTCCATAGCCTTGGAAACTCATGACTGGTGCATAGGGAGATTACTGATGCCATAAACAGGAGTGTCAATTTGTAAAGTCAACAACAGGAGTCACTGTGCACTTACTCCTCATGTAGGATCTTTGTCCTTAGTGTGCTCTACATTGAGACTTAATGCTATAATGAGTACCCAAACAGTATATTTCGCTTTGTGTTTCTATGGGGGTGCAAACTGTTGAAATCTTCACTTAATGTATACTAAACTGATCTTCTGTAAAAAAAAAAAAAAAGAAATTATCAATTCCCAACTTGGCTCTCACTGGGATTAAACATGACAATAGGTCTGATCTGATTTCATCATTATTTAAAAAATCATCTATTATTTTTCACTTTATGTTTGTGTGGGAGCAAACTATTGAAATCTTTACTTAATGTATGCTAAACTGATCTTCTGTATATAAAGATAATCGAAAATGAATCTTGATGTGAATGGAAGGGGAGAGGGAGAGGGAAAGGGGAGGGATGCGGGTGGGAGAGACGATATGGGGGGGAAGCCAATGTAATCCATAAGCTGTACTTTGGAAATTTATATTCATTAAATAAAAGTTAAAAAAATAAAAATAAAAAAATAAAATTATATACAAAAAAAATCAATTCTAACTGAATAAAGGCTTAAATGTAAGACCTGAAATGGTCAAACTACTAGTAGAAAACACTGGGGAAAGGTTCTTGACATTGACCTTGACAATGATTTTTGGATATGATTGCAAAAGCACAGACAATAAAAGTAAAAACACATATGTAGGATTGCATCAAATTAAAAAAGAAAAAAATTGTGCACATTAAAGAAATCAATGAACATGATGAAGAGACAGCATAAAGAATGGAAGAAAATATTCATGAACTATATATCTGATATGGAGTTAATATCTAAAATATACAAGGCAGTGAAATAATTTAATAGCAATGAAACAAATAACCAATTAAAATTGGGCAAATGATCTGAACAGATATCACTCCAGAGAAGTCACATAAATGGACAGCAGGTAGATGGTGCTCAACAACACTAATCATCTGAGAAATGCAAATCAAAAGCATAATGTGATATCATCTCACACCTCTTAGAAACTTCCTATTATCAAAAAGGCAAAACATAACAATTGTTGATGAGGATGTGAAGAAAAGGGAACCCTTACACTTGGCTAATGGGAATGTAAATTAGTAATCCACTATGGAAAACAGTATAGAGGTTCCTCAAAAAGTTAAAAGTGGCACCCCCATATGACCCAGAAGTCCCACTTCTGATTATATATTCAAAGAAATTAAATCACTATCTTAAATAGATATAGGCATTCCATGTTCATTGCAGCATTATTCACAATAGGCAAAATCTTGAAATAATGTAAATGTCCATCAATGAGTGAATAAAGAATATGTGTCATACACTTTGCAACACACACATACACACATATGAGGGGGAAGGGAGGGAGAGAAATATAATCTAGCCATTAAAAAGAAAGAAATTGTATCATTTGCAACAACATGGATAAACCTGGAGGACCTTATGCTATGTCAAATGAGCCAGACACAAAAAGACAAATGCTATATTATATCACATATATGTGCAGTCTTAAACACACAGAAGCAGACAGTAATATTGTAGTGGGTAGTGATGTGAAGAAAATGGAGAAATGTTGACCAAAGGTACAAATCTTCAATTATTCAGGATAAATAAACTGGAGATTTGAGGTATAGCATACAGTTAATAATATTTATATACTTGACATTTGATGAGAGTAGATTTTAACTGTTTTCATTACACAAAAATATTAGCAATGTGAAGCAATGGATATGTTAATTAGCTTGACTGTGGTAATCATTTCATAATGTATACTTATATCTTAACATCATTTTGTACATCTAAAGCATATGCAATTCTGTCAATTATACTTCAATAAAGCAGGAAAATTTTATGCAAAAACAATGCTTTAGGATTGTGGCCTCCAAACAAAATAGCGTCAATTCTTCATGGTGTTGTTGGTGACTTTTCTTTTTTTTATTAATATAATGAGAATAGATTTCATGTATTTCATAGATATAATTCTAAGAAGATAATCATACTTTCATTTCACCTTCTCTCCGTCCCTCAATCCGTCTTCTTTCTTATTTTTTTCTTTAATTTTTGCAAACATAATCTCAATTCACTCTATAATCACAGTCTTAATGCACCATTAATCATGACATTCAACAAGTAAAGCAGAAAGACCACTGTTCCACAGGAGTATAAACAAGGGCCAAAAACAACTGACTTGCTTTTTTAAAAAATTTTATTTATTTTAATTTTATTTGAAAGAGAGACTTTCTACTCCATTGGTTCACTCCACAAATGGTCACAACATTCAGTGCTCAGACAGGCTGAAGTCAAGAGCTCAGAGCTCAATCTGAAACTTCCATGTGGATGACAAGAAATCAAGTACTTGAGCCATCATCTACTGCCTCCAAGGATACATATTAGCAGGAAGCTGGATCAAAAGTGGTGGAGCCAGGAATTGAACCAGATATTCCAATATGGGATGTAGCATCCCAAGTGGAATCTTTTTTTTAAATATTTATTTATTTGAAAGTCAGAGTTACACAGAGAGAGAAGGAAAGGCGGGGGGGGGGGGGTCTTCCATCCGCTGGTTCACTCCCCAATTGGCCGCAATGGCCAGAGCTGTGCCAATCCAAAGCCAGGAGCCAGGAGCCAGGAGCCTCTCCTGGGTCTCCCATGCAGGTGCAGGGGCTCAAGGACTTGGGCCATCTTTACTGCTTTCCCAGGCCATAGCAGAGAGCTGGATCAGAAGCGGAGCAGCTGAGACTGGAACTGGCAACCATATGGGATGCCAGCACTGCAGGCAGAGGCTTTACCCGCCATGGTACAGTGCCATCCCCCAGTTGGCATCTTAAACAATCTGATATAATTGTTTATTACTTCTAGGAATTTTTTTTTGATTGTTTCAGATCTTCTCATAGAAGCTTATGTCATCTTCAAATGAAGGCAGTTTTATTTTTTCCATTTGTATCTGTATAGCTTTTATTTCTTTTTTCTCATTTTATTGCTTTAGCTCATGGTGCCAAGAAGTTAAGGGAATGCAGCAATAGGAGGAAACATTTTGTCTTGTACTGGGAAGGTTTCTAGTTACTCATCATCAGGTATGATGTTAGCTACAGGCATTATGTTGATAGTCTTTATCAAGTCAAAAAAGTTTCACTCTATTTCTAGTTTACTTAGAGTGTTTAATTATGCAAGGGTGTTGGATTTGTCAAATGCTTCTTCTGTATCTATCGATACAACCATGTGCTTTTTTTCTTTTTTAGTCTGATGATGTGATAGACTACATTAATTTATTTTTTCAATGTCAAACCAACCACACATACTTGAGATAAATCCTACTTTATCATGGTGTCGAATTCTCTTCTTTGTAAATATTTAATTGTTTACTTGAAAGAGAGAGACGAAGAGTGGCAGAGAGATCTTGCATCTGTTGGTTCACTCCCAGATGGCCGTAACAGCTGGGACTGGGCCAGGCTGATCCAGGAGCCTGGAACTCCATCCAGGTATCTGATGTCGATGGCAAGGACTCACATACTTGGGCCGTCTTCTCCCTTCCTGGGTGTATTAGCAGGGAGCTGCATCAGAAGTGGGGCATCCAGGACTCAATCTGCATTCTAATACTGCAGGCAGTGGTTTAACCTGCTGCGCCAGGTCAGTCCTGTAAAATTCTTTTTATACATTGTTGAATTCTATTTGCTAATATTTAACTGAGAATATCTGAATCTATGTTCAAGGGAAATATTGGTTTATAGTTACCTGGTAATGTCTTTGTCTGCTTTGGCATTAGGCCTGATTAGAATGAGTTAGGAAACATTTCATCTGCTTCTGTTTTGGAAGGAACCATAGAGAGTTGGTATAACTTCTTCCTTAAATGTTTAGTAGAACTCACTAGTGAACTCATCTGAGCTCATTGCTCTGTTTGCAAGGGTTATTAATAATTGATGCCTTTTCCTTAATAGATACAGATCCACTCAGATTGCTCTTATTTCTGTTGGTTAGCCTGCCATATATGTCCATTCCTGAGAGAGGGATCTTGAAGACTCCAACTGTAATAGTGGACTTATCTATTTCTCTTGGAAATTCTATCAGCTTTTGCCTCTAGTATTTTGATGCTCTGTCCTTTGGTAAATACCCATTAAAGATTGTTATATGTTCTTAGACAGCTAACCCATTTATCATTCTATAATGCCTTTCTTTATGCCTGATAACTATCCTTGAAGTCTTCTGTTTGAAATTAATATATGTGGTCTTCAAAAATTTATGCAGAACATTTATTATGATAAAACTATGCACAGTTTTATTTTTTGCACTAAAATAACCTTATTATTTTAATTTTAAAATTGTATTAATATAAAGAGAACAGATTTCATGCATTTCATAGGTACAATTCTTTTTTTATTTTATTTTATTATTTTTTTTGACAGGCAGAGTGGACAGTGAGAGAGAGAGACAGAGAGAAAGGTCTTCCTTTACCATTGGTTCACCCTCCAATGGCCACCACTGCCAGAGCGCTGCAGCCGGCGCACCGCGCTGATCCGATGGCAGGAGCCAGGTACTTATCCTGGTCTCCCATGGGGTGCAGGGCCCAAGTACTTGGGCCATCCTCCACTGCACTCCCTGGCCACAGCAGAGAGCTGGCCTGGAAGAGGGGCAACAGGGACAGAATCCGGTGCCCCGACCGGGACTAGAACCCGGTGTGCTGGCGCCGCAAGGCGGAGGATTAGCCTAGTGAGCTGCGGCGCCAGCCATCATAGGTACAATTATAATATGATAACCATACTTCCCTCCCAACTCCTCTCCCTCTCTCAAATCCTCCCCTCCCTCCCTTTCTTTTTTTTCTTTAATTTTTGCAAAGACATAATTCCAATCCTTTCTACAATCACAGGCTTAATTTATGATTAACCATACTATTCAACAAGAAAATGTAGGAAGACCAGAGTTCCACAGAAGTATAAACAAGGGCTAACAACAATTGTATCACAAGCTGTCCATTTAATTCCTATACATTTTTGCATTCTATATTAACTGCCACATATCAGAGAAAACACAATATAACCTTATCTCCTAATACCATTTCTATGAACAGAAATATCCTTGTACTACCCTTCCTTTAGTGTTAGTATGGGATATATTTCTGCCATCCATTTACTTCTAATCTACAGGTATCAGTCTTCATATTGAAAGTGAATTTCCTTCCTTACTTAAGGTATACTAAGCTGATCTTCTGTATACTAAGATAATCGAAAATGAATCTTGATGTGAATGGAAGGGGAGAGGGAGTGGGAAAGGGGAGGGTGGTGGGTGGGAGGGACGGTATGGGGGGGAAAGCCATTGTAACCCATGAGACGTACTTTGGAAATTTATATTCATTAAATTAAAGATAAAAAAAAAAAAAAAAAAAGAAAGTGAATTTCTTATACACAACATATTGATGTAGCTTGGTTTTTGATCCATCTGAATCAATTTTACTATTGCATTTAGACCACTGACATTCAGAGTGATTATTGGTATGGCTGGATTAATATCTACCATGCTTGTCACTTGTTATTTTTGTTATTTCATTCTATTTTCTCTTCAACTATTTTTCTACCTTTTGTAGTTTTCATTGAGCATTTTATGATTCTATTCTCTCTTTTCTTAGCATACTAGTTACACTTCTTTTTTTCACTTGTCTTAGTTGTTCCCCTAGGTTTGCAACACACATTTACAGTTAAACAACTTGAAATGGTTGTCTATTAGATTAGGAATTGGAAAAATAAAAAGATTTTATTTTACATTTAGTTATTCCTTTTTTGATGCTCTTCCTTTCCTTATGTAGATCTGAGTTTGTGACAGATAATATTTTCCTTCACTCTAAAGAACTTCTTTTAACATTAGTTCTAGGGCCAGCATTGTGGTTTAGTGGGTAAAGCCACTGCCTGTGATGCTCACCTCTCATATGGGCACTGGTTCAAGTCGAAGCTGCTCCACTTCGGATCCAGCTTCCTGCTAATGTACCTGGGAAAGTAGCAGAAGATGGCCCAAGCCATCCCACATGGGAGACTAGGATGAAATTCCTTGCTTCATCCTGGCTCATTCCTGGCTGTTGCAGCCGTCTGGGGAGAGAGTCAGCAGACAGAAGATCAATCTCTCTGCCTCTCCCTCTCACTAACTATTTCAAATAAATAAATATTTCTTTAAAAAAATGCAAGGAAGGCCTACTTGCAACCAAGTCCCTTAATTTTTGTTTTCCTGAGAAAGTTTTTATTTCTCCTTCACTTTTGAATGATAATTTCACGAGGTACAAAATACTGAGCTGGTGGATTTCTTTTTCTTTTAAATATTTCACTCTACTTTGTTTTTCTATGTATTGCTTTTAAAGAGAAGTGTGCTGTAGTTCTTTTCTCTGTTCCTCTATAGTTAAGATATTTTTCCTTTGGTTTCTTTCAGGTTTTTTATTTTCAATTTTCTATGTTTTAAAAATTATATGCCTGGGGCCGGCACTGTGGCATAGCAGGTAAAATTGCCACCCGCAGTACCAGCATCCCATATGGACACCGGTTCAAGATTCAACTGCTCCACTTCCAATCCAGCTCTCTGCTATGGCCTGGGAAAGCATGTCCTCGGACCCCTGCACTCAAGTGGGAGACCCGGAAGAAGCTCCTGGCTCCTGGCTTCGGATCAGTGCAGCTCCGGCCATTGCAGCCATTTAGGGAGTGAACCATCGGATGGAAGAACTCTGTCTCTGCCTCTGACTCTGCCCCTGTGTAACTTAGCCTTTCAAATAAATAAATAAATCTTTCAAAAAAAAATGATATGCCAAGTGTAGTTTTTTCTATTTATCCTGTTTCATATTCTCTGAGCTTCCTGAACCTGTGGCTTGGTGACTGGCATTATTTGGGGAAAATTCTCTGCAAAATCATTGTAAATATTTCTTCTGTTCCTTTCTTTTTCTGTTATCTTCACTATGCCATTTGTGGTTATTTCATAGTTCCTAAATATTGTTTGTTTCATTTGTTTCATTTTTTGTCCTCTGTGTTTTTCAGTTCAGGACATTTCTATTGGCCCTCAAGCTCAGAGATTCTGTCCTCAGCCTTCACCAGTCTAGTGATGAGCCTATCAAAAACATTCTTCATTTCTGGTTTTTTTTATTTATAGCATTAAATTTTTTATCTATAGCATTAGGATTTCCATCTCCCCGCTTACATTGCCCATATCTTCTTGTGCATTATCAAGTCCTTCCATTAGACCCCAAAGCATGTGAATCACATTTGCCTTAAATTCCTGGTCTGATAATCCAAACCTTCCTGCCAGGTCTCATTCTTGTGCCTTCTCTGTCTCTTCACATTGTGTTATTTGTCTTTCAGTAATGATTTGTAATATTTTTCTTGCTAACCAGACATGCAATATTAGGTAAAAATAATTGCTATAAATAGACCTTCAATAATGGCATGTAAGGTGTTAGGTGCAAGGAATCCTTCCGTACTCCTGTAATCTCTTAGTGAACCTATGCATCTAGACTGTGAACTTCACAAGCATGTCTCAAGTCTTCCTCACCCCTTAGGTGAGGATGGCCAAAGTAGGTTGGAACTGGGTATTTCTATTTTCCATTATGAAACACTAAAGGTGGCTATAGTGGAGTATTCCCCTTCTTCCACTTCAGTTAGGCTCTCATAAAACCCCAGAAAATTAGGTTCTGACTAAACAGTTTCTTCTGAGGGCATACCTGCTAAGAAATACTCAAGACTATCTCAAAATGTTTCTTTTTCCCCCATCCTCCTTACAGAAATACAGTGTCTTTCAAAGAGCAAAATTTCTTAATTTGGATTAAATCTAAAACCAACTCCTGAAGCAAGAACATTCTCTTCAACAAATGGTGCTGGGAAAACTGGATTTCCACGTGCAGAAGCATGAAGCAAGACCCCTACCTTACACCTTACACAAAACTCCACTCAACATGGATTAAAGATCTAAATCTACGACTCAACACCGTCAAATTATTAGAGAACATCAGGAAACCCTGTGAGACACAGGCAGAGGTAGACTTCTTGGAAAAGACCCAAGAGGCACAGGCAGCCAAAGCCAAAATTAGGAATTGGGATTACATAAAATTGAGAAGTTTCTATACTGCAAAAGCAGCAGTCAGGACAAGTGAAGAGGCAACCAACAGAATGGGAAAAAATATTTGCAAAGTATGCAACCGATAAAGGTTTAATAAACAAACTCTACAAAGAGATCAAGAAATTCCACAACAACAAAACAAACAAGGCACTTAAGAGATGGCCCAAGGACCTTAATCCCATTCACAATAGCTATAAAAACAAGCAAATACCATGGAATAAACTTAACTAAGGATGTCAAAGATCTCTACGATGAGAATTACAAAACCTTAAAGAAAGAAATAGAAGAGGATACCAAAAAATGGAAAAATCTTCCATGCTCATGGATTGGAAGAATCAATATCATCAAAATGTCCATTCTCCCAAAAACAATTTATAAATTCAATGCAATACCAATCAAAATACCAAAGACATTCTTCTCAGATCTGGAAAAATGATGGTGAAATTCATAGGGAGGCACAGGAGACCTCGAATAGTTAAAGCAATCCTGTACAACAAAAACAAATCCGGAAGCATCACAATACCAGATTTCAGGACATACTACAGGGCAGTTGTTATCAAAACAGGATGGTACTGGTACAGAAACAGATGGATAGACCAATGGAATAGAATAGAAACACCAGAAATCAACCCAAACATCTACAGCCAACTTATATTTGATCAAGGATCCAAAACTAATCCCTGGAGTAAG
This sequence comes from Oryctolagus cuniculus, assembly GCF_964237555.1. Lineage (NCBI taxonomy): Eukaryota > Metazoa > Chordata > Mammalia > Lagomorpha > Leporidae > Oryctolagus > Oryctolagus cuniculus. Next base: position 118,890,493 of record NC_091453.1, on the reverse strand, counting down.
AACAGTCTATTCAATAAATGGTGCTGGGAAAATTGGATTTCCACGTGCAGAAGCATGAAGCAAGACCCCTACCTTACACTTTACACAAAAATCCGCTCAATAAGGATTAAAGATCTAAATCTATGACCCGACACCATCAAATTATTAGAGAACATTGGAGAAACCCTGCAATATATAGGCACAGGCAAAGACTTCTTGGAAAAGACCCCGGAGGCACAGGCAGTCAAAGCCAAAATTATCAATTGGGATTACATAAAATTGAGAAGTTTCTGTACTGCAAAAGAAACAGTCAGGAAAGTGAAGAGGCAACCGACAGAATGGGAAAAAATATTTGCAAACTATGCAACCGATAAAGGATTAATAACCAGAATCTACAAAGAGATCAAGAAACTCCACAAGATCAAAACAAACAACCCACTTAAGAGATGGGCCAAGGACCTCAACAGACATTTTTCAAAAGAGGAAATCCAAATGGCCAACAGACACATGAAAAAATGTTCAGGATCACTAGCTATCAGGGAATGCAAATCAAAACCACAATGAGGTTTCACCTCACCCCAGTTAGAATGGCTCACATGCAGAAATCTACCAACAACTGATGCTGGCAAGGATGTGGGGAAAAAGGGACACTAACCCACTGTTGGTGGGAATGCAAACTGGTCAAGCCACTATGGAAGTCAGTCTGGAGATTCCTCAGAAACCTGAAGATAACCCTACCATTCAACCCAGCCATGCCACTCCTTGGAATTTACCCAAAGGAAATTAAATTGGCAAACAAAGAAGCTGTCACGCCGGCCACGGCTCACTAGGCTAATCCCCCACCTGCAGCTCCGGCACACCAGGTTCTAGTCCCGGTCGGGGCACAGGCAGAATTCTGTCCCGGTTGCTCCTGTTCCTGTCCAGCTCTCTGCTGTGGCCGGGAGTGCAGTGGAGGATGGCCCATCTCCTTGGGCCCTACACCCACATGGGAGAACAGGGGAAGCACCTGGCTCCTGGTGCCGGCCGCAGCGGCCATTGGGGGGTGAACCAATGGAAAAAGGAAGACCTTTCTCTCTGTCTCTCTCTCTCTCTCACTGTCCATTCTGCCTGTCAAAATAAATAAATAAAAGAAGCTGTCTGTACCTTAATGTTTATTGCAGCTCAACTCACAACAGCTAAGACCTGGAATCAATCCAAATGCCCATCAATAGATGACTGGATAAAGAAATTATGGGATATGTACTCTATAGAATACTATACTGCAGTAAAAAAAAAAAAATGAAATCCGGTTATTTGCAGCAAAATGGAGGAATCTGGAACACATCACGCTGAGTGAAATAAGCCATTTCCAAAGGGACAAATATCATATGTTCTCCCTAATCAGTGACAACTAAATGAGCACCAAAAAGGAAACCTGTTGAAGTGAAATGGAACCTATGAGAAACAATGACTTGATCAGCCCTTGTCCTGACCGTTGATGAACAACTTAATACTTTATCCCTTTTAGTATTTTTTTTGTTCTACTATTGTTTGAACTCTTTAATTACACAATTATTCTTAGGTGTTTAAATTTAACTGAAAAGTGATCTCTGTTAGATATAAGAGTGGAAATAAGAGAGGGAGGAGATGTACAGTTCAGTACATGCTCAATCGGACTTAACCCCTAATGGTAGAACTAGAAACATGCCAGGGGATTCCAATTCAATCCCATCAAGGTGGCATGCACCAATGCCATCTTACTTGTTAAAGTGATCAGTTTCAGTTCATAATTGATCATAATGACAGGATTAAGAGTCAAAGGGATCACATAAACAAGATCAGTGTCTGATAATAATAATTGATAGAATTAAAAAGCAGAGAATGATACTACATGGGAAGCAGGATACACAGCAGACTCATAGAATGGCAAATGCCCTAAATAGCTCTCTGGCCTCAGAATCAGCCCTTAAGGCATTTGAATCTGGCTAAAAAGCCCGTGAGAGTTTCTTAGGCATGGAAAGCCAAGACACTGTGGCAAAAAAAGAAAACGACCTAAATGAAAGATCTCTGCGAGTGAGATCCCAGTAGAAAGAATGGGCCATCAAAGAAGGAGGTACCTTTCTCTGAAGGGAAGAGAGAACTTCCATTTGGATTATGGCCATCTCTAAATAAGGTCGGAGTTGGTGAACTCAAGAGGCTTCCATAGCCTTTGCAGTTCAGGACAAGAGCCTCAGGTGATTACTGACGTCATAAATAAGAGTGTCAATTGTTAAATCAACAATGGGAGTCACTGTGCACCTACTCCCCATGTAGGATCTCTGTCCTTAATGTTTTGTGCTATGCAAATTAACGGTAAAACTACTACTCAAACATTACTCTATACTTTGTGTATCTGTGTGGGTACAGTCTGTTGAAATCTTTATTTAATATATACTATGTTGATCTTCTATATATAAAGATAATTGAAAATGATTCTTGATGAAGAATGGGATGGGAGAGGGAGTGGGAAATGGGATAGTTTGCGGGCGGGAGGGAAGTTATGGGGGGAAAAGCCACTATAATTCAAAAGTTGTACTTTGGAAATTTATATTTATTAAATAAAGTTGAAAAAAGCTTATCAATTTTATTTCTAACTTGTAAAGAAAATATTGTGCTTCTTATATCTAAGAATTGTTATGTAGCACAAGATAAAAAGACTTTTCCTTTTTTGGAAGTTTTATAGTTTTTGGTTTTACATGCAGTTTTGTGATCCATTTTGATTAATTGTATATGATATTATGCAAGGTTCAAAATGTACTTGATAATTTTTGCATATGGGTATCTATTTGTTCCATACTCAACTGAAAAAATGAAAAGACTGTCTTTTCCTCCATATATTTTCTTTATATTTTTCTCTACATTCAGTGGTATATAAATTCATATATTTGTGGGTCTATTTTTGGACTCACACAATATGCCCAACTAATGATTGACAAGGGTGTAATAAAAAGGCTAGTCTTTTTTTAAAATTTATTTTTATTTAATTTAAAGACAGAGTTACAGAGAGAGGTAGAGATGGAGAGAGCGAAAGAGGTCTTCCATCGCTGGTTCACTCTGCAAATGGCTGCAACAGCCAAAGCTGATCCGAAGCCAGGAGCTTCTTCCAGATCTCCCACGTGGATGCAAGAGCCCAAGCACTTGGGCCATCTTCTACTTCCTTCTCAGGCCACAGCAGAGAGCTGGATCAGAAGAGGAGCGGCCGGGACTATAACCAGAGCCCATATGGGATGCCAGTGCTTCAGGCCAGGGCTTTAATCCACTGCACCACAGTGCCGGCCCCAGCAGTATAGTCTTTTCAACAAGTGGCACTGTAGAAATAGAAAATTCGTAGGCAAAAAAAAAAATTCTTCACTTAAACCTCACACCTTATACAGAATTAGCAAAATATTTAGGTTCTGGGCTAGGCAAATCATTCTTTCAATTGACACCAAAATCATGTTTCACAAAATGCAAAAATAATAAGCTGGACTTCATCAAAATTAAAAATTTTGCTCTATCTACAAGCTACAAAGTAGAAGAAAATATTGCAAACCATATAGCCAACAAAAGACCCCTATCTAGACTATCTAAAGAACTCTCGAAATTCAGCATTTAAAACCATCCAATTGAGGCCAGCAATGTGGCGTAGTAGGTTAAACCTCCACGGCAGACCAGGCATCCCATATAGGCTCTGGTTCCTGTCCTGCTGCTCCTCTTCTGATCAAGCTCTCGGCTAATGGCTTGGGAAAGCAGTAGAAGATGGCCCAAGTGTTTGGGACCCTGTACCGGCACAGAAGACCTGGAAGAAGCTTCTGACTCTTGGCTTCAGATCAGCCCAGCTCCAGCCAACACAGCCATTTGGTGAATGAACCAGCTAATGGAAGATCACTCTTCCTGTCTCTACTTCTCTCAGTAACTCTGCCTCTCAAATAAATAAATAAACCTTTAAAAAAAGAAACAATTCGGTTAGAAAATATACAAAAAAAAAAAAAACCTTGAAGGATATACTGAAAAGGATACACAAATATACACATGTAAGGATATTCAACATCATTAGTCATTAGGGAAATTCAAATTAAAATCACAATAAAATACCACTACATACGTACCAGAATGGCTAAAATAAAAAAAAAAATGCAGATAAAGTGAATCATTCAACCATTGCTTTGGGTGTTAAAAGTGTCACAGCTACTTTGGAAAACCATATGACAGTTTGTTATAAAATTAAAAATGCAAAGAGTGAGCTACCAGCAATGGTATTTCTACAGCAAATATCTCAGAAAATAGAACACCTATGTTTACACAAAAACCTGTGTAGTAACATCCACGGCAGCTTTATTTGTGCTATGTCAAAACAGAAACAATCCAGATGTCCTACAACCAATGAATGGTTAAACAGTAGTTACATTTTCAACATGGACTACTACTCAGTAATAAAAAAGAACGGACAGCTGACACACATAACAACCTGGATGAATCTCCAGAGAATTACACTGAGTGAAAAAAGCCAATCCAAAACTAATTATTTCTACCCTAGAAATTAAAAAGACTGCAGAATTCACAATCTGACCTTTAAAAGCAATCTAGCTAACAACTTGGTATTAGCAATATCGTCTGAGAAATATAAGCATAAATAAATTCAAATGTGTTACAACATCCCTAACTACTCAAGTTTCTTGCCAATCTCAGAAAATGTTATTCAAAGTAAATGGTGAGAATAAAACCTATGTAACTGTTTTGAAAATGAGAAATAAAATAGCTTTAACTATTTTAAAAAGGCCAATTCCAAAGGTTACATACTGTCTGGATTTAACATATACCATTTTTCAAGCTACAAAATTATAGAAATAAAGACTGCATTAGGGGTTGTAGCTGTTAAAAAGCAAGTAGGGACAGGAAGAGGATAAGGCGATAAAAGGGCAAAATGAGGGATTCTTATGGTGATGAACCTTGACTATCAATGTCAATATCCTGGTTTTGAACACTAAAATTTTGTGCTGTTGTTTGTCAAGATGTTACCAATAGAGACAACTAGGTAAAAGGTACATGGGTTCTCTCTGTTATTTCTTACAATTGTATGTAAATACGCAACAATCTAAAAATAAAATGCTGAATTTAAAAAGACAAATAGGCAAAAGACTTGAACAGACATTTCAACAAAGGAAATATGGAATGGCTAACAAAGTACATGAAGTGAATATATCGTTAGTCATTAGGAAAATACAAATTAAAACCACAATTTGATACCGGTATAAATTCAAGAATGATTTCATTTTGAAAACTGAAAGTGCCAAGTTTTGTGAAGGATGTGAAACTACTTGACTTACCATACAGTAGTGATGGAAGTGAATGTTTACAATCACCAAGGAAATAGTTTGGCACCTTATTTTAGTTCAATATATACCATTACCATAACGTGTCACAATCACAATCCCGGGTATTTTATCCAAGCAAATTGGATACATGTACCATGACTAAAGGTTTGTACACCAACATTCATAGCAGCATTTACTCATACTGATACAGAGGGCCCCTGGCTGGAGTTTCTGGAGAGCCTGGGCACCCAGCCAAGCAATCTCGAACAATTTGCAATCATGACGGTGTGGTGTCCTGCAGCTGCAAGCCTCTCATCTGGCCATTACTGATTCATTGCTGTTTTTCACTAGGCCAAGCCCACCATGAACCTGTCTGAACACACCCCTAACTTTCCTACATAACATGAGCTCCATGTTAGGACACTTATGATTGGTTTCTGGACACACCAAACACAGTCAGGTTCCACCCACTCCCTGATCGGTTCACATAAAATGCCATATTAGCATATACCTTGACCAATCAGGGAAACATCCTCATTTAGAAAAATAAAAACCCCACGCCAGGCAGTCCTGGTTAGCAGCGATTTCAGGATCCCTCCCAGCTGCTGAGAGTTTTCTCTGCTTCTTTCAATAAACTTCCTTAGCTTTGCTCTCTCTTCCTTGTCCGTGTGCCTCATTCTTTGTGGTCAAGAGACAACAAAAGTGGTAGAGAAGAGGGGCTGCAATGCAGAAGACTGCAACACTCCTCAATGAACCTGGCAGAGAAGAAAAACTGTAACACAAAGACAGAAGAGAGGCTGTAACAAACACAGCTGCAATATGAAGAGCTATAACACGGGAGCTGTACTGTTTCTAAAGAATTCATCAAAAAGAAGAATCTGCTACATCTCTTGGGGACAAGACACAGACCCCAGCGATTAGAGCCATCAACTGTTCCTATGCCAATGAAAATATCAACCCGAAGTGTTTTGCCACACAATGGAATGCTACTCAACAATAAAAAAGAAGGAACTACTGACACACATAAGAATGAATCTCAAATGCTTTATGCCAAGCAGAGGAACACACAAAAAAAAGAGTATATATATTGTAAGATTCCCTCTGGCCTTTACAGAACAAGTTGGACAATTTCTAGCATACTGAATCTAGAAACACGTAAGAAAAGACAAACATAATATGTAATCATGGAAAGAAAATGAATGGTTGCTTGAAGCTGCAGGTAGCTACAAAAGGGGACAAAGGAACCCTTGGAGTTACAGAAATTTCTTGATTGGGGTGCTGGTTATATGGATGTTTGTGTTTGTCCAAACTAAAAGAGCTATTAAAACGTGCATTTTATTGTATATAAATTATATTTCAATAAAATTGATGAAAATGAAATTGTCACCAGCAGATTTTGATAGAGAATAGAGAGAAATCTACAATATTTCAAGCCAGAGAAAGATATCCTGATTTTCAAATATTATGCAAAAGGGGATCCTAAAAATTGCATACTAGCTGGATCAATAGGGATCCTCTGATAAATTATGGAATAAACTGTGAAACAGAGAGTTAAATTTAATTAAGTGAGAGAATCTGTAGGCATCTCCATGACTTCCCAAATTAAATACGTGTGTACATGTGTGTATGGCTGCGTGTATGTAATATAACATAAGAATAACAAGAGAAATGCTATGTGCCAGTGATTTCCAAACTGCTGCACACTGGAGTCATCTGGGAAACCTTTATAGAATACTTATGCCTATCTCACACAGCCAAGTGTTCTGATTCAAATGTTATGGTGTACAGCCTGAGCACTACGGTTTCATTAAAGTTCCTCACATAAGTCCACTCTTCAACTAAATCTAGGAGCCACAGATATAGATTCAAGACCCCTGGCTTTCAACCATGCATTAAACAAAAGCTGTCATCTTTAGAGAACATGAATGTGTAGCCGGATGGTTGGTTGCATGTAAGCAATTGTACTTACTTGGAATTCAACCTCATATCAGACAGGAATTTTTATAGGTATGCTTTTTGACCCTAATTGGGGCCAGGTTCCACACAAGAGTTTATGAGAAAATTAGAACAACTTTTTTCAAACTCTGTCTGAAAACTTTGACTTTGACCCTTCAAGGGCCAAAAATGCATGGACCTAGTACACCTGCTTCAATTTTCACCAGGGCAGTTTGCACTTTATCTCCTTTGCTTATCTTTCTGTATAAGAAGTATAGGCTCCTCTCCCATCCACCCCTATAGAAAATAGTCTGGAATTACCAGTATAAACACAGCAGTTAAGGTTTGCATGTAATTTGAAAATAACACAAAACCAGAGTGAGGCAGCATCTGTAATAACAGCAGAATCAAGATCCCACATAGTTTGAAACAACACCCAAAACAATATGAAATGTCAGAAGAAAAAGGGATTTTCTTATGTTATTGGGCCAAATTGTTTCCCCCAAAATTTACACGCTGAGGTCCTGACCTTGTAGTACCTCAGAATGTAACCACATTTGAAGATAAGGTATGAAGTCTTTAGGGTGGATCCTAATCCAATATGAATGGTCTCCTTATAAGAAAAGGAAATTTAGAGACAGACATGCACCTACATAAAACTATGAATGACAATGTTAGAATACAACAAGAAGGCAGATATCTGCAAGCCAAGGAGAGAGCAACCCTTCTGCTGACTAAATCTTGAAATTCTAGCCTCCAGAATTGTGAGAAAATAAATGTCTGTTAGTAAGATACTTCATCTGTGGTACTTTGTTATGGCAGCCCTAACAAACTAACACACCTTGCATTTGGGTTCAAAAATATCAAATACATATTTGTAGGATTGTAGACATTTCTAGCATAATCGTCATTCATGTCAGAGACATAGAATTTTAATCAAGTTCATATTTAATATGACATTGTGTCAATCACAGTTCTTAGTTATAGGTAAATGATAATGTGGCTTATTTAAGCAAAACTAAAAGTTATTTTAGAAGATCATCAGGTAGCTCACAGAATCATCAGGAAATCAAGGCTCATGAAATAGGAATAAAGAGAAGTTGACAGGAGCTACAACCATAATCAATTCAGACAACAAATTCAATATATATATATATATATATTATGGACACTACTCCTACATGAAGGTTGGACACCACGAGGAGAATATGGTCATCTCACTGGTCCAGGACCCCACCAAAGGTCTCACTGCCCTTGCATGGAGTGCTGGGGGAATAAGTAGCCGGCATTTGATGGTTTTAGGTGCCATTATAGAAGGAACTATGATAGAAGGGAAATGTTAATGAAGGACTGCTAAAATATGACTACACAACAAAGGCAATGTAAAAGTAAGTGAACGTACAGAGGACAGTGATAATACATATGATGAAAATTTCTGGGACCAGCGCAGTGGCTCACTTGGTTAATCCTCCGCCTGCAGTCCTGGCATCCCATATGGGCACCGGGTTCTAGTCCCGGTTGCTCCTCTTCCAGTCCAGCTCTCTGATGTAGCCCGGGAGGGCAGTGGAGGATGGCCTAAGTGCTTGGGCCCCTGAACCTGCATGGGAGACCAGGAGGAAGTGCCTGGCTCCTGGCTTCGGATTGGCACAGCGCAGGCTGTAGTGGCCATTTGGGGAGTGAATCAACAGAAGGAAGACCTTTCTCTCTGTCTCTCTCTCACTGTCCATGACTCTACCTGTCAAAAAAAAAAAGAAAATTTCTGACAAATTGGGAAATGAAAACAGAGGGAATACTAGAGTTGTTTTTAAATACCTTTAGAGCTCTCATAAAGGGGAAATATTCTATTTATTTTATGTAGCTACAGAGGAAATAAGCTGGGGCCAAGTTTTAAGGAAATTTTAAAAAAATCCCTTGAAGGATTCAAACCATTCAGTGGAAAACAGTCCATCCATCAGGCAGTAAACCAAAGACTCCAACTATGGATGCTATGCAAAATTTTTGAGAAAGTACCAGGCAGAGCTATGAATTATTCTGTACCCATACTAATGGTGCTTTAGATAAAGGTCAAGAAGACACAAAGAAGGTGATGGGCCTTCTTCTATAGCAGTGGCACAGGGTGAGCTTGGAAGCTTTGGTGAATCTAGAAGACCAACAGGGACAGCATCACTAAAAGTCCATTTACTTGAATGATTCAAGTATCTCTTGGAAAAGAACTCTTCCATTATAATGAGAGCTAGGGTGCTTAAGTTTGATTTAAGTTCAGTAGGTCAGTTTGGAAGAAGAGAGAGGGTCATTATTCTAAAACTATCCCTATGCCTGCCATTTAAATTGTCCCTAAGACTAGCCCCAACACACCTGAGCCCTGGAGCAACAGCACCACCATAATAGGAGAAGGAAGAGAAGGAGAAGTGGTGGGGGGAGATTGAAAGAGGAGAGAGAGAGAGAAAGAGAGAGAGAGAATGAATGAAAGGAACTCTAAAATAACTGGAACACAGAACAGATGCAGTAGTATGTGTACATCACCAGGCTAGTCTCCATCTAGAATAAACAAGCAAAGAGACCATTACAGCTTTGGGAGCCTCAGTGATGACATTGTTGTGGTGTTTGGGTAGAATACTGAAACCACTTCAGCCTCAGGAATAGTAGTCTGATAGGACAAGACAGAAAAAACTACAGAGGCCATGGCACCGTTAGAAGTCATTCATGAACACATCCCAAACATTCCTTTATAATTCCTGGAACATTGTAGAAGAAATTTGGTGGAGACCTGTGTTCCTTTAATAAAGATTGGAACCTAAGCCAAAGAAATACTATGTTATTTTCATCATCATAACCCAAGTTTCATACTCAGACACATTGGTTCAAGAGACATGGGATGTATCTTGCAAAGATTTTTACATTTATAAGACAAAGGGATTACAAGGCTTTCTGTCCCCAGGAAACAAATCATATAATGCACACAAAGGTCTCAGGGGGAAAAGATGACAGAAAGTTTCCATCCATTTTAGTGTCTTGGCAACACACTGCTAAGGGATCTTTCTTCCCAGTCCCTCTAAAGACAGAGAACCGAAAGTGCAAGGTTTACAGAGTGGCCAGAGGGAGTGTGGTGTCACCATGGTATCCGGCCACAGGAGGCAAAGCTGACTGAATGGTGGTCCAGTGCAACTAATGAAGTTGCTAGGAAACTCACAAGTGCCATGATCTACCCACTTTGCTCTCTGTGCATCATTTACTAGCCACAAATGACATGACAGTTATCACCCATAAAGTTGAAGGCTGCCCACCACAAGGAAGATGAGGAAAATCTCCTGTAAACAAGGCAGGAGGCAGCATACTGCTACTCCCTATATGGTGGCCACCTAGTCAGCTATCTCTCTAGAAAGGTCACCCATTCCTCTGGGATATCCACTACCCAGGCTACATACCAGAGCTGCTGCTAGATCTGCACCTCAGACAAAGGGGGAGTCAGCCAAATAGTTACAATGAGAACCTGGTTGCAAGCAAAGAGAAGGGACGGCCATGGTAAAATATCAACAGGGAACTGAAAGTCTTGTCGTCAGACTTCTGGGGGAAACTGGCAGCAAGAAACTCAGCATGAGAGTGATTTGTATGTCTCTGCAGTACTTAATCAGAGATCAATTTCTGCAACATGCTACCCTGGACACTCGGGATCAGTGTTAAATTCGAAGTAGTGTGGACCATGAACAGTTCACAACACAGTAGCAGAGAAAGATATATAAATATCTAACTAAAGACCAATGTGCATAATGCTGAAACAGAGGGGTGAACCAAATGCTATAAGGACACCAAGGAGAAAAACCCACCAACCGCTCAGGAGTGGCCATAGGCATCCTTAAATGTCCGTTGTGTACAGATTGTTATGGAAGTCAGAACAATTTTCAGGAACATGGTCAGTGCAGAACAGAAGAAATGACTCACTCTGCCTGCTTGTGGCAAAGAGCAAGGAAAGTAGAAAGAGGCATTTACAGAAGGTCTAGAGGGAGAAGAATCTCACTAGACATCTAAGTGAGAATAACCCAGGAACACAGAACAATAGATCCTAGGCCAATGCTGTCTAATCAAATAGGATATGAGCTCCAAATATAAGCCACATATGTACAGAAAGTAGACTTCAAAAAGTTCATGGAAAATGGAATTAAGAATTTATTGTGGTATAAAAAAATCCTGAAATCCACACATGAGGAATCTTTAAAGTGGAAATTGCATATTATAAAAAATTATGGGTTTCAAAAATTTTTGTACCAAAATAAACCTTTCCTTTAATTTTAATTTTCCATGAATATTTTCAAAATTTTATTTGAGAGGCAGAGTGACAATGAGATGCAGACAGAGAGAAAGAGATCTTCCATGCACTGATTTACTACCCCAAATGGCTGCAACTGTTGGGGCAGTGCCAGAGTGAAGCCAGGAGCCCTAAAATAAAACTGGGTCTCCCACACGGGTGGCCAGGACCCAACCATTTGAACCATTATCTGCTGCCTCCCAGGCACACTGGCAGGAAGCTGGATCAGTGCAGAGGAGCCAGGACTTGAACCAGGCACTCTGAAATGGGATAAGGTGTCACAAATCGTGGCTTACCCTGCTGTGCCATAATGCTTACCCACTCATGAACATCTACAGTACATTCATGTTTCGAACTTTTCCAATACTCATACTGAAATGAAAGAATAAAAAGAAAGAATGAAATTAACAGTATATTCACCTTAACCCAATACATTCAATATAAGCAAATTATTAATATTTTATCTTGGATATTTTACATTCTTTTTTAAAGATTTATTTATTTATTTGAGAGGCAGAGTTACAGAGGAAAGAGAGATGGGGGGGAGGGAGAGAGAGAGAGAAAGGTCTTCCATCTACTACTTCACTCCCCAAATGGACACAATGGCTGGAGTTGCACCAATCCAAAGCCAGGAGCTTCTACCGGGACTCCCACATGGGTTCAGGAGCCCAAATACTTGGGCCATCCTCCACTGCTTTCCCAGGCCATAAGCAGAGAGCTAGATTGGAAGATAAGCAGCCAGGACAAGAACCAGCACCTGTATGGGATGCTGGCATTGCAGGTGGAGGCTTAACCTACTATGCCACAGTGCTGGTCCTCATTTTTTATATTCTTTTCTGTTGCATACTAATTCAGTCAATCAGGAATAGCCACATTTCATGCAGCTGGTAGCCACCATATTGAATAGCACAATTCTAGAGGAATTGGGATCAGAGAATAGCAGGAAAAGAAAAAACATCAGCACCTATGAAAATCTAAACATTGACTCTATGAACTTGTGCCAGCACAGAAAAAGTGAAGTATTGATAATATGTCTCATAAAGGTAATAACAGCATTCATCAAGGTCGCACTATGCACTGTAAGTTTACACACATTTTGTCATTTAATTCCTACAGAGACCCCATGAAGTAGGCACTGCCATCATCTCCTTTTTATAGATGGCAAGTTGAGTCTCAGAGACTTGAAATAGCCTGTCCAAGTTCACAAAGCTAGTAAGAAAGAGGAAGGAGTTGAGCTCATATTTATCTATGTTCTGCAATATGAGTAGTACTCTCAACCATTTACTAGATTGCTTGCTCATACTGCTTTGCCTCTTAATGTGCACCTCCTTCCTTAGACAAGTTGCCTGAGCAGGAAGTGTGTTCTATTCCTGTCTGAATCACCTCAACAGATAGCACTCCTAGGGTGACCAGTGCTTGTGAATGAATGAATGGTCACTTGGTTTCATCTGTTTAACTACACCATGATCTAGCTTGATACCTAAACTTATCAACAGGGCTAGGTGTCCATGACTTTTTAGTATCTTCCCCTCCTACCACCACTACCTAAACACTACCCATGATGAAAGGAAAATAATAAATGCCACCTTCAAAGACATATAAAATACATGTATTGAATTTGGCCATGGAGTAGGTCATAAATGACTTTTGAGAGCACAGATCCATTAGAGAAATATGAGGAAGAGAGTTGGGGAGCCTGAATCTTTCAAGAAAGTAAAAGGTAAGGAACTCTGCTGGAAGTAAGAAGGAGCACGCAGCTACTGCTGGAGGTGAGCAGAGCAGAGGAGTGTGATATGCAAGAGAACTGAAGGGTCCACGAGAGGAAATCAGCAGGATAGTCAGATATGCAGCAAAGGTATGGCCAGGCGGCATGCATGACGAGTGCCATTCATGATCAACGATAACATCCAGCTGTGGAGTGATTCCTATGTTACTTGCCAAGCTCAACAATAAGCATCACATCACATCTCTCTGATCCTCCCAACCATATGAGCTGGATACTATTTTTTTCTTCATTTGGCAGTAAGAAATGTGAGGTACAGAAGGATTAAGTAATTTTCCCTAGGGTGTGCATTAGTGAAGTTAGGATTTAAACCCAAGTATTCTGATTTCAGATGGTTGTGAGAATTGGAGGTGAGGGATGCTGGCACAAGTGAAGGAAATAATTCTTGTCCTCCAAAGTGAGTTTATCCCTAAGGTACAGGTGAAGGTGGTAGAGACATTCCTTTCTCTCCCGCAACTAGACTAAATTATAGGTTAAAGGAATGGGCACAGCAGACTCGCAAACATTACAGGATTCCTCCCTTCAAGTCCAATTCAGAAATGTCCCAGCTCCTTGGAGGAGATTACTAGAATACAAACATTACTTCAGGCACTTAGCTTCATTTTGTGGTTAGTCCCTGTATTTTCTAAGGTTTAATAATGTTCAGTGATGCTCAGTTGAAATCAATTCATTAGAAGAGGTTTGGAGGGGAAAATTGTAGTGTTTTAGTAGAATGGTGAAAATTATTGCTATTTTCTGGTTGAATCACTGCAAATATGAAATGAATTGAAACCTCCACCCAATATAACAGAGGAAAAAGAGCAGGATGTTTTCTCACATGGATTACTGCTGGCATTTGCACATGGAGTAACAATGGAAGGCGACCTTGTGGTACTTGGATGAGCAGATGCCAGGTCAGGCATGGCTGCTACAGAGTTTCATTCTAAGTAGAGGGAAGAAGTTTCATCAGATTTCCTCCTCTTCCTTCAAACAATTCAAATAGCCAAGTTGGAGTGGGAAAGGAAGGGTAATTGAAATGATTAAAATGAGAGGCACTCGAGTCCATACCTTAGACTTCAGGCCTGACTACCCAAGAGATACCAAAATAAAGAACTAGTAGCCCTTCTCAGGAGAATGTCCAAAAGTATTCTCTGTCCCATTCCTCTAAGAAGCTAAAAGGACCACCACTACCAGGGTGTGCACACCATCTGAGCACACAGTGACAATCTTGCTGTGTTGGAAATAATGCTAGGTTATGTATTAAGATCTCAGTTTGTGGCCGGCAGCGCGGCTCACTTGGCTAATTCTCCGCCTGCGGCACTGGTACTTCTGGTTCTAGTCCCAGTTGGGGCGCCAGTTCTGTCCCGGTTGTTCCTCTTCCAGTCCATCTCTCTGCTGTAGCCCGGGAAGGCAGTGGAGGATGGCCCAAGTGCTTGGGCCCTGCACCCGCTTAGGAGACCAGGAGGAAGCATCTGGCTCCTGGCTTCTGATTAGCGTAGTGCGCCGGCCGTAGAGGCCATTTGGGGGGTGAACCAATGGAAGGAAGACCTTTCTCTCTGTCTGTCTGTCTCTCTCTCTCTCTCACTGTCTAACTCTGCATGTCAAAAAAAAAAAAAAAAAAGCACCTCAGTTTGGAACCCTGCTGTGAAAATTCTTTGCTATATGGCTTTGGGAAAGTAGTTTATCCTTTCAGTGCTCATTATGGCAACAGAGATAACACCTACCGTCTCGGGGAGAGATGAGGATCAAAGGAGATAACATCTAAGAAGGTGCTTTATATATAAGAAAGTGATATACAACATGTAGAAATCCCACATAATCCCTAAATTTAGCTTTTTTATGAGGGTTGTTGGCTTTATAGTAACTTCAAGTACGTGTGTGTGCTTATGTGTGTGTTTGAGATATATATATATATATATATATATATCTTATACCATATATATATTTCTTACACCAAAAGATCACCATATTTTCTGAGTCAAAACATGTGAAGAACTTAGAACTGGTACCTTCTGGTTCAAACTAGCACTCTAGTCATCTCATACATTTTTAAAATGCCTAAGGAAATTAATGAACATTTGAAATACTAATTTATAAGAAATTTTACAAACATGGGACCTCAACAGATTATCTGCTTCCACAAAGAACAGTCAAGCAGATCCAAGATTACATAATTCTCATTCTAATGAGAGGCCATTAAGCAAAGAGGTTAAGAGGGTAGAAAACTAGAGGCTGGCTTTGGTGCAATAGGTTAAGTTGTCATCTGCAATGCCAGCATCCCATTTGGGTACCAGTTTGCATCCTAGCTGCTCCACTTTAGATCCAGCTCTCTGCTGATGCACCTGGGAAAGTAGCAGAGGATGGCCCAAGTGCATGGGCCCCTCTATCCACGTGGAAGACCCAGAAGGAGCCCCGGGCTCCTGGCTTTGGCCTGGCCCAGCCCTGGCCATTGTTGCCATTTGGAGAGTGAACCACAGGATGGAATCTCTCTCTCTCTCTCTCTCTCTCTCTCACACACACACACACACACACACACATATTATCTCTCTCTCTCTCTCTCTCGTTCTTTCAAATAGCTACTTCTTTTTTTAAAAAAGAGGGTAAACTAAACTGGGTTACAGCTAGTAGTAAAATTGATACTGTTTTTTTAAATCAGCTTATATAAATTGTAGAATAAAGCAAGTAGATATGATATCATAAAATTCTCAGTACTAAAGAGACACGGGGCAGATGTGTGCTGCAGTGATTAAACTGTTGCTTGGGAGACCGGCATTCCCATGCTGGAGTGTCTGGTTTAAGTCCTAGCTTCTCTGCTTCCAATCCAGCTTCCTGCTAACACACACCCTGAGAGACAGCAGGTAATGGTTCAAGTACTTGGGTCCCTGCTACCCAAGTGGGATACCCAGATTCAGTTCCTGGCTCCTGGTTTCAGCCTGGCTCAGCCCTGGCTGTTGTACGCATTTGGGAAGTGAACTGGTAGATGAGAGATATTCCTTTTCTTTCTCTCTCTCTCTCTTTCTCCCTCTGTGATTTTCAAATAAATAAATAAATCTTTAAAAATAAGACACAAGAGTCAACCTGCACCTACCTCAGGCCAAAATTGGAGATAATAAGAACATCAAAATAATTTGTTATAATCTACTAAGGCAAAAACATATTTTAAAATCTACAAAAATTTAACACTAAAATTATCTTTGGTCACTACTGGAAGTTGCTAACACACCAAGTCACCACAATGAATATCCAAAAAGGAAGAAAAAGATGTAAGCATTTGTTTTGTTTCTTTTGTACAAACTGTACTTCAGTGTAACCAAATAATGGATGAGGGGAAATCTTTATGGAAGAATTGAAACCAATAAAGATATAAGGGATGAAAAATTCCAAAATTCACAATTTTAAAGCCCTCAATGGAAAAAACAGATCTAGGAAATGATCACTAACTGAAGATAAAACCATTAGGAGAAAAATTAATGAGGATAACTTTACAATGCCAACATCAGATACCACCTGAACCCACTATGTAAAGTATGCATCAATTTTTAGTGATGACAGCCAGCCACTGTGTGCCTCTTGATTGCATACAGTAGGACATATATAGCATAACTTACAAAAAAGTCTAAAAAAAGATATGGGTGCATGCCCTCCTCACCCATACATACTTTATCTTAATCAATAATCTAAAACAAACTGAATATAAAAGAAATACTGGGAAAACAGGAGCATGTTAAAATGTACCCAAAAGAAGCAACTGGTCAAATTCAGAATATGAGACATTTCACGGTTCAAATGAGCCAGCTTCTTTCACAACTAATGGCAACAGTAAGGGCAGTAATATCTATGGACCACTGTATATTAAGAGAAGCGTAGTGACATAATATTCAAATACAAAGAGTACAGCTTGCTTGGATTCTAATTTAAACAAAACAAAAACCAGGGGTAGGTGGTGTGTTACAGCAGGTTAAGCTGCTGTTTGGGACACCTGCATCCTACACTGCAGGTTCAAGTCCTGGATATTCTGCACTTCCAATCCAGGTTCCTATTAATGTGCCTGGGAAGAAGTATATGATGGCCCAAGTACTTGGATTCCTACCATGCATGTGGGAGACCCAGATGGATTTCCTGGGTCATCATCCCCAGCTGTTGCAGGCATTTGGAAAGTGAACCAGTAGATGAAAGATATCTATCCCTCTCTCTGTCCCCTACCCCGCCTCCCTCCCTCCTTCCCTCTTCTCTGTCACCCTGCCTTTCAAATAAATGAATCTTTTTTAAAAAGAAAACTGAAGAAATAAGAAATTTTTAAATATTAACTGGTTATTAGATGATATTATAGAATTACTGTAAATTTTTACAAGCCATTTTTTAGAAGCCATAATGGCAGTTTGGTTATATTTATTTAAGGTCCTTATCTATTGGAGATATGTATTGAAGTATTTGCAGGTGCAATGACTTCATGTTGGAGATTTACATATATAAAATATTTGGTGAGATGAACAGTACATAAAACAAAAATGATTTTAAATATGCTATTAATTATTGAAGCTAAGGAATGAATATTTAGTATTCATTATATTCTTTTGATTTTATGTATTCTAGAAATTTTTCAAACTTAAAAGTTTAAAACTAAAAAGAAGAATAGAATTTCTCTTCTACTCACCAGTTAAGTGAGAATGGACTTGTCACCTAACCTCTCCAACTTCCTTTTCTTTACAAACAAAATGGGGATAACAGCAGTGACAAAAATATAGGCTGTTGTGAGGGTCAACTGAATATACAAATGCAAAGTGCTCAGACTAGTTCAGTGTTCACTGTGAGCAGTCATCATCACTATGGCTACCACCACTGCTGCTGCCACCACCACCAGTGAAAGCTGAAAAGTGACCTGCCCAAGGCTATCTCCTAAATCAGGGTTCTGCAACCTTTTCCCATAAAGAGCCAAATGGCAAATATTTTAGACTCTTCAAGTCATACAGTCCCTGATAAAACTATTCAACTCTGCTCTTGGAGCATAAAACCAGCCATAGATAATACATAAAAAAATCAGCAATGTTGTGTTCCAATAGTTTTATTTACAGAAATAACCAGCAGGCCACATTTGGTCTACAGGCTGCAGTTTGATGACTCCTGAATTCTACAATCAAAAAGAAAGCAAAAGCTAGATTTTCTGTCTCTAAGGCTGCATTATCTAATCCTCTTTCAATTAAACCAACTCTTGACATGAAGATGTGAAAAAAAATCATGATTTTGACAACTACAGAGCTAACTTTTGATTGAGTACACATTTACTTGAAGGCTAAAAATTTGCAGATCATGTTAAAAATAAGAATAGGGAAAAAACATATTTGAACCAACTTTCTATAGCACACTAGAAAGAGCTCTCTTCTGTCCTCATACCCTCAATCACTGAAATGTTAAAGATACTCTTGTTAATCTTAGTAATTATACTACCTTATTCAATGGTTGCTCTCCAACTCAACTATCATAAAAGAAATAAATTAGCCACTCCCTGGAGGTGTCTTACTTGTGGTTGATAGAGAGCTCTTAGATCTGAAGCTGTGTCTCAGAGAGTTCAGTATTACGGAGGAGAGCACACCTAAGGCATGGCATTCTGCCTACTTCATTCTCAGTGCTCCCAGCTCCCAAAATATACCATCACGAACTTTACAGGCATCTCTTACTTTGTAAATGCACTGCATGGGGTGCTCCCATTTTTCAGAATGTTATGAAAGCAAGACAATCTGATGGACTGGCTGTCAAATTTGACTTCTGAAATGTTAAAAGTTAAGAAACATAATTACACTGCAAATGCATTAACATTTATATAAAATATAAACCAAATGCTTATCCTGATTCACCAAACAAATTACACTTTGAGCATTATAAAAAACCAGCTACTTATCACCGGCACCATTTGAAATTATTGCTAGTAGTACAACTCCAAATGCCTAAGATGCCTTAAATACAAACCCTGAACATTTACATACTGATTTCATGAGCAAAGCAAAAGGTATTTGCCGGTAACAGTACAGGACTCAGCAATTTTATTGTCTGAGTAATCCTGGTTCGTTCTGATATGAAAATTCAATTATTTTAGAACGGGCCCTCTCATTAAATTTTGACAAGCAGCACGAGCTCGGTACCAGTTATAGCTCGAAGAGACTGGGGGTGCCTGATAGCACCACACTGAATTTTAAAATGTAGTATTTTTGCAGGACAAGATTATCTGACAATTTTGTATTAAAAGAAGAAAAAATTAATCAAATACATTGTAATATTCAGCATTGGTATATTTGGTCTTCTTTTTACAGATATTTTACTAAAATTTGCTGCAAAAATGTTTATTGCATGCTTTCCCTCTGATTTCACAATTGAGCAATGTACTAGAAAAATATGTATATGTCGGTAGTGAACAGGAAGTATTTGACTACATATTTTTACCTATTGCTCCCTTTATCAATTGAAATGTATTTGTGGTACTTAAAAACGTGATTTGCAGAAACATAAATGACTTTATTTGCATATAGCCTATTTTTATTAGGATGCGTATTGTCCAAGAAAAAACCTTTTAAAGAAACTTTGGAGCAAACATATTGTCTTTTAAGGCAGCACTTACATCTAACCATAACAAGGAGAAAAACAAACAATTTCATCTATTCCCTATAGAGTTGAAAGAAGAATAACAAAGTCTCTAGCTCTGGGTTGATTTGGTTTATTTTTGTTCTATCTTGTTTTTCTCCTGTAAGACAGGGCATTCAGGTATTCTAAGATCTTGGCCAAAAGATCCTTTATATGCACCAATCTATCTGTCCAGACATAGCCTGTCATGAAAAGAGGTACACAAACTCCCTACAATGTGCCATTTTAGTGACCAAAACATTCAAACATAGGTAAAGGAGCTACCAGGTCACAAGCTCTAATATTTGAATTAGAAAGTAGAACACTAAATAATTAAGGTGACCTGGAGAGAGTGTAGAAAGGACATCAGGCTCCCTGCAGGGGTTGATGCTGAAACCAAGCAAAGGGAAAGGAGAGCAAAGAGAAGAGAGGTTCTGAATGCTGTTGCTCTGTGTAGGCCCCACCTCCCTGCAGCCTGTTCTTAACTCTCTTCTTCCCTTGTCCTTCTCATCAATATCTTTGGTCTCTGAGCACTAAAACTCCATTTTTGTTTGATCAACTTCCAATTAACTTCTTTTTCTCCACTATACCCACACACACACAAACCAAATAGTATTACTATTTAACATAGTTTATTGAACTAATTTCGATTTTGAGGCATTTTTGAGAACACTGAATTATGCCACAAACTTCTCAGTAAGTCTGCTGAGCCTTCATGCTCTATTCTTAAAGTTTTTACATTTATCTATCCATGCATCCATCCATGTAAATCTTTTATATATACATGTAATACACATTTTGAATAATAAAATTATTTTAAAAGGTATTATTTATCTGTTTTGAAATAAGACAAAGAAGCAATGAGGAAGCAAGCAGAAACTAGGCAAAGAGCTTATAATACAAAGCGTTCCAGGTTTTTGTTGCCAATTATAATACAAAGCGTTCCAGGTTTTTGTTGCCAATGAGAAGTATTAATTTAAAAATAAGTTTGGCTTTCTCATCTCTGACCTATGATCCTTACCGACAAAATTAGTTGAATCGAAAAGTGAAGTTCTTGATCCTAGAATATGCCAAAAAGATATTATTTAGCATTAAAGAACTATTGAAAGGTACTAACTTGGGGCCAGCGCTGTGGTGCAGTAGGTTAATCCTCCACCTACGGCGCTGGCATCCCATATGCACACTGGTTGTAGGCCCGGCTGCTCCTCTTCCGTTCCAGCTCTCTGCTATGGCCTGAGAAAGTAGTAGAAGATGGCCCAAGTGCTTGAGCCCCTGCACCCACGTGGGAGACCTGGAGTAGGCTCCTGGCTACTGGCTTCAGATCAGCCCAGCTCCAGATATTGCCGCCATTTGGGGGAGTGAAACAGCGGATGGAAGATCTTTCTCTCTATCTCTCCCTCTCACTGTAACTCTACCTCTCAAATAAATAAATAAAATCTTAAAAAAAGAAAGGTACCAACTTAAGAAGTGTGCCAAGCACAAGGGAGTTGAACAATAGAAGCCAAGACATAGAGAAGCTAGGAAACTGCCAGCCACCTACAAGGGCAGTGGGAGACAGAACCTAGGTTTAGACTTAAATATCAGGCAGAAAAAAGCTTTATTTCCTTTAGTACTAGAAATGAAAATAACCTAGCATCCCTGAAAGAGTAAAGATGAGACTAGACTTACATGTTAAGCTTAGCATCTCAAACTTAAAAAAAGACAGAAATACAACATGATGCCCTATCTAAACGTGGCCTTTCCCAGTTTACAGCTCCTCATTAAATAACATTACCATCCACCCAGTGGCTCAAACCAACAACTGAAGACCTTGGTTATTCTCCTTCCCTCAACTCCCACATACAATCCATCAGCAAGTACTCTATCCTCAAAAATACGAAGGTACTTTAAACATCTTTTAATTCCATTTTCCACAAACTTTTTGAAGTCCCTTCATATATCCAAAATCTGACTTAATCTCACCACCCCCACTACCAACACTCTTACTTTGCCACCATTTATTGTTTAGAAACTTCAATAGTCTTCTAATCTATACATCATTCCATTTTTCCCCCTCTGTAATCCACTTTATCAGTGCATGTGCACTGATCATTGCAAAATATAAATGTGATTGCATCACTATGCTTATGGCACTTGCCCCAATAGTTTCTCATAATAATTATCATGGACTCTGGGCTCCTTTCCATGACCTATCGAATATTTTGTGAGCTGACCACCACCTACCTCACCAGCCTCAATATTTATTATCCCCCTCAACATCCACACTCTTGGCCATGGGTTTTCTTTCTGTTCCTGCTATACCTTAAAGTTTTTGCTTTAGCTTGTCCCTCTCTGCTTCCTTTTGAAATTTGCATGACTGCCTGCTCCCATCATTCAGATCTCAATTTAAATGTCATCCTCTCAAGAAAACCTGCTCTGAGTATCCAGTCGAAAACAGTCTCCCAAAAACTTTCAATCTTATCAACCTACTATAATTTTCTTAATAGGACTAACTATATTTGATAGTGTCCTGGTTTATTTATGTGTTTATTGTCTGACTCTGTGAACAGAAATGAGAACAGAAACCACATCTGTTTTGCTCAAGACTCTAACTCTAGTATCGAGAACCAGTGCAAAATACACAGTAGGAAGCCAATACATATTTGTTAAACACGCAAATGAGATGATCACACACAACAGCAGCACAGACCAAGAACAAGAATATGCCCTGCTTAACGTACTGGTTGAGAAGAGAACCTATTACAGGGGACCAGCGTTGTAGCTTAGCAGGTTAAGCATCTGCCTGCAACACCAAAATTCCATATAAGCAAAGATTCGAGGGCTGCTCCACTTCTGATCCAGCTCCCTGCTTCTGCACCTGGGAAAGCAAAAGGAGATGCCTCAAGTACTTAGGCCCCTATCACCACCCACATGGGATACCTGGATGGACCAGGACACTGGCTTCAGACTGGATCATCCCTGGCTTTTGTGACCATTGGGGAAGTGAACCAGTAAATGGAAGATTTCTCTCTCTCTCTCTCTCTCTCTCTCTCTCTCTGTATGTCTTCTCTCTGTAACAGTCTTTTAAATAATTTTTTAAATTTTAAGAAGTGCTTCTGGATGAGGAGGAACAGCTGCTTTTGTAGTACATAAAACCACTCTCAAGGTACTATGAGTATTCATGAAGGAGGCAGTGTAGGGCAACAGAGATGGAAGTTCTGGGTTACTCCAACAGGGAAGGAATCTTGCTAATGATTTCAATTGTCCTATGATCAGCTCAATCAAGTCTGAAGGGCATTCAGTATCCTCTCAAGCACTCATTATCTTTCTTCATACTGAAATTCAACCATTCATATATTCATTTGCTTAATACACATATTGACCAATCCTTTCAACAAGGCCTTGTATAGCCAATATGGAGCATTCAGTTTACAGTTGTAGTATCAACCACAGCAGTATACCCCACACTTTTGTAAAAATATTTATTTCTTCATTTTAAAGACAAAGTAACAGAGAAAAAGCAGGAAAGACAGACATCTTACGTCCATTGATTCACTCCTCAAAATGCCTTCAACAGCCAGGGATGGGCCAGGTGGAAGCAAGAAGCCCAGAAAGCCATAGAGGTCTCCCACATGGATGGCAGGGGCACAAGCACATAGGCCATCTTCTGATGCCTTCCTAGGCACACTAGCAGGAAGCTGGATTGAAAGAGGAACAGCCAGGTCTCCAACTGGCACTCTGATATGGGAAGGCACCATCGCACACAGAGGCAACAGAAGCCCTGTGGACAGCATCTTGACAGAAATATATGTCATATATTTCAGGAAAAAGACAGACATGATTTCCAACATGCAGAATCCAACGTTGTTTGGCTTTCAACTATGCTTTGAAGACTAGGTAGCATCTGGACATGGAAAGATGACACTACAAAGTAAGTGAGGTGGGACCTTCTAAGTGGAAGGAATAACACGAATGCAGAAATATGGACAAATAACAAACAAAACGTAACATTTGAACAGGATCTATATTTTAAGTCACAAACAAAGGCTGACACAATCTCATCTGTAACACATGTTGCCTGCCATCCTCCAGCCAGCCTCATCTGTTTTTTAAGATTTAAAAAAAAAAAACCTAAATGAAAGATCTCTGTGAGTGAGATCCCAGTGGAAAGAACAGGTCAAAGAAGGAGGTACCTTTCTCTGAAGGGAGGAGAGAACCTCCACTTTGACTATGATCTTGTCTAAACAAGATAAGAGGCGGAGAACTCAAGGGGCTTCCATAGCCTTGGAAACTCATGACTGGTGCATAGGGAGATTACTGATGCCATAAACAGGAGTGTCAATTTGTAAAGTCAACAACAGGAGTCACTGTGCACTTACTCCTCATGTAGGATCTCTGTCCTTAATGTGCTCTACATTGAGGCTTAATGCTATAACGAGTACTCAAACAGTATATTTCACTTTGTGTTTCTATGGGGGTGCAAACTGTTGAAATCTTTACTTAATGTATACTAAACTGATCTTCTGTTAAAAAAAAAAAAGAAGAAATTATCAATTCCCAACTTGACTCTCACTGGGATTAAACATGACAATAGGTCTGATCTGATTTCATCATCATTTAAAAAATCATCTATTATTTTTCACTTTATGTTTCTGTGTGGGAGCAAACTGTTGAAATCTTTACTTAATGTATGCTAAACTGATCTTCTGTATATAAAGAGAATTGAAAATGAATCCTCATGTGAATGGAAGGGGAGAGGGAATGGGAAAGGGGAGGGTTGCGGGTGGGAGGGACGTTATGGGGGGAAGGCATTGTAATCCATAAGCCGTACTTTGGAAATTTATATTCATTAAATAAAAGTTAAAAAAATAGAAAAAAAAAGATTTATTTATTTGTTTGAAAGGCAGAGTTAGAGAGAGAGAGAAAGAGAAAGACAGATCTTCCACCTGTTGGTTCACAGATAGCCACAACAGCCAGAGCTTAGCAGATCCAAAGCCAGGAGCCGGGAGTTTCTTCCAGGTCTTCTATGTGGGTGCAGGGGCCCAAGCACTTGGGCCATTTTCTGCTGCTTTCCCAGGCCATTATCAAGGAGCTAGATCAGAAGTGGAGCATCCAGGACTTGAACTGGTGCCTGCAAGGGATGCCGGTGCTGCAGGTGGTAGCTTTACCTGCTATACCACAGTGCCGGACCCCAGTCTCATATTTGGAAGATCCCTATCTGGGCCAGACCTGCAGGAAGAGACATATTACTTCCAGATATATATCTCCTCTTTACCTTCACACATTAGGGAAGAATCAAATTAAACAGATAAGTTGGCATATATGTGATCAAAAAGTCCATTTCCCCTCAAAATACCAGGGGCAAATCTCTTCCACTCACAGCCTACCTCCATTACTCTCATTTACCTCCATTTTCACCTCTGCTGATCTCTGCTTCTGCAGGGTTTGACTCCCAACTAGCCAACTGGATGAATTAAGGTAGAAATCACAGCCACCTGCCCTCAACTAAATTCAGAAAACCACCCAATTTTTCAGTGATGTCTAAAACTCTTAAATCTTCTAGTCACTTTACAGAAATTATGTCCTAAAGACTGCAAAAATCCCTTTCCCACTTTCTACATGTAATGTAGGTAGGTGACAGAGTTTTAGCTGGGTGCATTTTTGATAGTATGAAATACCATGAAAAATTGAGATAGAATTGCTTAGTGGTTTTAATTGGCCTGTGCGTAGAATTTAAACAGCATCAGTCTGACTCTACCATACAAAACACTGAGCAAACAAGAGCTGTTTTCCTCTTCTTGAAGCCTTGGAGCTGCAACAAGAAATGAACAGTTTGCATGGGTGGTACTACTCGCTGATTCTTGCTATTAGGCAATTTTTTCTCTTTGAAATAAAAATGTCAATTAGTCCTTTTGCCAGAACACTGCAATCGAGCATTTTAAGCCACTTCTTTTCCAGACTTCTTTTGTGTGACCTTTCACACAGAGATTTGTTGTATGGGGCATCTGCATCTGGGAAGAAAGCTGTGGCCTTGGGGCAGCAACCCTCATAGTAGACAGGACCCAATAAAGATCTTACCTGAGGAGGCAAAGAAAAGGTCTTAAAAAAAAAGGTATGTGGGGAGGGATAATAGCTCAGCTGCGTTAGCATTACTGCCTAGGCTGTGTACATAAGCAAGATCACATTTCAGTTGGTGATTTGTTACTTCATCAGTTGTTTATGAATGGGCATGTGGTTTCAGCACAAAGCTATAATTTCGATTTCACTCCAAACAACGCCCCTACGAAAATGAGGCTCTTTCTAAACCCTTATTAAATATTCAGAGCATAGATACTGTAGACTGACCATCTGCATTCGAATTCTATATGTACTATTTATTAGCTTGTGCCTTGGTCAAGTTACTTAACTTCTCTGTGTCTCAGTTACCAAAAACAGTAATATCTAACTTAAAGGGTCGTGGTAGGAATTACAGAAGTTAATGTACAAAAAGCAGATAGAGTGGTGCCATAATGGTAGCAATAGCTATGTTTTATAAAAGTATCTATTTAAACAAAGCAGGAATATATAATTTCCTTCTCAAGTACAGATCTCAATGGAAAGCCATTTATCTGAGAGCCAAGAAGTAAGCTGATGACAGGGAAGGAATGCTATGCTCTCAGAAAAGTGAAGCAATTCAGCTTTTGTGCATCTATATCAAATATTTTGTTTGCCACACAGACAAGGAAATTAAATAGGCAAATACTGATGTGTATTGCTTGACTAAGAAAAGTACTATTTTCTGATCAACTAATAAACATGAAGCATTTTACAAACACTATCTCATTTAAACACCACAGAAACTTTAATAAATTGGTATGAATGCCACGTAAGCCTCAAAGTTTACATGACCCACTTAAGGCCACGCCCAGCCTTTTAGGTGTCAGAACAATTAAAGAAGCCTGTGATCTTAATCAACTCACTCAAGATTGCCAAGTGTTATATTCATGGTTGAATATACATACAACGTCAAGGTCTGAAAAGAAAGTAGTATCTAAACTAAATGGACCTAAATAATTCTCAAGGTCTGTAGATGCCATGAACTTTCGGGAGGGTTTACTTTTGTCCACCTCAGTGTGGCTCCTTGAACAGGCAGTGTCAGTCCACAAGGGTTGGTTAACAACTAAAAGGACCTCCATGGATAAGAATGTTGATAGGTTTGATCCTAGACTGGTCCCAAACATCATATGAACATGTCTTCCTTGAGGCTACCACTTTCATATCTTGCCACCTACTCCCTTAAGTCAATCTACTCAGTCTTCAAAGCTGATACACACTCTTGTCTTCCTAGGTATAACTTATAAGTCCTAACATTTATTATCCTTTCTTCTCTCTTTCACCCTCAGCCCACATAAAGAGCAGTTGTCCAACTGTTTTTTTTTTTCAATAAATAGAAAAGAAGAACTTGAAGGCTCCAAACACAAAGTAACAGCAAAGAGACACATTTAATTTGATCAGTGCACACTGAATACATTTGTTCAAATATCACACTGTACCCAATAAAAATCTGCAATTAAGTGCTAATCAAATTTTTAAATATTAATGCTAACTAACCTGACTTGATCATCATGCACTGAATGTATGAAGTTATCACACTGTACACCATAAATATGTAAAATTAAAATAATAATTTTAAAAATAACTACTGTTTTAGCAAAGAAACTGCCTTTGTTTTGCTCCCAAATAAAACTTTATATGGAACTATAATATTTATAAATAAAAGAAATGCAAACCAAGTTAATTGATTGGTAGAAGGGAGAGATTCGAGGAACATGGTTTTAAAACTAACCATGTAAGTGCCTGAGATAGTCGAATGTGGATGGGCAAAACCTTGTCAGACTGGCTGGACATGGTCAAATGTGAAATAGCATTTCCTCATAAAGCCAATGGTCTCTCTAAGGAGAGGTGCAATTTTCCTCAAAATGAATCTTCTTTTCTTTCCTCAAAAACCATCATTTTGCATTATGATGAAAGTGCCTTCAATGTTTAACTTGTGGATTCAGTTTCAGTATTTTGAATTTACACGTTGCACATTTGAAAAAAGTCAATAATATATTCCTAGTCCATTTTATTTTCCTATTCATTTTTTTAAATAATTCTACTCATGGACATGTTTTTATTCATCTCATTCTCAGCTCAGAATTTTATATATCATCCCAAAAATGTGTATATTTTACTTATAAGTGTATTCACATATTAAATATATATTATGCTTTAATTTGCATCTTAATCACTATATTTGATTGGATCTAATACAGAGTGGATTATAAAATGTCCCACTATAAAACACTGATAAATGATCACAAAATGCTTTGTTAACAATTGAAATCTTTTTATTTACTTTTTTTAACTTATTTAGGTATAGAGGCAGATGTTTTCTCTCTGGTCACACATAAAAAGGAAAAGATAATTGTGGGGTTTTAAAAAATTTTTTTTCATTTATTTATTTATTTCAAAGACAGAACAACAGAGAGAGAAGGGAAGATAGAGAAAGAAACCAAGTTTCCATCCACTGGTTCACTCCCTAAATGTCTACAACAACCAGGGCTGGGCCAGGCCAAAGCCAGGAACCAGGAACTGCCCCCAGGTCTCCCCTATTTGTGGCAGGAGCTGAAGTACCTGGGCCATCTTCTGCTGCCTTCCCAGGCAAATTATCAGGAAGTTGAATCAGAAGCAGAGCATAACTCAAACTGGCACTCTGATATGAGGTATGTATGCTAGTGGTAGTTTAAGCCACTGTGCCACAATACTGGACACTGTTGTATTTTTTAATTGTACTTACTCAGAATCCAATTTTCAGAAACATATTTTGACTCAGAGTCAATGAACACCTTGTTTTCCCTCATAATATTTTCATTGGTACCATGAAAAGCATTATAACTGCGGGATTTGTGACTTTGGAAGGGCTCCATTGTTCTCTCTGAAATTTTCCCTGGTGCTGATACACATTCTGCAATTTCTGTCCAACATATTTAAGAAAAGTAAAGTACAACACAATTGTCAGCTGGTGGTATCAAAAAGCAATCAAAAGTGCTAAAGAAGATTTAAGAGATACTAAAATGAGAAAAATCTTACAAGTGATAAAATGTAGTATATGAGGGTATTTCAAAAAGTACATGGAAATTTAGGAATGAGTATTTGGCATAGAAAAAAATGATATTCATGCATAGACAATTTTCAAAAAGTTTATAGAAGTGCATATTATGAAAAAATGCACGGATTTCTATTTTTGCACCAAAATAAACTTCTACTTCCATTTTCCATGGACATTTTGAAGTACTCTCCCATGAATTTCTGAAACAAATAAGAATATCCATTATAGACTGTTCTGCATCTTTTTTTCTCCTCACATTTATTTTTTCTAATTTTTTCATGAAGATTTATTTATTTATTTGAAAGGCAGAGTTAGAGAGAGAGAGACATCTTTCATCTGCTGATTCACTCCCCAAATGACCACAACAGCCAAGGTTGGGCCAGGTCAAAGTCAAGAGCCTGGAATCTCATCCTGGTTTCCCAAAAGGGTGTTAAGGGCCCAAGTACTTGAGCCATCTTCTGCTGCCTTCCCAGATGCATTAGCAGGAAGTAAGATTACAAGTGGAGGAGCCAGGATTCAAACAGGTGCTCCAACGTGGGATAGCAGTGTTGTATTCAGGGGCTCAACCTGCTGCACCATAATACTAGCCCCTCTTCACATTTAGACACAATGCACATTCACACATTTTTATCTATATTACTTTTGTGTGAATATATCTCAATTTATTTAAGCAGTAACTAGTTCATTTTCCCTAGAATCTAAGATTCTACTTAATATTTGAACAGGGTTCATAAGCACATCCTGTTTTGTTCTTTATTTTATTTTTTAAAGATAAAAGCTTGTTAAATTTTGGTAAGCATCTAGGTTCACCTACACATACCTCATTATGGTCTGCTGTGCCATATACTCATGTGCAGAAAGCAACCAGACATTTAGACACCTAGGAGTACATGGACATATACTTAAGAACAGGAAGTATTTACTTACTATTGCCAGGGCCAGCTGCACAGTTTGTGAGGCACAAAGCAAAATGAAAATGCAGGACCATGGTCAGAGTTAGGGAAGTTCATCCTTACAGGCTAAGTTCACAGACCAAAGTCTCAACAGATGGTCAATCCCCAATAGATTGCAATCTCCTTGCTGAGATACAATAGGTATCCACTCAGGGGTGGATGAGAATACTAGACAAGCCACCTAAAGAATGCACAGTGACTCTGCCAACACATGGCAGAACAGGATGCCCTTGGGCATGTGCACCCATACCTCCCTGCACTTGAGCCTAGCCCCCATCTGCAGTGGAGGGCAACAAGTGAGAATTCAAACCTCTTCTGGCTGACACAATTCATTTTGTGCCCCAGATGGAGGGCAGTAGTAGTAACTGGACAGAGTGGAGCAGGAGTGTGCATGGAGAAGGTCTGGAGGAACCATGGCCCAAGTGATCAGAAAACAGACTTCAAGGGTCTATCTCAGAGTTGCAGTGGGCATCAAGAAGCAGTACTGGGGGCCGGCGCTGTGGCACAGCAGGTTAAAGACCTGGCCTGAAGCGCCAGCATCCCATATGGGTGCCAGTTCTAGTCTCAGCTGCTCCTCTTCCAATCCAGCTCTCTGCTATGGCCTGGGATAGCAGTGGAAGATGGCCCAAGTCCTTGGGCCCCTGCACCTGTGTGGGAGACCGGAGGAAGCTTCTGGCTCCTGGCTTCAGATCCGTGCAGCTCCAGCCATTGCAGCCATCTGGGGAGTGAACCAGAGGATGGAAGACCTCTCTCTCTGTCTCTACCTCTCTGTAACTCTGTCTTTTAAATAAATAAAATAAATCTTTTTAAAAAAAGCAGTACTATCAGTCAAAACTTCAAGCCCCTGCCCTGTGCTCCACTTTTCCCTTGTCTTCAATTTACAAAATACATATCCAAAGGTAAAATTAAGAATTTCAATAGAGTGGACAAAGAGCACTAAATCCCAAGAGTGAGGCTCTTCTGAGTTCAGGGTCCTGTGCCACTGCTCTGTCCCACACCAGAGAAATGAAACATCTTGACTACTATACAATAAAGTACCAAAAACTGGTATACCTCACAGCCAAACTACAACTGGAGAGGTCAGACTAAATAGACAAAAAAAAAAAAATCCACTATGCTTGGAAGCTAAGAGATTTTGTTAAGATTTATTTACTTATTTATTTGAAAGGCCAAGTTACAGATAGAGGGGTTCAGGAGAGAGGGGGGAGGGGGGAGAGAGAGAGAGAGTGCTTTTCCATCTGTTGGTTCACTCCCCAAATGGCTGCAATGGCCACAGCTGGACTAGGCCAAAGCCAGGAGCTAGGAGGAAAGCTGAGAAAATTTGAACTGAGGAAGATGGACCAAGATGCTCCACAAGCAACTTGACATCTGGGCCCCACAACTGCAAAAGGCCCCTGTGAGCACTACAGTTGCTGGCAGCTATCAGGGGTTCTAGGTAGCAAAATGTAACCAACGAGCATTGGCATGTAATCTATTCTGACAAATTGCCTAGAGATATCAGAAAAAGAAAGCACACTTTTAAACAAATATTAATTTCTGTATCTAACCTAAATGTAATTTTGTATTTTTTTTCCTCCAAGAGACCTGAAAACTGTCTAAGCTCCTGTCTTAAATCTGTTTGTTCTAAGCAGACTGATAACCCGTGACACCGGAAGAATCCTCTATAGGTATCCAAACTGAGCACACAATTACAAGAGGACACTGAAGAAACATGTGATAAGAAGTATGAAATGAACTGTCCAAAGTCATTGCAATGCAATCATAGCAGTTATTCTCACCTGAAAAAGAGTCAAAGATGGCTGGCACAGTGGTTAAGATGTCACTTGGGACACTATAGCACATTTCAGAGTTGCTGGGTTTAAGTCCTGGTTCTGTTTCTGATTGCAGCTTCCCGCTAACATGCACCCTGAAAGGTAGCAGATGATGGCTCGAGTACTTGAGTCCCTGCCACACACATGGAAGACACAGGTGGAGCTCCAGGTTGCTGGCTATAGCCTGGACCAGTCCTGGCTGTTGAGGTCATTTGGGGCATGAACGGGTCGGTGGAAAATAAATCTGCCCCTCTCTCTCTCCTCCTCTCATCTCCCCTCCCTTTCAAATAAATAAAAAGTAAATAACTAATTCTTTTTTAAAAAGTAATCTAAATGGGAATTAAACTGGGGAATGTTTCAAACATAAAAACTGAAAGAACTGAGTCACCAAAAAGAATTAAATGAAAAGATATACTTTAAGTCTTTATCATGTTTATCAGGTTCCCCTGGTCCACCCTAAAAGAGCAGAGAGAAAACCAGTGTACCATGAGCAATGTTAACCTGATGCCCAAGGTTAACCTGATCTATAAGACTTATTAATTTTCCAAGAATAACCTAATAAATGATTTTGTAAACAAACACTAGCTTAAAGGAAAGCAAAATTTTGATGAATTTGATTCCTCTCAAGGAAAAAAAGGGATGACTAAACGTTTGTAAGTCTATTGAAACAATTTCCCTCTGTCTCTCCCTATCCTCTGTCACTTTCAACTAGATGAAAATAAATAATTTTTTTTTCTAAAAAGCATTATGTTAGTGCCGGTGCCATGGTGTAGCAAGTAAAGTCACTGCTTGTGGTGCTGGCATTCCATAAGGGCGCCAGTTTGAGTCCCGCTGCTCCACTTCCAATCCAGCTCTCTGCTGTGGCCTGGGAAAGCAGTAGAAGATGGCCCAAGTCCTTGGGCCCTACACCCATGTGGGAAACTAGGAAAAAGCTCCTGGCTCCTGGCTTCGTATTGGCACAGCTCTGGCAACTGTGGCTATCTGGGGAGTGAACCACAGATGGAAGACCTCTCTCTCTCTCTCTCTCTCTCTCTCTGTGCCTCTGCCTATAATTCTGCCTTTCAAATAAATAAATAAATCTTTTTAAAAAAGCTTCATGTTGTCCAGTGTGACAAGAGAGTAATTAAAGAAATATTCTCCTATAATATTGGTGAATGCAATTATTTAAATTTTTAAAATTTATTTTTTAAGATGTAAAATTTTAAATAATTTGTCATACCCATTTCATATGTAAAGACTATACACAAAGATGTATATACTATCTTTTCTTGAAAACAAGGATATCAATTATCACAAAATGTAGGATTCATGACAATGATCACAAAAGGGGAGAAAGAAGGGTATATTTTCATGTATATGGTATAATTCAATGAAGCAATATTTATAACTATACACCAAATAATATGGCACCCACACAATTTTTATATCTGTGTATTAATTTACACAAATAACGAAACATGTTATATTTCTCTTTGTGGGCTTGGCTTATTTTACTGAGCACAATAATGTCCAGTTCAAACCTATTTTGTTGAAAATGCCAGGATTTCATTCAGGTTAAAATCTGAGTAATATTCTATCATGTATATTTACAACATTTATTAAAATCCAGTCATCAGGGGCCAGCACTGTGGCGCAGTGGGTTAACACCTGGCCTGAAGCGCTAGCATCCCATATGGGCACTGGTTCAAGTCCCAGCTGCTCCACTTCCTATTCAGCTCTCTGCTATGGCCAGGGAAAGCAGTAGAAAATGGCCCAAGTCCTTGGGCCCCTGCACCCACTTGGGAGACCCAGAAGAAGCTCCTGCCTCCTAGCTTCGGATCAGCGCAGTTCCGGCCATTGCAACCAATTGGGGAGTGAACCATCGGATGGAAGACCTCTCTTTGCCTCCCTCTCTCTGTGTAGATCTTTCAAGTAAAATAAATAAATCTTTTCAAAAACTCCAAGCATCAGTTGATGGATTCACATACACTAAAAATAAGGTGATTAAAAATATATTTCATGCAAATGATAAAAAGAGACAAGTGGCTATACTAGATATATTTAGATAAAATAAACTTTAAGTAAAAAGAATCAAAACAAAGAAGTATATTATATCATGAAAGAACCAATCAACCAAGCTTAAATAATTAAAAATATATATGCATACAATATCAAACAAAACATCTAAATAGGTAAA
The DNA here is from genome assembly GCF_964237555.1 of Oryctolagus cuniculus. Taxonomy (NCBI): domain Eukaryota; kingdom Metazoa; phylum Chordata; class Mammalia; order Lagomorpha; family Leporidae; genus Oryctolagus; species Oryctolagus cuniculus. The sequence goes on along the minus strand of NC_091453.1, from coordinate 118,856,541 downwards.
ATATAAAGAACTAAAGGGAGAAATAGGCTACAATTAAATGACAGTAGGGGGACCGGTGCCGTGCTCACTTGGTTAATCCTCCACTTGCGGCACTGGCATCCCATATAGGCACTTGGTTCTAGAATCGGTTGCTGCTCTTCCAGTCCAGCTCTCTGCTGTGGCCGGGGAAGGCAACAGAGGATGGCCCAAGTGCTTGGGTCCCTGCACCGGAATGGGAGACCTGGGGGAAGCACCTGGCTCCTGGCTTTGGATCGGTACAGCGCCAGCTGCGGCAGCCATTTCGGGGGGAGGGGGTGAAACAACAGAAGGAAGACCTTTCTCTCTGTCTCTCTGTCTCACTGTCTATAACTCTACCTGTCCAAAAAAAAAAAAAAAGATAGTAGAAGGCATCAACAGTTCACTTTCTTTTTTTTTTTAACTCTTATTTGCTAATATAAACTTCCAAGTACAGCTTATGAATTACCATGGCTTTCCGCCCCCCCCCATAACTTCCCTCTCACCCGCAACCCTCCCATTTCCCACTCCCTCTCCCATTCCATTCACATCAAGATTCATTTTCAATTATCTTTATATACAGAAGATCAACTTTGTATATATTAAGTCAAGATTACAACAGTTTGCACCAACACAGAAAAACAAAGTACAAAGTTCTATTTCAGTACTAGTAATAGCATTAATTAACATAGTACAACACATTATGGACAGAGATCCTACATGAGGAGCAAGTGCACAGTGACTCCTGATGTTGACTTAACAAATTGACACTCTTGTTTATGGCATCAGTAATCTCCCTAGGCTCTTGTCAGGAGTTGCCAAGGCTATGGAAGCCTTTTGAGTTCGCCAACTTCGATCTTATTTAGACAGGGTCATAGTCAAAGTGGAAGTTCTCTCCTCCCTTCAGAGAAAGGCCTTCTTTGATGGCCTGTTCTTTCCACTGGGAGCTCACTTGCAGAGATCTTTCATTTAGGTTTTGTGTTTTGTTTGTTTGTTGTGTGTGTTTTTTTTTTTTTCCAGAGTGTCTTGGCTTTCCATGCCTGAAATACTCTCATGGGCTCTTCAGACAGATCCGCATGCCTTAAGGGCTGATTCTGAGGCCAGAGTGCTGTTTAGGACATCTGCCATTCTATGAGTCTGCTGTGTATTCCGCTCCCCACGTTGGATCGTTCTCTCCCTTTTTTATTCTATCAGCTAGTATTTTCAGACACTAGTCTTGTTTATGTGATCCCTTTGGTTCTTAGTCCTATCATTATGATCAATTCTGAACAGAAATTGATCCCTTGGACTAGTGAGACGGTATTGGTACATGCAACCTTGATGGGACTGAATTGAAATCCCCTGGCACGTTTCTAACTCTACCATTTGGGGCAAGTCAGATTAAAAATGTCCCAAATTGTACATCTCCTCCCTCTCTTATTCCCACTCTTATATTTAACAGAGATCACTTTTCAGTTAAATTTAAACACCTAAGAATAATTGTGTGTTAATTAGAGAGTTCAACCAATGGTACTAAGTAGAACAAAAAAAAATACTAAAAGGAATAAGTATTAAGTTGTTCATTCATCAACAGTCAGTACAAGGGCTGATCAAGTCACTGTTTCTCATAGTGTCCATTTCAGTTCAACAGGTTTCCTTTTAGGTGCTCAGTTAGTTGTCACCAATCAGGGAGAACATATATTTGTCCCTTTGGAACTAGCTTATTTCACTCAGCGTGATGTGTTCCTGATTCCTCCATTTTGTTGCAAATGACCAGATTTCATTGTTTTTTACTGCTGTATAGTATTCTATAGAGTACATGTCCCGCAATTTCTTTATCCAGTCTACTGTTGATGGGCATTTAGGTTGATTCCAGGTCTTAGCTATTGTGAATTGAGCTGCAATAAACGGTGGGGTGCAGACAGCTTTTTTGTTTGCCAATTTCATTTCCTTTGGTTAAATTCCAAGGAGTGGGATGGTTGGCTTGTATGGTAGGGTTATATTCAGGTTTCTGAGGAATCTCCAGACTGACTTCCATAGTGGCTTTAATAATTTGCATTCCCATCAACAGTGGGTTAGTGTCCATTTTTCCCCACATCCTCCCCAGCATCTCTTGTTGGTACATTTCTTGAAACATACAAAAACACACTCTATACCAATACTTATGGGATGACAGCAAAACCAGTTCTCAGAGGGAAGTTTAGAGGAAAAAATATTCACATTAATACATTAGGTAGACTTTGATAAACAAATTATTCTTAGGTTCCAAGTAATTAGCAAAAGAAGGAAAATCTAAGCCTAAAATTAATGGAAGGTAAGAAATAATAAAGATTGATCAGAATTAACTGAACTAGAGTCTACAAAAACAGTAGGAAAGATCAAAAACATTAAATTTGTTTTCTTACAAAAGAAAACTGATGAACCTTTAGCAGATCAGGAAAAACAGAGAAGATTCAAACAAATAAAATCAGAAATTAAATAGTCAAGACATTAAAACTAATGCTGTAGAAAGACAGATTTTGTGGGCAAAACAGAGAACCTACAGAAAATGAAAAAATTCCTAGAAATGTACAAACCCTCAAGACAGAGCCGATAAGAAATAAGGTTGGAACATAAGTTTAACTAGTAAGGAGACTGAATCTGTAATCAACACTCTCACCTACCTCCCAACATCGAAAAGCCTGGGACAAGAAGATCTCACTGCCATATTCTTTCAAATAGTCCAAGAAGCAATGCCTACTATTCTCAAACGCGTCCAAAAATTAAAGAGGAGGAAACACGTCCAAACTCATCCTATGAGGCCAGAATTTTTTTGTTACCAATGCCATACAAATATAATCATAAGAAAATTATAGACCAATATCCAAGTATCCATAGATGATACAGTCAAATTTACAGAAGCAAAGAATAGAATGGTGGTTAAGGGATGCAGAGAAAGGAAAATGGGGGATTGTTAATAAATGTGTATAAAATTTCAATCATGTAAGATGAACTAGTCCAAGAGAACTGTTATACCACATTGTGCCTATGGATAACAATACTTCTTTGAACACTTACAGATCTGTTAAGATGTTAGATATCATATTAAAATTTTAAAAATAAAAAATAACTGATAAAAAGTAACTGTAAACATAATGAGTATAAATCATTATAAGAAAAAAATGGAGATGGATGTGTCATTAGCTAATACAAATGTGGGTTAAACACACATACACACTCCATGCTTCCATCTGCAGACCTGTTCCCCAAAAGGCCACAACTACCTGGGCTAGCCAAGCCAAAGCCACTTCAGAATTCCATCCTAGTCTCCCACATGGCTGGCACAGAACCAAGTACTTGAACCACCCGCTGCTGCTGAACAGATTTTTCATTAGCAGGAAGCTGGATCAGAATCGGAGGAGCTGGAACTCGAACTAGGCCCTCAGATATGGTATGCAGGAGTTCCAAGCAGCAACTTAACCTGTTATATCAAAATGCTAATCCCTAAACTTATCTCTTTTTTTTTTTTTTTTGACAGGCAGAGTTAGACAGTGAGAGAGAGACAGATAGAAAGGTCTTCCTTTCCATTGGTTCACCCCTCAAATGGCCGCTACTGCCGGCACGCTGCGGCTGGTGCACTGCGCCTATCCAAAGCCAGGAGCCAGATGTTTTCTCCTGGTCTCTCATGTGGGTGCAGGGCCCAAGCACTTGGGCATCCTCCACTGCCTTCCTGGGCCACAGCAGAGAGCTAGACTGGAAGAGGAGCAACTGGGACAGAATCCAGTGCCCCAACCAGGAATAGAACCCGGGGTGACAGCACCACAGGTGGATTAGCCAAGTGAGCCATGGCGCCAGCTAAACTTATCTTTTAATTTCATTTTCCAGGAACTTTTTAAAAAACCCTGGTGTGTGTGTGTGTGTGTGTGTGTGTGTACAATCTTTAAATAGACATATCCTTGGAACCAGAAACTTCACATCTGACAATTTATCCTAAGAAAATAATAGACCATTTGTATAAATAGATGCAAGTATAAAGATAAAATTGTAGAATATTTTACAATATTAGAAAAATAAAATCATATAAATTTCAGTTTAGATACACAGATAGAATGATATATATCTGTACATAAAAAAAGATATAAAGAAAGATCTGTTTTCAGATACATAGTAAAAGTCCAAAGTATATAAATTGTTAGCAATGGCTATTTCTAGTAGATGGACACAGTGCTCTGCATTTAAATTTCTTTTTCAAAATGATCATGTTATTAGAAAATTAAAACAAAATATATCTCTGAAGGGGGAGGGATAATCAATGATAACATTACAAGCCAAAGGGAAAAAATGATAATTTAAAAGAACAGTGTTGAAAAATTAGCTAAGACAGATTACAAAGGATGTCTATGCTTTACAATTTGCAAGAATAATTAGCGAATTATTTTAAGTTTGACTTCACTTTGGTTTACTACTGAACCAGCCAACCAAAACAATGCAAATAATATGCCCAAGATCAATGACAAAAATGAATGGACCATGCAACCACAAGACACCTTTGTGTAAAACAGAAAAAATAATCCCCTGTAATCTATGCAAACTAATCTATGCAAGAGAAGCCTGAAGGGCACTTCAGCCTCCACTTTGTTCCCTCTACTGGGCATCCTTGTGTAGGGCACAAACTGAAGCAATTCTAGATATTCCCTCCCAAATTACTTACAAAAGTGAATTCAGCCTTCAAGAAGTGGTTAAATTATCAGATTAAATGAGAGAAGATTTCATGTTTGCTTTTTAAAGATTTATTTATTTGAAATGCTGAGTGACACAGAGAGAAAGACAAAGACAATAGATATCTTCCATCTACTGTTTCACTCCCAAATGTCTGCAATAGCCAGGCCAGAGCAAGAATTCCACCCAGGTCTAAACATGGATAGCAGGGCCCCAAGTATTTGGTCCATCATGTATTGCCTGCCAGATGCACTAGCATGAACCTGGATTGGAGGTACAGAGTAGACAGGATTTGAAAAAGGCACTCCAGTAAGGTATGCCAGCATCCCGTACAGTGGCTTAAATCACTGTGTCACAATGCCCACCCCCATATTCATGGTCTTTGAACTTGGTTAGCCTGAAGAGACAACATCAAGTCAAAGGAGTGAAGACTCACATATAAGCTGCCTTTCAAATATTTTACCCCATAATATCATCAGAAGAGTCACCCTTCTACCACATGAATTGAATCTCTCCCTGTACAAATTAAGTACTTCGAATGTATTACTTTTTACTGTGACTAGAAGCTTACAATTGGACTGATTCACTAAGCATTGAAAAATTATGGTTAATTTGGAAAAAATTAGATAAGACTTAACATTATACCTTATAGCAAAAATAATTTTAGATGAATTATGCAGTAAAAAGTTTTAAAAGTATAATCATAGAATAGAAAATATCTGTTTAGCCGGCGCCGCAGCTCACTAGGCTAATCCTCCGCCTTGCGGCGCCGGCACACCGGGTTCTAGTCCCGGTCGGGGCTCCGGATTCTGTCCCAGTTGCCCCTCTTCCAGGCCAGCTCTCTGCTGTGGCCAGGGAGTGCAGTGGAGGATGGCCCAAGTGCTTGGGCCCTGCACCCCATGGGAGACCAGGATAAGTACCTGGCTCCTGCCTTTGGATCAGCGTGGTGCGCCGGCCGCAGCGCGTGGGCCGCGGCGGCCATTGGAGGGTGAACCAACGGCAAAAGGAAGACCTTTCTCTCTGTCTCTCTCTCTCTCTCACTATCCACGCTGTCAAAAAAAAAAGAAAAAGAAAAAAGAAAATATCTGTTTAACCAATTCAGGATAGACAAAAACATTCTAAGAAATTTCCAAGACAAGACAACAGGGGCCGACATTGTGGTGTAGCAGGTACAACTGCTGCCTGAGCTGCCAGCATCTCATATAGGCACGGAGTCAAGTTTCAGATGCTCTACTTCCTATTCAGCTCCCTGCTAATGGTCTAGGAAAAGCAACCGAAGATGGCCCACGTGTTTAGGCCTCTGGGACCCACATGGGAGACCTAAATGTGGTTTCTCGCTTCAGCCTGGCCCAGTGCTGACCATTGCAGCCATCTGGGGAGTGAACTCAACACTCTCTCTCTCTCTCTCTAATAAATAAATAATAAATAAATCTTTTTTAAAAGACAACATAAAGAAGATTACTATATTTCATATTAGAATATATAAATCTCTTATAAACAAAAACTCTCCTAAATAAAACGCAAAAACAATTACATACAGGGAAATAATATTCACATTGATATCCTTTCTTTTTTTTTTTTTTTTTTTTTTTTTTTTTTTTTTTTTTTTTTTTGACAGGCAGAGTGGACAGTGAGAGAGAGACAGAGAGAGAAAGGTCTTCCTTTGCCGTTGGTTCACCCTCCAATGGCCGCCGCTGCAGCCGGCGCACCGCGCTGATCCTGGCAGGAGCCAGGAGCCAGGTGCTTTTCCTGGTCTCCCATGGGGTGCAGGGCCCAAGCACCTGGGCGATCCTCCACTGCACTCCCTGGCCATAGCAGAGAGCTGGCCTGGAAGAGGGGCAACCGGGACAGAATCCGGCGCCCCGACCGGGACTAGAACCCGGTGTGCCGGCGCCGCAAGGTGGAGGATTAGCCTATTGAGCCACGGCGCCGGCTGATATCCTTTCAATATAAAGAGATATCACAAATCAACAAAAAGGTATATTTCAATTGAAAAATAAAAGGCATGAAGAAAATGAAATAAAATTAAAAGGCACATTCATACATGAAAGGACACTCAAGTGCAGTGATAATCTACTAAACACAGTAAAAGAAAATTGGGTTACTAATTTCAGCCTCTGAAATAGAAAAAATTCAGGGGCAGGCATTTTTCACACCATGAAGACACCAACCATGTACCCCATGTCGGAGTGCCTGGGTTCAAGGCCCAGTTCTGCTTCTGATTCCACATTCTTGCTGATGTACACCCTGAGATGCAGTAAATGATGTTTCCATTATTTGGGTCCCTGCCACCCACATGGGAAACCTAGACTGAGTTCCAAGCTCCTGGCTTCAGGCTGGCCCAGCCCTGGCTTCTCTGTGTGTGTACGTGTGTGTGTGTATCTACCCTTCAAACAAAATTCAAGTTGACAACTCAATGTGTAAAACTAAGCAAATACTCAATATTTTCAGGGAGACTGGCAGTGAGTCATTAAGACAAACATGTTCATACCCTGGTAATAGGTTGTACACTGCGATAACCTTTCCAGGAAGCAACTTATAAATATCAAGAATCTAAAATATATAACTCATGAAATAATATAACCTAAAAGAATATACTCTATGAAAATAATCAGAGCTGTAGAAAAATATTTCTGTTGGAGAATTTTTCAAAAATTATCTTTAATAAAGAACATTTCTTATCAATATAAATATACAATATAAAGGAATAATGGTATCATTAAGAAATGGAAAGTTCTTCCCATCCAGTTCTTTCCCTATATGAAATAATGTTACTGACTCTATGTTTATTCTTCCAAAGATCTTGCAAAAAAATAAACATCATTGCCTATAGAGAAGAGAACTGGGTGGCTACAGATCTTTTCTGTGTCTATCCCTGACTATTCCCTGAATTTTTAATTTAATAAGCTAATTTTAAAAATTATTATTTTAAAAAACATTTAACTTGTGATAGACCTCATAGATCACATGCATAGCCACACCTATCCTTACCTCATTTTCAAAGTAATAGAGTGCCCTCTTCCAATTCAAGACCAAACCCTCAACTGTATTTGGAACACTGCCAACTTCTTCCTCCTTCAAAGAAAAAAAAAGTAATCTACAATTGGGAGATACATTTTTAACATCTCATTCATTATAAAACCTACCACAATATGGCTTTTTGCCCTTGCCTACACTTCTGAAATGTTTCTCCATTAGGAGACCAATATACTTTAACTCTGAATTTAATAAATAATTTCTAATCTTTTTTTTTTCAATTTTAACATAAGGTAAACAAACTTCATATATACACATTTACGAGCATAGTGATACTTCCCACTCTACTCTCCCTCCCACCAATGATCACAACCTCCCTCATCCTGTCTTTTTTAATATTTTCTTTTCTTTTTTAAGATTTATTTATTTTTTTTGAAAGTCAGAGTTACACAGAGAGAGGAGAGGCAGACAGAGAGAGAGAGAGAGAAAGTCTTCCATCACTGGTTCAGTCCCCAGATGGCTGCAACTGTGCTGATCCGAAGACAGGAGACAGAAGCTTCTTCCTGGTCTCCCACGTGGGTGCAGTGGCCCAAAGACTTGGGCCATCTTCCACTGCTTTCCCAGACCATAGCAGAGAGCTGGATCGGAAGTGGAGCAGCTGGGACTAGAACCGGTGCCTATATGGGATGCCAGCACTTCAGGGCAGGGCTTCAACCTGCTGCGCCACAGCACCGACCCCTATTCTTTTATTTTCTAAACTGACATACATGGGGCTGGCGCTGTGGCATAGCAGGTGAAGCCGCTGCCTGCAGTGCCAGCATCCCATGTGGGTGCCAGTTTTGAGACCCGGCTGCTCCACTTCCGATCCAGCTCTCTGCTATGGTCTGGGAGGGCAGTGGAAGATGGCCCAAGCCCTTGGGCCCCTGCACCTGTGTGGGAGACCCAGAAGAAAATCCAGGCTCCTGGCTTAGGGTCAGCACAGCTCCAGCCACTGCACCAACTGGGGAGTGAACCAGCATTATGTTTTTCATTCTCTTGTTGATTAATATTTGAGTTGCTTCTAGTATTTGCTATCATGAATAAAACTTCTACAAACATCTTTGAACATATATTTTGTCAGCAGCTAAAATTCTGAGTTATAGATAGTACTGCCAATTTATGTTGTGCTCTGGAAGATACTAGCAAACATTTTGATTAGTAACTGAAAAAATCTAAATTGCCAGAGCAAACATAAGAGTTTCAAGAGTCCTATATTTTTGCCAAAATTTAGTATTGTCAGTTTTTTTTATAATTCACCAGGAAAATAGAAACAATTGGAATATTTCTCCATCATTATAAGAGGCCATCACTGCACTGACATCAAAACCAAAGATTAAAAACACATAGCAAAACCCTTCAAGAATTTATAAATTTAGCAAATCAAATATTGAGCAATATATAAAATGTTTATATATTATGATTAAATAAGGTTTAACCTAGGAATGCAAAGTACATGTACCATTTGAAATTCATTCAGTATAATCTCATATATCATGAGAATAACAAAGAAGGAATATACAATCATCCCAGCAGAGAAAGGCATTTGAGAAAATTCAAATTGCATTCTTGATGAAAGAAAAAAAAACTCTTTAAAACTTGGAACAAAACTTCAGAACTTCAACAAAAAGGCCTTAAACAGAAATTCAACAATGAACAACATACCTAACAATAAAAGACCTAATGCTTACCCTACTCAGATCAAGGAAATGACAAAGATATGTGCAGTTACCTCCTCTATTCAACATTATACTCAAGTTTCTAGCAGGATATTAGGCAAGAAAATAAAATAAAAGGCATAAATATTGGAAATGAAGAAGTAAAATTCTCTGTATTTGCAGAGGATATTTATCAAACCCATTAAATTGTACCATTGAAATAGATATATTTTATTGTAAATTATACTTCAACAGGGTGTTTTTCTTAAATCAACTTCTCATAGAGAAAACTCCAGACTCAGCACAAGCTGGTTTCATGGTTCCACTACAGTCTTCTATCAAACATTTAAAAGAGAAACACTATTGCTAAGAGAATTGCTAAACGGTCTAAATAAAAGGAGATACATGCAATGCTTCAGGGGTGAGCATTGGGCCGTACCAGGTTAAGCCACCATCTGCAACACAGGCATCCCATTTAGGTGCTTGTTCAAGTCCTAGATGCTCCACTCCTGATCCAGTTCCCTGTTAATGCACCTGGGAAAGCAGTGGAAGATGCTCCAAGTACTTGTGACCCTGCACCCACATGGGAGACCTGGAAGAAGCTCCTGGCTTCTGCCTGACCCAGCCCTGGCAATTGCAGCCACTTGGGGAGTAAACCATAGATGGAAGATCTCTCTGTCTCTTCCTCCCTCTCTGTAACTCTGCCTTTCAAATAAATAATCTTTTTTTTGTCATTTTTAATTTTAATAAAATGGATAATTTCATATTACATAGAGAGCAAGTCGATTCACACATCGTTGATAAAATTTTAGAAATATATTCTATAAAAAGTTTAGTATTTGGGAATTAATTCATTATAACATGATTTCTACAGGTACAGTGTTCCCATCCTCACCCCCATTCTTATTAATTTTGAAATTTAAAAAATACAGAAAAGTACAAAAAATAAGACAAGATATCCATATACCACACTCCAGAAGTAGCCACTATTTTCATACTTACTTGCAAATCTTTAGGAGATGCTTCTATAAAAAGCCAAAGTCCCCTTTAACCACCCACCTCCCACATTCATGCCCTACCCTCTCCACTCTTCACAGACGACCAATGTCAGGTCTGTATCCTTCCAATTAATTTCAAAAACATTTACATACATATGTGTGTGCACGTGTGTGTATGTGTGTATATATACATATATATCTATTACCAATGTTAAGTACTGTTTTGTTAAGAGTTTTAATTCAAATTTACAAACTCATTGTACTATATGCATCACTCTGCAACTTGATTTTCCCCTCAATTTCTGGAATATTCCTGTTAATGCATGTTAATCTCATTTGCTCCATTTTTACAAATATATGTACAGTATTCCATTCCAAGAATCTTCTTTTCTATTCCCAAAAAGCATTTAAGTTATTTCCAATTTTTGGCTGCGATAAATCAAGCCATAGTAAATATTCTGGCGCATATTTTCTTTGCATACATACAGGTAGAATTGCTAAGTGTTTTTGAATGTTATAAGCAATGTTTCCCTACTCTTAATGTCACAACTATTTTACCACATCTTTTGAGATATTCCTGTTTTCAGTCCTTGTAGATTTTACTTTTGTGTATAGTTCTGTTATTTTTTCCTTTTGGAGAACAAGTTATCTCCAAACAGTTTCCAAAATCATCTCATTTCTTTACCCACTGATGCCATTAAAAATTTTAATGCCTCAATATCATTAAGATGCCTACTTTCCTGTAATTTAGTTAATATAATCATAACCAAAATCTCAGCAGATTTCTTAAAAGTAATTGACAAACTGACTATAAAATGTACATGGAATTCCAAAGGATAAAGACTAGCAAAAAATAAAGGGGAAGTGTATAACCCTTCTGATTTTAACACTTACTTTAAAACTATGATAATTGTCAGTACACTATGAACACAGGATCTACAAAGAATTATTATCTAGTAATTCCACACCTAAGTATATACTCAAGAGAATGGAAAATGTGTTTACACAGAAACTTGTACAAAATGTTCAGAGTAGAGTTACTCATAATAACTAAAAAGTGGAAGCAACCCAATGCCCATGAACTGATCAACGGATTGACAAACTGTGGTATATACATAAAGCACAGTTTTATTCTGTCACAAAGCATAAAAAGAATGAACTACTGATACATGCTACAACATGGATAAATCTTGAAAAAATTATGCTGAGAAAGAAGCCATGTACAAAAAGTCAGATACTGCAGGATGTCATTTACATGTAATATTCAAAACAGGCAAATCTGAAGAGACAGAAAGTAAATTAATTGCTTCCAAGAGCTGGAAGGAGAAGACAATGAGAAGTGACCACTAATAGGAATGGGCTTGCCTTGCAGGATGATGAAAAAAAACTGATTGGCCGGCGCCATGGCTCACTAAGCTAATCCTCCACCTGCGGTGCTGGCACCCTGGGTTCTAGTCACGGTTAGGAGGCCCCAGAATCTGTCCCCGTTGCCCCTCTTCCAGTCCAGCTCTCTGCTGTGGCCCGGGAGTGCAGTGGGATGGCCCAAGTCCTTGGGCCCTGTATCCGCATGGGAGACCAGGAGGAAGCACCTGGGTCCTGGCTTCGGATCGGCACGGCGCACCGGCCACCATGTGCCGGCCCTAGCTGCCACTTGGGGGGTGAACCAACGGAAAAGGAAGACCTTTCTTTCTCTCTCTCTCTCTCTCTCTCTAACTCTGCCTGTCAAAAAAAAAGAAAACAAACTGAAATGAGAAAGTATTAATGGTTACACAAACTCATGTGAACATGCTAAAATCTTCTGAATTATACATTTTCAAAAGGTGAATTCTGTGGTATGTGAATTATGTGTCAACAAATTATTAATTTTCAATTTATCATAGGCCTAAATATAAAAGATAAATCCATAGTGCTTCTAGAGAAAAAGAATTAGAGTACATCTTCACAACTTTCAAGTAGGTAAAGATTCCTTAATATCAAAGGCACTAAATATCTAAGGAAAAATTATAAACCAAAAATCACTGAAAATGTATAAACATTTGTTCTTCAAAGTACACAGTTGTGCAGGAGTTGTGGTACAGTGGGGTAAGCTGCTTCGGATTCCCACATCTGGTATCAGAGTTCCTGGAGTCAAGCCATGCCTTTCTTTCCATTCAGGCTTCTTACTGATACATCTGAGAGGCAGCAGGTACCACATGGGACACCTGCATGAAGTTCTAAGTTCCTGGTTTCAGCCTAGCCCAGTCCTAGCAGCTGTGGGCATTTGGGGGGTGAACCAGCAGACGGAAGATATCTCTCTCACACACACACTCCTCCTTGTGTGTGTTACCCTGCCTTTCCAATAAATAAACAAACATTTAAAATACACAGTTAAAAAATAAACTCTCACACAGTGGAAAAATATTCTCAATAAATATGTCTGACAAAAGACTACAAAAAAACCTCAGATAAGACAATAATAAAATGACAAATGTCTCAATTTAAAACTGGCAAAAGATTTTGAATAAACACTTCACCAGGAAGACATACAAATGCCCATAAAGTACATGAAAAAGTGTTCAACAGCCTTAGTCACTGGAGACATGCAATTTAAAACCACAATGAGATACCACTTCACACTCACTAGGAAGGCTAAAATTAAAAAAGACTGACAAATATCAAGGATTAACCTGGATGTGAAGCAAATGCATTATCCTATAGTGTAGGTAGGAGTGTAAAATGGTACAAACCACTTTTTCAATATTTGGCAGCTTCTTATAAAGTTAAGCATACATGTAGAGGCATTTCTACAACCAGGTAGTTACCAAAGAGAAAATGTAAACATATATTAGCATATATCCATTTTTAAAACTCTGTAAAAAGTTGTTCATGGCACGCTACTTTATTCATATTAGCCCTAAACAGATAAATGGATACATAAACTGTGACAAAGTAAATAGACAGGAGTACTACTCAATAATATAAATGAACAAACTACTTATGCATACAACAAAATGATGAATATCACAGACATTAAATTGAGCAAAAGAAATCAACTGGAAATGGAAGAAAATATTTCACTGACAATAAGCATGCATATAAACACTTAGAAACTCAATATGAGAAGTACAGAAGCTACATAAAAAAAACAAAGAATTTTATTAAAGGGCATAAATTCAATCAGAAAATATGAAAAACATTCTATTTTCTTGGAAAGGCAGACAATATCATAAAATTGTGAATGCTCTCAAAAATAATATGAGTGTAATATCATGCCTATTAGAATCTTCATAAGCTTGAATGTTTTTAATTAAACAACATTGAAAGCCACATGTAAATATACATATATGAGAATACTCAGAAAAGTAATGAAGAATTATAAAGCAGAATTAATTAGATGTTAAAAACTGTAGATTATACTGTCATAGAAATTGATGACTAGACCTATGGAGTAACATGCCCGGAAAGAGATCCCAGCATTTGTGATGCTTTATGACAAAAGCAGTCTTTCAATTCAATGAGAAAATGATACTCATATATGTACAAGCTCATATATTTGGCTCCTTAGTGAAAAGAAAATGCAATTCTTACCTCTCACACATCATGTATAAAAATAGACTACAGGTGAAATAGTTAACAATACAAATGGTACACTAAATTACATGTATAACCTAGATGTGCAGGAAACTGTTTTTAAATAAGAAAAACAGACATTAGAAAAGAAAAGCGAGGGAGGGCTCCAAGATGGCGGAATAGGGAGGGAACTCACTGACAGTCCAGGAAAAGATAGTTTAATAAAAGTGGAGATAGTGTAGTCTCATGGAAGAGTTAGGGAAAAAACTGCAGAGGAAACTTCCTTAATTAGAGGGACACGGTGGACCTACGTGGAACGCACGAGCGCCCACGGCTCGGGACCCCAGCTGCCGAGTCTCTGCACCAGTGCTGGAAACGGAGGTGAGGCAAAACCACAGTAGCCCAAGACATTGGCAGAAAAGTGGCAGGAAGAGCCTAGAGGGAATGAGACTTGAAGCCCCGTGGGGAAAGTACACCAGTCTAACTAGAGGAGAGAAAAATAAATAAATAAAAGGGACCTGTACCGACACGACTCTGTCTCTCCACTTACCTTACAAAGGCGAGCAAGACAACAGAGCGGGCACCATTTTGGACACAAATAACAGTTAAAAAAATTTGTAGAGAGAATATAAATAATAGAAGATTAACACATGACCAAGTTCTAGTTTAAGCATTTTAGTTATATTAAGTCTTTTGTTGTTATTGTTGACAGGCAGAATTAGACAGTGAGAGAGAGACAGAGAGACAGAGAGAAAGGTCTTCCTTTTTCCCATTGGTTCACCCCCCAAATGGCCACTATGGCCGGCGCTGCACCAATCCAAAGCCAGGAGCCAGGTGCTTCCTCCTGGTCTCCCATGTGGGTGCAGGACCCAAGCATTTGGGCCATCCTCCACTGCCTTCCTGGGCCACAGCAGAGAGCTGGACTGGAAGAGGAGTAACGGGGACAGAATCTGGCGCCCCAACTGGGACTAGAACCTGGGGTGCCAGCACCGCAGGAGGAGGATTAGCCAAGTGAGCCATGGCGCTGGCCTATATTGAGTCTTTACAGTAGCCATCACGGTGAATACAAATATACACGCAAACACACACATTCACTCAGTCACACATCATATATTATGTAGTAAGAAATTATTGTTGAATTGTCATTGTTTTTAAACTAATGTTCAGTCTTTATTGTTTTTAACTTTAAAATATGGTACTGTTATATAATCCTTGCAGGCTTGCTTACTTTCTGTTCTTGATATTATACTGTTAACATTCATTCATACTGATGCATGTAACTTCATCTCTTTTCTTGACTCACACATAACATTATATTGTTTTTAATAAACTATAATTTATTTCTCAAAAAAAGAGAAAAGCCTGAAGTATTTAACTATTTTGAAATTTTAATTATTTTAAAGAATAAAGTTTCAGTTCAGGAAGATAAAAACATTCTAGAGGTGGACAGTGATCATGGCTACACAACAATATGTATATGATTAATGTAATTCAACTGTACATTCAACTGTTAAAATAGAAAAATTTATGTTATGTACATATTACCACAGTAAAACCAAATTTTGTATGGCAAAATATGTCCCAAACCTAACATACAACTAACACATGTGTGAAAAATATACATCTATATTTACATTTACTTAAATACTTACTACAGCAAAAGACTTAATATCTATAATTTTAAATGGTTGAAGAACTTCAAAACACATTAACAGGAGAAGATATATAAATGGCCGACTTATTGGAGGCAAGATGGCGGAATAGGAAGGGAGCACACTGATAGTCCGGGGAGAGACAGTTTAATAAAAGTGGAGATACTGCAGGTTCAAGGAAGAGAAGGGGAGGAAACAGCAGAAGAAACTCTTCTGGAACGCGTGATTCACAGTAGACCTGCATGGAGAGCGTGGGAGCCCACAGTTCGAGACACCAGCGGCAGACTCAACACACCAGCGCTGGAACATGAGGTGAGCCGAACCTCAATAGCCCGAGACACCGGCAGGCAAACTGAGAGAGGAGACTAGAGGGAACGACCCCCGGGGGGGGGGGGGGAGTTCACCAGGCTAACTGGAAGAGAGAGAGAGAGAAAAAAAAAGGTGACTGGTACAGACACGGGTTTCTCTCTCTCCGCTCACCCCTCAAGGGCGAGCAAGACAAAGAGCAGGCGCCATCTTGGACATACGTCATAAGCAGAGCGACCTCAGGTCTGCACCGGCCCTGAGCCTAGCAGAAAAACCTGACTCTGGGCGGGGCAAATTAACAGGAGATTAGGACCTAGTAAATTTGTGGTGCTACTGAACTGAGACTGTGAAAACAGAGACGGTGGGGGAGAGAACTCACAGAATTCACGTGAGTACTCTCCAGAGACGCTACAATTCCATAAATTTGGCAACCCAGTGGGAGACTGAAGGAGAATTTGAGCCCACTCTGAGGGCAGAACAGATTCCCTGTGTGGTCCTTGGGAAAGAGCTTCCAATCTCCGGCTCCTGTGGGTATATCATTTGCCTGCTAACTACCTCCAACTTCGTTCAGCTGTGCGGAATTACTTCCCTTTTGAATCAAAAAAAGAAAGAAAGAGAGAGAGATCTATCACGCCTGACCTGGGAGTGTCACCTTTGGCACACCAAACAGAGCTCTCAGGCCACACCCATCTCAAGCCTCTAAGGCTCCATCAAAAACAGACAGTCCACTTAATCTAGAGTCATAGTATAACAAGAAAAAGCACCACAGTGAAGAAACCAAATATCGCCAATATGCCAAATAACAAACGCAAAAACCGAGATAATAGAAACAAGGAAGTCACCATGACGCCCCCAAATGAAAAAGACACCCCAATTCAAGATTATGAAGATGATGAGATAGAAGAAATGCAAGAAGCAGATCTCAAAAAATTGATAAGAACATTAAGAAGTTCTCAAAAACAAATTCTTGAACTACAGAAATCCTTAATGGACAAGATAGAAAATCTCTCTCGTGAAAATGAAATATTAAGGAGGAATCAAAATGAAACGAAACAACTAGTACAACAGTAAACTGTGATAGTGACGAGAAATCATAATGAAGTGAAGAATTCAATAGATCAAATGAAAAACACAATAAAGAGCCTTACAAACAGAATGGGTGAAGCAGAAGAGAGAATATCGGACTTAGAAGACAGAGAACAGGAAAGGATACAGTCAGATCAAAGAAAAGAAGAGGAAATTAGAAATCTAAAACATATTGTCAGGAATCTTCAGGATACTATTAAAAAACCCAACATTTGGGTTCTAGGAGTTCCTGAAGGCATGGAGAGGGAGAAAGGATTAGAAGGCCTTTTTAGTGAGATATTAGCAGAAAATTTCCCAGGTTTGGAGAAGGACAGAGAAATCCTACTACAAGAAGCTCACAGAACCCCTAATAAACACGACCAAAAGAGATCCTCACCACGACACGTTGTAATTAAACTCTCCACAGTGAAACATAAAGAAAAGATCCTAAAATGTGCAAGAGAGAAACGTCAGATTACTCTCAGAGGATCTCCAATCAGACTCACAGCTGACTTCTCATCAGAAACCCTACAAGCTAGGAGGGAATGGCGAGATATAGCCCAGGTACTAAGAGAGAAAAACTGCCAGCCCAGAATATTATATCCTGCAAAGCTATCATTTGTGAATGAAGGTGAAATAAAGACTTTTCATAGCAAACAGAAATTGAAAGAATTTGTTGCCACTCGTCCAGCCCTGCAAAAGATGCTTAAAGATGTGTTACACACAGAAACATGGTCATCAACATGAAAGAAGGTAAAGGAAGGAAACCTCACAGCAAAAGATCACAGGGAATTCAAAGCATATATTAGAACTTATCTTTGGCAAATGGCAGGGCAAAGTTACCACTTATCATTAGTTACATTGAACGTTAATGGCCTGAACTGTCCTGTTAAAAGACACAGATTGGCTGACTGGGTTAAGGAACAAAACCCATCTATTTGCTGCTTACAAGAAACTCATCTTTCCAACAAAGATCCATACAGACTGAAAGTGAAAGGCTGGAAAAAGATATACCATACCAACAGAAATGAAAAAAGAGCGGGCGTAGCCATCTTAATTTCAGACAACATAAACTTTACCACAAAAACTGTTAGGAGAGACAAAGAGGGACACCATATAATGATTAAGGGATCATTACAACAAGAAGAAATAACAATTATCAATGTATATGCACCTAACTACAGGGCACCGGTTTATCTAAAAGATTTGTTAACGGACTTAAAGGGAGACTTAGACCCCAATACAATAGTACTGGGGGACTTCAATACTCCACTCTCAGAAATAGACAGATCAACAGGACAGAAGATCAACAAGGAGAAAGTAGATTTAAACGACACTATAGCCCAAATGGATCTAACAGATATATACAGAACTTTCAATCCTACAACTAAAGATTTTACATTCTTCTCAGCAGTACATGGAACCTTCTCTAGGATTGACCACATACTAGGCCATAAAGCAAGTCTCAGCAAATTCAAAAGAATTAGAATCATACCATGCAGCTTCTGAGACCATAAAGGAATAAAGTTGGAAATTAGCAACTCAGGAATCCCAAGAGCATACAAAAACACATGGAGATTGAACAACATGCTCCTGAATGAACAATGGGTCATAGAAGAAATCAAAAGAGAAATCAAAAACTTTCTGGAAGTAAATGAGGACAGGAGCACAACATACCAAAACTTATGGGACGCAGCAAAAGCAGTGTTAAGAGGAAAGTTTATATCAATAGGTGCCTACATCAAGAAATTGGAAAGGCACCAAATAGATGAGCTTTCAATTCACCTCAAGGATCTAGAAAACCTACAGCAAACCAGACCTGTGGGGAGCAACCCGGACTAGACTGAGTTACTGGAATTGGGACTTATTCTGTGCATCTGCTCTCCCACAATATGGCGCTGGGAGAGAAGAAAACAGCTTCTACACAGGTGCCTCCAGTTCAGCCAATAAACTGTAGGACTTGCTCCTGATTGGAGGAGAGCAGCGTACTCGGCGTGTGGGCAGCCAAGTTGGGATTGGCGGAGGAGGACTATAAAGGAGGAGAGAGACGGCATGCACCGGGAACATCTAAGGGGAACACCTAAGGGGAACACCTGTGCAGCCCCTGAGAGAGCCGGCCGGCGGTGTGCCGCTCCCCTGCGGAAGTGGGGAATGTGGCCAGGGGGAACCGCCCTTCCACGGAGGTGGAAGGGACAGTAGCCAACCCGGGAAGAACCAGCAGCAAACCCGGGGAGGGCCGAGCAGACGAAAGAACAGCGCAGGGTCCTGTGTCGTTCCTCCACGAAGAGGGGGAGCGACATAATGGTGCTGTGACTCGGATATGAAGCCTAGGCAGGGTCCAGTGTCGTTCCTCCACGAAGAGGGGGAGCGACATAATGGTGCCGTGACTCGGATATGAAGCCTAGGCAGGGTCCAGTGTCGTTCCTCCACGAAGAGGGGGAGCGACATAATGGTGCCGTGACTCGGATATGAAGCCTAGGCAGGGTTTAGTGTCGTTCCTCCACGAAGAGGGGGAGCGACATAATGGTGCCGTGACTCGGCTATGAAGCCTAGGCAGGGTTTAGTGTCGTTCCTCCATGAAGAGGGGGAGCGACAAGACCCAAATCTAGTAGGAGAAGAGAAATAATTAAAATCAGAGAAGAAATCAACAAGATTGAATCCAAAAAAAAATTACAAAAAATCAGCACAAAGAGGAGCTGGTTTTTTGAAAAAATAAACAAAATTGACACCCCATTGGCCCAACTAACTAAAAAAAGAAGAGAAAAGACCCAAATCAATAAAATCAGAGATGAAAAAGGAAACATAACAACAGACACCACAGAAATAAAAAGAATCATCAGAAATTACTACAAGGACTTGTATGCCAGCAAACAGGGAAACCTATCAGAAATGGATAGATTCCTGGACACATGCAACCTACCTAAATTGAACCAGGAGGACATAGAAAAGATAAACAGACCCATAACTGAGACAGAAATTGAAACAGTAATAAAGGAACTCCCAACAAAGAAAAGCCCAGGACCAGATGGATTCACTGCTGAATTCTATGAGACATTTAAAGAAGAACTAACTCCAATTCTTCTCAAACTATTCAGAACAATCGAAAAAGAGGGAGTCCTCCCAAATTCTTTCTATGAAGCCAGCATCACCTTAATTCCTAAGCCGGAAAAAGATGCAGCATTGAAAGAGAATTACAGACCAATATCCCTGATGAACATAGATGCAAAAATCCTCAATAAAATTCTCGCCAATAGAATGCAACAACACATCAGAAAGATCATCCACCCAGACCAAGTGGGATTTATCCCTGGTATGCAGGGATGGTTTAATGTGCGCAAAACAATCAATGTGATACACCACATTAACAGACTGCAGAAGAAAAACCATATGATTATCTCAATAGATGCAGAGAAAGCATTTGATAAAATACAACACCCGTTCCTGATGAAAACTCTAAGCAAACTGGGTTTGGAAGGAACATTCCTCAATACAATCAAAGCAATCTATGAAAAACCCACAGCCAACATCCTATTGAATGGGGAAAAGTTGGAAGCATTTCCACTGAGATCTGGTACCAGACAGGGATGCCCACTCTCACCACGGCTATTCAATATAGTTCTGGAAGTTCTAGCCAGAGCTATTAGGCAAGAAAAAGAAATTAAAGGGATACAAATTGGGAAGGAAGAACTCAAACAATCCTTCTTTGCAGATGATATGATTCTTTATTTAGGGGACCCCAAGAACTCTACTAAGAGATTATTGGAACTCATAGAGTAGTTTGGCAAAGTAGCAGGGTATAAAATCAATGCACAAAAATCAACAGCCTTTGTATACACAGGCAATGCCACGGCTGAGGAAGAACTGCTAAGATCAATCCCATTCACAATAGCTACAAAAACAATCAAATACCTTGGAATAAACTTAACCAAGGACGTTCAACATCTCTACGATGAAAATTACAAAACCTTAAAGAAAGAAATAGAAGAGGATACCAAAAAATGGAAAAATCTTCCATGCTCATGGATTGGAAGAATCAATATCATCAAAATGTCCATTCTCCCAAAAGCAATTTATAGATTCAATGCAATACCAATCAAGATATCAAAAACCTTCTACTCAGATATGGAAAAAATCATGCTGAAATTCATATGGAGACACAAGAGACCTCGAATACCTAAAGCAATCTTGTACAACAAAAACAAAGCCGGAGGCATCACAATACCAGATTTCAGGACATACTACAGGGCAGTTGTAATCAAAACAGCATGGTACTGGTACAGAAACAGATGGATAGACCAATGGAACAGAATTGAAACACCAGAAATCAATCCAAACATCTACAGCCAACTCATATTTGATCAAGGATCCAAAACTAATCCCTGGAGTAAGGACAGTCTATTCAATAAATGGTGCTGGGAAAATTGGATTTCCACGTGCAGAATCATGAAGCAAGACCCCTACCTTTCACCGTACACAAAACTTCACTCAACATGGATTAAAGACTTAAATCTACGACCTGACACCATCAAATTATTAGAGAGCATTGGATAAACCCTGCAAGATATAGGTACCGGCAATGACTTCTTGGAAAACATCCCAGAAGCACAGGCAGTCAAAGCCAAAATTAACATTTGGGATTGCATCAAATTGAGAAGTTTCTGTACTGCAAAAGAAACAGTCAGCAAAGTGAAGAGGCAACTGACAGAATGGGAAAAAATATCTGCAAACTATGCAACAGATAAAGGGTTAATAACCAAAATCTACAAAGAGATCAAGAAACTCCACAAAAACACAAAAAACAACCCACTTAAGAGATGGGCCAAGGACCTCAATAGACATTTTTCAAAAGAGGAAATCCAAATGGCCAACAGACACATGAAAAAATGTTCAAGATCACTAGCAATCAGGGAAATGCAAATCAAACCCACACTGAGGTTTCACCTCACCCCGGTTAGAATGGCTCACATACAGAAATCTACCAACAACAGATGCTGGCGAGGATGTGGGGAAAAAGGGACACTAACCCACTGTTGGTGGGAATGCAAACTGGTCAAGCCACTATGGAAGTCAGTCTGGAGATTCCTCAGAAACCTGAAGATAACCCTACCATTCGACCCAGCCATCCCACTCCTTGGAATTTACCCAAAGGAAATGAAATTGGCAAACAAACAAGCTGTCTGCACATTAATGTTTATTGCAGCTCAATTCACAATAGCTAAGACCTGGAACCAACCCAAATGCCCATCAACAGTAGACTGGATAAAGAAATTATAGGACATGTACTCTATAGAATACTAGATAGCAGTCAAAAACAACGAAACCCGGTCATTTGAAACAAGATGGAGGAATCTGGAAAACATCAGGCTGAGTGAATTAATTCAGTCCCAAAGGGACAAATATCATATGTTCTCCCTGATCGGCTACAACTAACTGAGCACCTAAAAGGAAACCTGTTGTAGTGAAATGGACACTATGAGAAACAGTGACGTAATCAGCTCTTGTCCTGATGGTTGATGTACAATGTAACACCTTATCCATTTTAGTTTTTTTTTGTTGTTGTTCTAGTACCATTGGTTGAACTCTGTAATTAACACACAATTATTCTTAGGAGTTTAAATTTTAACTGAAAAGTAATCCCTGTTAGGAATTTGGAAAACATTATGCTGAGTGAAATAAGCCAATCCCAAAGGGACAAATTACCACTTGTTCTCCTTGATAGGTGACAACTAACTGAGCACCAAAAAGGAAACCTGTTAAAGTGAAATGAACACTATGAGAAACAGTGACTTGATCAGCCCTCACCCTGAATGTTGATGAGCAACTTAATATGTTATCCCTCTTAGTATTTTGTTTTGTTTGTTCTACTTAATACTTTTGATTGAATACTGTAATCAATACACAATTATTCTTAAGTGCTGAAACTTAACTGAAAAGTGATCGCTGTTAAATATAAGAGTGGGAATAAGGAGGGAAGAGATGTGCAATTTGGGACATGCTCAAGCTGACTTACCTCAAATGGTAGAGTTAGAAACATACCAGGGGACTCCAATTCAATCCCATCAAGGTGGCATGTACCAATGCCATCTCACTAGTCCCAGTGATCAATTTCTGTTCACAATTGATCGTAATGATAGGACTAAGAACCAAAGGGATCACATAAACAAGACTAGTGCCTGAAAATACTAGCTGATAGACTAAAAAAGGGAGAGAATGATCCAACATGGGAAGTGAGATACACAGCAGACCCATAGAATGGCAGATGTCCTAAACAGCACTCTGGCCTCAGAATCAGCCCTTAAGGCATGCAGATCTGGCTGAAATGCCCATGAGAGTATTTCAGGCATGGAAAGCCAAGACACTCTGGCAGAAAAAAAAAAAAAACCTAAATGAAAGATCTCCGCGAGTGAGATCCCAGTGGAAAGAACGGGTCATCAAAGAAGGAGGTACCTTTCTCTGAAGGGAGGAGAGAACTTCCACTTTGACCATGGCCTTGTCTAAATATGATCAGAGTCAGTGAACTCAGGGGGCTTCCATAGCCTTGGCAGCTCATGACAAGAGCCTAGGGTGATTACTGAGGCCATAAACAGGAGTGTCAATTTGTTAAGTCAACAACAGGAGTCACTGTGCACTTACTCCTCATGTAGGATCTCTGTCCTTAATGTGCTGTACATTGAGATCTAATGCTATAATGAGTACTCAAACAGTATTTTTCACTTTATGTTTCTGTGTGGGAGCAAACTGTTGAAATCTTTACTTAATGTACGCTAAACTGATCTTCTGTATATAAAGAGAAACAAAAATGAATCTTGATGTGAATGGAAGGGGAGAGGGAGTGGGAAAGCGGAGGGTTGCGGGTGGGAGGGACGTTATGGGGGGGAAGCCATTGTAATCCATAAGCTGTACTTTGGAAATTTATATTCATTAAATAACAGTTAAAAAAATATGATAGAAATGCATATTTTTTTATTTTTTAACAGGCAGAGTGGACAGTGAGAGAGAGAGACAGAGAGAAAGGTCTTCCTTTTCTGTTGGTTCAACCCCCAATGGCTGCTGCGGCCAGCATGCTGCGGCCGGCACACCGTGCTGATCCGAAGCCAGGGGCTAGGTGCTTCTCCTGGTCTCCCACGCGGGTGCAGGGCCCAAGCACTTGGGCCATCCTCCACTGCCCTCCCGGGCCACAGCAGGGAGCTGGACTGGAAGAGGAGCAACTGGGACAGAATCTGGTGCCCCGACCGGGACTAGAACCTGGTGTGCTAGTGCCACAGGTGGAGGATTAGCCTATTGAGCCACAGCACCAGCCAGAAATGTATATTTTTAAAATTTATTTATTTATTTATTTATTTCGATGTCAGAGTGAAAAGGGGTGGGGGAGGCAGAAGCAATGGCAGAGAGAGTACTTCTATCCACTGGTTCACTTCCCAATGCCAACAACGGCCAGGGCTAGTCCAGGAAAATCCAGGAGCCAAGAGCTTCATCCAAGACAACTACATGGACGCCAGTCCCAGATATGTATATTATGAAAAACAATGCATGGATTAAATAATTTTTGCTCCAGAATAAGTTTATATTTTATTTCCATTTCTCTACAACCTTCGTGCAGTATCCCTGTAGCTAGGTCAACATTGAAAAATAAGAGTTGGGTATGGCACTGTGGCATAGAAATTTAAGCCGCCGCCTGCAGTGCCAGTATCCAATCTGGGCTCCAGTTTGAGTCCCAGCTGCTCCACTTCTGTTCCAGAACCTTGCGAATGCACCTGGGAAAGCAGTGGAATATGGCCCAGTTGCTTGGGCCCTTTCATGCACATCAGAGACCCAGAAGAATCTCCTGGTACCTGGCTTTGGCCAGGCCCAGCCCTGGCTGTTGGAGCCATTTGGGGAAGTGAACCAGTGGATGAAAGTTCTCTCTCAATGTACAATTTGGGACATGCTCAATTGGACTTGCATCAAATGGTAGAGTTAGAAACATACTGGGGGATTCCAATTCAATCCCATCAAGGTGGCATGTACCAATGCCATCTCACTAGTCCAAGGGATCAATTTCTGTTCAGAATTGACATAATGATAGGAGTAAGAGTAAAAGGGATCACATAAACAAGACTAGTGTCTGCAAATACTAACCAATAGAATACAAAAGGGAGAGAACGATCCAACATGGGAAGCGAGATACACAGCAGACTCATGGAATGGCAGATGTCCTAAACAGCACTCTGGCCTCAGAATCAGCCCTTAAGGCATGCGGATCTGTATGAAGAGCCCATGAGAGTATTTCAGGCATGGAAAGCCAAGAAACTCTGGAAAAAAAAATGACCTAAATGACAGATCTCCGCAGGTGAGATCCCAGTAAAAAGAATGGGCCAGCAAAGAAGGCCTTTCTCTGAAGGGAGGAGAGAACTTCCACTTTGACTATGACCTTGTCTAAATAAGATCGAAGTCGGTGAACTCAAAAGGTTTCCAAAGCTTTGGCAACTCTTGACAAGAGCCTAGGGAGATTACTGACACCATAAATAAGAGTGTCAATTTGTTAAGTCAACAACAGGAGTCACTGTGCACTTACTCCTCATGTAGGATCTCTGTCCTAAATGTGCTGTACATTGTGATTTAATGCTATAACTAGTACTCAAACAGTATTTTTCACTTTGTGTTTCTATGTGGGTGCAAACTCTTGAAATCTTTACTTAATATATACTAAATTGATCTTCTGTATATAAAGATAATTGGAAATGAATCTTGATGTGAATGGAATGGGAGAGGGAGCAGGAGAGGGGAGGGTTGCTGTTGGAGGGAAGTTATGGGGGGGGGAAGCCATTGTAATCCTTATTTTGTACTTTGGAAATTTATATTCATTAAATAAAAGTTAAAAAACGATCTCTCCTTCGCTCTATTTATGTCTTTCAAATAAATAAATACTAATCTTTAAAAGAAATAAGAGCTAAGAAAGAAAACTGATCCATAAGATAAAAAGACACAGTAAAAATCTAGAACACTACTTTTTTAAAATACTTTCTTAAAATCAATGTGATCTCCAAATATCATGTCTCACTAAACAAAACTAGGTCTCCTTACAGAAACAGCTGAAATCTGAGGCACAAAAAGCACATGATAAATTTGGAATATCTTGGCATGCCATAAACTTCTAAGCTATGCTTAAATGTCGTAGGAGCCCCCAGTGACCAAATATACTCATGTTAATCATCAGTAAGAGTTATATTAAAAACCAAAACAAACTGAAAATACTTAATTGGTGAGCAAATCAACTCATTATTTTGAAAACATGTAAATAAAGGAAAGGAATCAAGCGTTTATCTTTACTTTCCTAAATGAATTACAGCACTGTGGAACCAAATTGTAAACAGGAGGGCATTTGTGTTAATACATGTATTCCAGCTAGTAATTAAGAAAACTTAAAAGATTTAAAATTTCATTATTTTGTATTCCTCAGTAAAATAATGTATCTGGATACTGCTTCATTAATGATTAAGGTATTACCAAATGAAAGAGAACTAAGGATCCTGATGAAAGAGTCTCACACCATTTATGAAAGTATTTTCAAAAAATCTGAAGTATCTATAATTGTCTCAGTGATTATTGAATGACACAGAGGCATGCATTTAGCAAAATCCAGGCCAGGAAAATATATAAGACAATCAAGTTTAGAGCTACGGAAATATATACAGCTAATGTGATATGTATGTTTTGGATATTCTTCCAAATAATACAGGTGTCAGAGAGTGCATGAAATATGGGTTTTTTTTAAGCTGAACTATGAAAATTTTAATGCAAGTCTACAAAAAGGCAGTTTGAGGTATTTACAATAGTCAAATAACACCCTACTGGTCTCTTCTAAATTTTTTATAGAGAGAAAACTGATTAACAAACATGTTACAACAGTGCCCTGCATACTTGTAAAAGCATGTTTCCTTTTTTTGTTTATAACTCACATGTGAGATCTGACTTTTTTTAGATGACATTTGAAGCTACAAATAAGTAATACTGTATGACTAAAGGATTGGCTAGCCAGAATTATTACCGTAGTGGAACATTAGCATATTTTCTGCACATATTTCTCTTTTTTTTTCCAGCAATCTTGGTTTTTGTTTTTTTTTAACTTTTATTTAATGAATATAGATTTCCAAAATACAGCTTATGGATTACATTGGCTTCCCCCCCTCCCCAATGACTTCCCTCCCACCCGCAACCCTCCCCTTTCCCGTTATCTCTCCCCTTCCATTTATATCAAGATTCATTTTCAAATTTCTATATATACAGAAGATCAGTTTAGTATACATTAAGTAAAGATTTCAACAGTTTGCACCCACATAGAAACACAAAGTGAAAAATACTGTTTGAGTACTCGTTATAGCATTAGATCTCAATGTACAGCACATTAAGGACAGAGATCCTACATGAGGAGTAAGTGCACAGTGACTCCTGTTGTTGACTTTACAAATTGACACTCCTGTTTATGGCATCAGTAATCTCCCTATGCTCCAGTCATGAGTTTCGAAGGCTATGGAAGCCTTTTGAGTTCTCCAACTCTTATCTTATTTAGACAAGGACATAGTCAAAGTGGAAGTTCTCTCCTCCCTTCAGAGAAAGGTACCTCCTTCTTTGAAGACCTGTTCTTTCCACTGGGATCTCACTCACAGAGATCTTTCATTTAGGTTTTTTTTTTTTTCTGCCAGAGTGTCTTGGCTTTCCATGCCTGAAATACTCTCATGGGTCATGGGCTTTTCAGCAGGATCCAAATGCCTTTAGGGCTTATTCTGAGGCCAGAGTGCTGTTTAGGACATCTGCCATTCTATAAGTCTCCTGTGTATCTCGCTTACATGTTGGATCGCTCTCCCCTTTATTTATTCTATCGGTTACCATTAGCAGGCACTAGACTTGTTTATGTGATCCCTTTGACTCTTAGTCCTTTCATTATGATCAATTGTAAACTGAAATTGATCACTTGGACTAGTGAGATGGCATTGATACATGCCACCTTGATGGGATTGAATTGGAATCCCCTGGTTTGTTTCTAACTCTACCATTTGGGGCAAGTCAGCTTGAGCATGTCCCAAATTGTACATCTCTTCCCTCTCTTATTCCCACTCTTATATTTAACGGGGATCACATTTCAGTTACATTTTAACACTTAAGAATAACTGTGTATTAATTACAGAATTAAACCAGAAGTATTAAGTAGAACAGACAGAAAAAATATTAAGAGGGATAATGTATTAAGTTGTTCATTAACAGTCAGGGCTATGCTGATCAAATCACCATTTCTCATAGTGTCGATTTCACTTCAAGAGGTTTCCTTTTTAGTGTTCAGTCAGTTGTCACCGATCAGGGAGAACATATGGTATTTGTCCCTTTGGGATTGGCTTATTTCACTCAGCATGATGTGTTCCAGATTCCTCCATTTTGTTGCAAATGACTGGATATCATTATTTTTTTACTGCGGTATAGTATTCTAAAGAGTACATATCCCATAATTTCTTTATCCAGTCTACCGTTGATGGACATTTAGGTTGGTTCCAGGTCTTGGCTATTGTGAATTGTGCTGCAATAAACATTAGGGTGCAGACAGCTGGTATGTAGGGATGGTTCAACATTCGCAAATCAATCAATGTGATTCACCACATTAACAGACTGCAGAAGAAAAACCATATGATTATCTCAATAGATGCAGAGAAAGCATTTGATAAAATTCAACACCCTTTCATGATGAAAACTCTAAGCAAATTGGGTATAGAAGGAACATTCCTCAATATAATCAATGCAATTTATGAAAAACCCACGGCCAGCATCCTATTGAATGGGGAAAAGTTGGAAGCATTTCCACTGAGATCTGGCACCAGACAGGGATGCGCACTCTCACCACTGCTATTTAACATAGTTCTGGAAGTTTTAGCCAGAGCCATCAGACAAGAAAAAGAAATCAAAGGAATACAAATTGAGAAGGAAGAAGTCAAACTATCCCTCTTTGCAGACGATATGATTCTGTACTTAGAGGATCCAAAGAACTCTACTAAGAGATTATTGGAACTCATAGAGGAGTTTGGCAAAGTAGCAGGATATAAAATCAATGCACAAAAATCAACAGCCTTTGTATACACAAGCAATGCCACGGCTGAGAAAGAACTGCTAAGATCAATCCCATTCACAATAGCTACAAAAACAATCAAATACCTTGGAATAAACTTAACCAAGGACGTTCAACATCTCTACGATGAAAATTACAAAATCTTAAAGAAAGAAATAGAAGAGGATACCAAAAAATGGAAAAATCTTCCATGCTCATGGATTGGAAGAATCAATATCATCAAAATGTCCATTCTCCCAAAAGCAATTTATAGATTCAATGCAATTACAATCAGGATACCAAAGACATTCTTCTCAGATCTAGAAAAAATGATGCTGAAATTCATATGGAGACACAAGAGACCTCGAATAGCTAAAGCAATCTTGTACAACAAAAACAAAGCCGGAGGCATCACAATACCAGATTTCAGGACATACTACAGGGCAGTTGTAATCAAAACAGCATGGTACTGGTACAGAAACAGATGGATAGACCAATGGAATAGAATAGAAACAACAGAAATCAACCCAAACATCTACAGCCAACTTATATTTGATCAAGTATCTAAAACCAATTCCTGGAGCAAGGACAGTCTATTCAATAAATGGTGCTAGGAAAACTGGATTTCCACGTGCAGAAGCATGAAGCAAGACCCCTAAATTACACCTTACACAAAAATCCACTCAGCATGGATTAACGACCTAAATCTACGACCTGACACCATCAAGTTATTAGAGAACATTGGAGAAACCCTTCAAGATATTGGCACAGGCAAAGAATTTCTGGAAAAGACCCGGGAGGCACAGGCAGTCAAAGCCAAAATTAACAATTGGGATTGCATCAAATTGAGAAGTTTCTGTACTGCAAAAGAAACAGTCAGCAAAGTGAAGAGGCAACCAACAGAATGGGAAAAAATATCTGCAAACTATGCAACAGATAAAGGGTTAATAACCAAAATCTACAAAGAGATCAAGAAACTCCACAAAAACAAAACAAACAACCCACTTAAGAGATGGGCCAAGGACCTCAACAGACATTTTTCAAAAGAGGAAATCCAAATGGCCAACAGACACATGAAAAAATATTCAGGATCACTAGCAATCAGGGAAATGCAAATCAAAACCACAATGAGGTTTCACCTCACCCCGGTTAGAATGGCTCACATACAGAAATCTACCAACAACAGATGCTGGCGAGGATGTGGGGGAAAAGGGACACTAACCCACTGTTGGTGGGAATGCAAACTGGTCAAGCCACTATGGAAGTCAGTCTGGAGATTCCTCAGAAACCTGAATATAACCCTACCGTTCGACCCAGCCATCCCACTCCTTGGAATTTACCCAAAGGAAATTAAATTGGGAAACAAAAAAGCGGTCTGCACCCTAATATGTGTTTTTAAAGACTGACCATGATTTTATAATTAATGTAATAGGTAGATGGGAAGTCATTATATTCATCTGCCTGGTATTGCGTAAGTTTAAAATATTCCTTAATCACAAGTCTATTTTAAAATGGTATCTTTTGCTCAATACTATACAAATAAATCAATGAGACAGAAGTAAAAAATTGAGGGTCAAATATATATGACATATTATATATATATATGTGAATTTTATTTGGCATAAAGTTGGAATTACAAATCAATGAGAAAATTATGAGTTCTTTAATAGATATTCAGAGGAAAATTGGCTCACTATATGGAGAAAAATAAACCATAATCCTTAATAATAATAACAAAAAGACAAAATCCAGCTGTATTCAAAATCAAAAAATATTAGGCAAGAACTATAAAATTAATGAAAGAACATCCTTATGACTTACAGGTAGAGAAAGAGTTCTTTAAAAATATTTTAATTTAGGTTTTTTTTTTTTTCCCCAGAGTGTCTTGGCTTTCCATGCCTGAAATACTCTCATGGGCTTTTCAGCCAGATCTGCATGCCTTAAGGGCTGATTCTGAGGCCAGAGTGCTGTTTAGGACATCTGCCATTCTATGGGTCTGCTGTGTATCTCACTTCCCATGTTGGATCATTCTCTCCCTTTTTTATTCAATCAGCTAGTATTTGCAGACACTATTCTTATTTATGTGATCCTTGGTTCTTAGTCCTATCATTACGATCAATTGTGAACAGAAATTGATCACTGGGACTAGTGAGATGGCATTGGTACATGCCACCTTGATGGGATTGAATTGGAGTCCCCTGGTATGTTTCTAACTCTACCATTTGAGGTAAGTCAGCTTGAGCATGTCCCGAATTGCACATCTCTTCCCTCTCTTATTCCCACTCTTATATTTGAAAGATCTCTGCGAGTGAGATCCCAGTGGAAAGAACGGGTCATCAAAGAAGGAGGTACCTTTCTCTGAAGGGAGGAGAGAACTTCCACTTTGACCATGGCCTTGTCTAAATATGATCAGAGTCAGTGAACTCAGGGGGCTTCCATAGCCTTGGCAGCTCATGACAAGAGCCTAGGGTGATTACTGAGGCCATAAACAGGAGTGTCAATTTGTTAAGTCAACAACAGGAGTCACTGTGCACTTACTCCTCATGTAGGATCTTTGTCCTTAGTGTGCTGTACATTGAGATTTAATGCTATAACTAGTACTCAAACAGTATTTTTCACTTTATGTTTCTGTGTGGGAGCAAACTGTTGAAATCTTTACTTAATGTATGCTAAACTGATCTTCTGTATATAAAGAGAAACAAAAATGAATCTTGATGTGAATGGAAGGGGAGAGGGAGTGGGAAAGCGGAGGGTTGTGGGTGGGAGGGACATTATGGGGGGGGGGAGCCATTGTAATCCATAAGCTGTACTTTGGAAATTTATATTCATTAAATAAAAGTTAAAAAAATAAAAAATAAATAAATAAAAATATTTTAAAATATCTCAAATGCCTAAGATACAAGGCAAGTGGCTGGAGCTGTGACTTAGCAGATAAAGCTGCCAACTGCAGTGCTGGCATCCCATGTGGGTGCCAGATTAAGTCCCAGCTGCTCCATTTCTAATCCAGCTCTATGCTATGGCCTGGAAAAGCAGTAGAAGATGGTCCAAGTCCTTGTGCCCCTGCACCCACTTAGGAGACCCGGAAGAATCTACTGGCTCCTGGCTTTGGATTGGCCCTGCTATGGCTGTTGTGTCCATTTGGGGAGTGAAACAGTGGAAGGAAGACTTCTCTCTCTCTCTGCCTCTGCCTCTCTGTACCTCTGCCTTTCAAATAATAAATAAATAAATTTAAAAAATAAAATAAAATATAAGTCATAAAATGATGAATTTTATTACATCTAAGTTAAGGATACATGTTTAATGAAGGACATCAACACCAATTATCAAATGGGATACTGAGAGAAGATGTCTACAATGTTGAAAAACAAACTAGATTAATGGCTAGAATATTTAATGAATTAGAAAAAGACAGGAACCATCCAGAAATTTAGTCAAAATTTCTAAAGAGGAGTTAACAAAAGGCTAACAATCATATATAGAAATGCTGAAACTAATGATTATTGATAAAAATGCAAATTCACTCTTTTTGCCACATCTACTGCGAGAATGAAGACCATTCTCAGCAATCAGACGGTCGACATCCCAGAAAATGTCAACATCAGTCTGAAGGGGTGCACAGTCATTGTGAAGGGGCCCAGAGGAACCCTGCGGAGGGACTTCAATCACATCAATGTGGAACTCAGTCTCCTGGGAAAGAAAAAGAAGAGGCTCCGGGTTGACAAATGGTGGGGAAATAGAAAGGAACTGGCAACTGTTTGCACGATCTGTAGTCACGTACAGAATATGATCAAGGGGGTTACACTGGGCTTCTGTTACAAGATGAGGTCAGTGTATGCTCATTTCCCCATCAACGTGGTTATTCAAGAGAATGGGTCTCTTGTTGAAATTAGAAATCTCTTGGGTGAAAAGTACATCCGAAGGGTTCGGATGAGGCCAGGTGTTGCCTATTCAGTGTCTCAAGCCCAGAAAGGTGAATTAGTGCTCGAAGGAAATGACATTGAACTTCTTTCAAATTCAGCTGCTTTGATTCAGCAGGCAACAACAGTTAAAAATAAAGATATCAGAAAATTTTTGGATGGTATCTATGTCTCTGAAAAAGGAACAGTTCAACAGGCTGATGAATAAGACCTAAAAGTTATCCGGCTGCAGAAACAAGAACCCAGATTGTGTCTTGTGGTATTTTAATAATGCAATGAGATTATTGATTTGAGAAAAAAAAAGAAAATTCAAACAATACTGAGATTTCACATCTATTGACATGACAGAAATTAGAAAACTAGATACTACCAAATGTTGTCAGGAATACTTTTAAAATTGAAATAAAAGAGTATTTTCTGATGGGATCTTAACATGTGCAGATCTGTGGTATGCTTACAAATGTTTAATTGGACTTCCATAAAAAAAGGTATACAAAAGAGTACTTCAAAAACTTTTAGAAAATGTAATTAAAGGTAACTTTACTTTCACACAAGATATTTGAAATCCATGCATATGTCAGGTCTTCAAAAAGTTCACAGAATGTGAATATTATGGAACAATGTATGGATTTTTAAAAATTTTAAAACAAAATAAAATTATCTTTGAATTCTATTTAGCCATGAACTTTTTGAAGTACCGGGTGTGTGTGTGTGTGTGTGTGTGTACTATAGTTTAATATAAACTTCATTGCGGAGGAGGTCCAAGATGTCAGAATAAGGAGGGAGCACACTGATAGTCTGGGAAAAGATGGTTTAATAAAAGTGGAGGTACTACAGTCTCAGGGAAGAGTTCGGAAAAAAACTGCAGAGGAAAATCTTCCAGAATTAGTGGGACATGCTGGACCTACTTGGAGGGCACAGGCTCCCAAGGCTCGAGACCCCAGCTGCTGAGTCTACACACCAGCGCTAGAAAGGGAGGTGAGGTGAAACAGCAGGAGCCTGAGACACTGGCAGAAAAGCGGCAGGAAGAGCCTAGAGGGAATGAGGCTTGAAACCCCATGGGGGAACGTTCACCAGACTAACTAAAGGAGAGAAAAAAAAAGGGACCGGTACGGACACAATTCTCTCTATCCACTCACTTTACAAAGTCAGGGAAGACAATAGAGCAGGCGCCATTTTGGACATACATAACAGCTGTGCCAGCTCGGGGCTGCACCTGCCCTCAACCAATCAGAAAAACCTGACTCTGATGGGGAGAAATAACAGGAGACTAAGACCTAGTGAATGTGTAGAGCTTATGAACCGGGACACTGGAAAAAAAAAAAAACTGAGAGTGTGTGGGAGAACTCACGGTGTGGCTGAGACTTAAGTAGTCTCTATGGTAGACACCACAAACTTGGTAACCTTGGGAACTCAGTGAGAGACACTGCAGGGGAATCTGAGCTTGCACTTAAGACTCCAAAGATCCTTTGTGTGATCATTGGGACAGAGCAGATGAATATTATACTCACTGGGGCTGGGGCTCAGGCACTGATCAGCATTGAGGAGAAGAGCTCAGCTGAGTGGGATTACTTCCATTCTTAATAAAAAAGAGAGCGAGTGAGAGAGAGAAGATTTACCACACAAAACCTGGGTGTGTCAACTTTGGCACATGTTAAACCTGAAGAACTGAAGAGAACTCTCTGGCCACGCCCACCACAAGCCTCTAGAGATTCACCAAAAGAAGACAGTCCACTCAATCTAGAGTCATAGTATAATGAGAAAAGCCACCACAGCGAGAAAAAAAAAAAAAAAGAAGAACCAAAGAATACCTGCACAATGACGAACAACAAACGCAGAAACTGAGGAAACAACAACAAGGAAGAATCATGCTGCTCCTAAATGAGCATGAAACTCCAACACAAGATTATGAAGACAATGAGATAGAGGAAACGCAAGCTATAGATTTCAAAAAATTTATGATAAGAACATTTACAAGTTATCAAAAACAAATACATGAACTACAGAAATCCATACAGGACAGGACAGAAAATCTCTCTTGTGAAAATGAAATCTTAAGGAGGAATCAAAATGAAATGAGGAATTTAGTAGAAAATGAAATTGAGATACTGAAGAAAAATCAAAATGAAATGAAGAATTCAATAGAACAAAGGAAAAACACATTTGAGAGCCTTAAAAACAGAATCAGTGAGATAGAAGAGAGAATATCGGACTAAGAAGACAGAGCACAGGAAGGTATACAGTCAAACCAAAGAAAAGAAGAGGAAATTAGAAATCTAAAAAATATTGTCGGGAATCTACAGGATAATATTAAAAAACCCAACATTCGAATTCTAGGAGTTCCTGAAGGCATGGAGAGAGAGAATGGATTAGATTATCATTACCCCAATACCCAATGAAACAGAGACCCTACAAAAAAACTACAGACCAAAATCCTTTCTGAACATGTATGAAAAAAATCTTCAAATACTAACAAACAAAATCCAGAAGATTGTTAGCTATATTATACACCAGGGCCAGTGGTATTTATTCCTGGAATGCAAGGATGGCTCAATACAAAAAAAATCAATCAATATACTCACCACATTAGAATGAAGGGGGAAAGACATGATAATTTCAATTAATGCATAAAAACTTGATAAAATTCAAAACATATTAATGTACAATAAGAACATGAAATATACTCAATGTCATTAATCATTAGAAAGATACAAACCAAAATGACAATGAGATATCAACTCATACCCAAAGATTTATTTATTTACTTGAAAGTCAGAGTTACACAGAGAGAGAAGGAGAGGCAGAGAGAGAGAGAGAGAGAGAGGTCTTCCATCACTGGTTCACTCCCTATTTGGCCACAACAGCTGGAGCTGCGCCGATCCAAAGCCAGTAGCCAGGAGCTTCTTCCAGGACTCCCACGAAGATGCAGGGGCCTGAGGACTTGGATCATCTTCTGCTTTCCCAGGATATAGCAGAGAGCTGGATCGGAAGTGGAGCAGCCAGGACTTGAACCGGTGCCGATATGGGATGTCAGCACTGCAGGCAGCAGCTTTATCTGCTATACCACAGCACTGGCCTGCACACGCTTTTTTTTAAAAGTGTAAGTGCTACTATTAGAAGAAATATGGAGAGATTGGAACTCATGCACTGCTGGTAGGAAGGTAAAATGGTAAATTAGGATAGTGCTATTGAAAACAGTATAGTGTTTCCTCATAAATAATTAAAAATAGAATTACCATATGGTCCAGCAATTCCACTTCTAATAATATTCCCAAAATACTTGAAATCAGGATCTCAGATAGGTACTTGCACAGTCATGTTCATAGCAGTATTCACAATAAGTAAAATGTAGAAACAACCCAAGGGTAAGGATCCATTGACAGATATAAAAGCAAATTGTGATATATACATAAAAAGGAAGAAAATTTTAACATATGCTACAATATGAATGATCCTTGAGGATACTATGCTAAGTGAAATAAGTCTGTGACAAAAAGACAAATATGGTATGATTGCATTTATATGAGATACTCTGAAAAGTCTAAAACACAAAGATAGAAAATAGAAATGAATGTACAGTTAAAACTTAAGATGGTAAATTTTATTATATCTATTTTACCAAAATAAAATTTTTTAATGCCTTAAAAGAAGTATGGTCAATAAACATTAATAGATAATTTACAAAAGAGAAACTAATAAACACCTGAAAAGGGAGTTTAATAACAGTAGTCCCAAATAAATACAAATGAAACAAAATCACTTTTAACCTATTATCGACAGAAAACTTTTACAAATTTAACAGAGTTTATTCAACAAACAATGATTCATGGAATCCACCTGAGTCACGATCATCGCATGCTATAATGTAGGTAGTGAGTATTTATAGACAGAACATGGAAGTAAAGAAATGGCATGACTGGTCACAAGTAGGCATTTGCCTTATTAAGATATGGTCAGATAAGCTGGCAGCCTGTGACTAGCTGAAGCTCAGCTGCTTGGGCTCCACTGAGACCTTGAAATCTGTTACAAAACCTATATTCAGGGGCTGGCGCTGTGACATAGTGGACTAGTCGTATGCCTATGGCGCCAGCATCCCACATGTGTGCCAGTTCAAGTTTTGGCTGCTCCTCTTCCTATCTAGAGCTTTGCTTTTGGCCTGGGAAGGTAGTAGAGTATGGCCTGGGTGCTTGGACCCCTGCACCTGTGTGGGAGACCCAGAGGAGGTTCCTGGCTCCTAATCAGTCAGGCTCTGACCATTGCAGCCTTTTGGGAAGTGAACCAACAGATGAAGGGCCTTTCTCTCCATCTCTCCATCTCTCTCTCTCTCTCTCTCTCTCTCTCTCTCTCTAACTCTGCCATTCAAATAAATAAAATTTTGAATTAAAACATTTTGAAAATGCAAAACCTATATTCATAATTTTGGGTTTAGTTTGTATACGTACTAAGTTAGGCTGCAGTTTTCTATGCATGGCCCTAAAGAATAGATTCATCCTCAAGCCAAATTTAATACATTTCAAAAATTTACTATTGATGCTAGTCATTCCTGGACACCTTAAAAGAGTATAACACTCATAAGTCCTAACTTGAACCATCACCTGCTACCTCCCACAGTACATACTAGCAGGAAGCGGGAATTGGAAGCCAAGCTAAGAATCCAACTCAGGAACTCCAATATATAGATATTCCAGTGTCTTAACCATTGCACCAAATGTCCACACCTGATTGCTCAATTTTTAATGATGTTAAGACTAATCAGTGGGTTTAGTTGTTGGCAACTTGATCCATTAAATTTCCCTACCAACATTTTACCTAATGCTTGGTTAATTGGTGATGGTCATTTTCTAGATCTATTGTTTCATGGGGTCTACAAAATGGTACTTCTCAATCAACCCTTCTGCATTTATTAGCAGACATTTCTCAATAAAGAGAGAATTTTCGTATCACCTTTTTGGCTATTCCAAAGTGAAGGGTGATAAAGTAAATATAACATATGAGACCACAGAGAAAATAGCAAACAGATTGAGTACAAAATCAAAAGAATTAAGAGAAAATCTTTCATCTTTAATTTGAATTTTAAACATCAGTGTGAACTCATAGTACATGTCTTTTTCATTTTCTAAAACCTACACAAGGGCTGGCATTGTGGCACAGCAGGTTAAGCCACTAGTTGCCATGCTGGCATGCCATATAAAAGTGCTGGTTCAAGTCCCAGTTGCTCCACTTCCAATCCATCTTCTTGCTAATGCTATTAGCAAGGCAGAAGATGGCTCAGATACTTGAGTCCCCACCATATATGTGAGAGACCGAGTGAAGAAGAGATAGAAAGAAAGAGAACTTCCATCAGCTATTTTATTCCCCAAATGCCTGCAATGGCCAAGGTTGGGGCCAGGCCAAAGTCAGGAGCCAGGAACTGCATCTGGGTCTCCCATGTAGGTGGCAGGAGCCCAAGCACTTGGGCCATCTTTTACTGCAATCCCAGGTGCATTAACAGGGAGCTGGATCAGAAGTAGAGTATCCAGTACTTGCTCTGATATGGGATCCAGCATTGCAGGCAGTAGCTTAACCAACTGTGTAAAAATGCCAGCCCAGGAAATATTATTAATTGTATGTGGCTATGCCTTTTTAGAGTGTCCTCACTGTTAGGCTAGTGGTCATATATATCAGGGTACTTTTACAGGAATAAATTAACTCACTCCTAGGCAAAGATTATCTCTGGCTGTTTAAATCATAAATTTGGTGGGCATGTATTAGGTTGTAACTATCTTAACTTACTGACTAATCTGAGGATCTTAAAAATGGACAGTCAGACATACTGTGCATCAAGATTCAATGCAACAGGACTTAAAACACAACGGTTGGCCATAAGAGGTACACCTTGAAATTTCATCAAAAGAAGGCTGCTCTCATGGCCCTGGATCTAGTCTTCTACTCTACCAGCTCACTGTTTCTTCCCTCCTGAATATTTAGGTGTTCTTAGCTCAAGCTTGGGAACACCAGTGGTCAATCTTATAACACTGTTGATGTTGCTGCTGCCATTCCAACGATCCCAGTGCTATAACCATTACAGATTTTTTTTCTGTCCCTATTATCCAGTGTTACCTCTCTTCGTGATCCATATAAACTTTTTCAACTGACCTTGGAGAACTGGCCCCGTAAGACCTCTTCAGCTGAACAGCTCCATATGCCAAGGAGAAGTTAACACCACACAGTTGAGCTAAATGTATGCATTAGTCAGTCTTTGGTGACTAGAATGAAATAAGTGGGGCACACTAACTTTATAAATAAAATGTTTATTTGAGTTCATGGTTTTGGAGGTTCATAGTCAAAGATCAGGTAGGCCCCAGTAGCTTGGTCACTGGTAACAGAATTTTTGCTGATAAAATTCCAATATGGCACAGAACATTACATGCTAAGAGACAGAAAGCATATAGGTCTATGTATATCTGTAAAGTCTCTCTCCCTCTCCTTATAAAATCCACCAGGACTTAATCATGAGGGCTCCACCCTAATGTACTAATCTAATCGTATCTAAACACCAAAGTCAGATTAAGTTTCCACTCTCCTAATGTGATTAACATTAGACTTTAGCAATCAAAATCCTGCACAAGTTCAAAAGAACAAATCATACTTAAACCACAGCAGAGTGTCTATGTCCCTGTGTCTCCCCATGGGCTATAATATGTCTAAAGTCTAATTCTCTATCAAAGTATCAAAATGGTTCTGCAATTGTTCCATGTTCTCCCATCTTAGTATGATTCCTCTGACTTTCTGAGCTATCTCAATCACCCAGCAATCTTCCTTTGTGTATGATAAGAGAAATGGAGTTATTAATCTTAGCAGCCTTTCTTAAGAAGGACCCTAAGGAACTGCCTTCACACGACAGAATCCCAGAGCTCTGCATGCATACCGACCCTTCCAGGATGCTCACTATCCATAGAGAAATAAAAAGCCATCTCTTCCTGGAACAAAAATGAAACACAAGAGAGGACAGCAATCACAGGTAATGTTTAGAACAAAAGGAAAACGCTGAGCAAACAAATTAAGGCCTTTGCTCTGAAAAGTGAAGCCAGGCAAATGCACCTTAAGGGCTTTCAACACTATAGCAGCAATTAATACCCAAAATGGAACCTGAACAAGAACTGAGCATAACAGCACAAGATTTCAGCCTCCAATAAAAATTTCAGGAAGAGTGAAGGACATTTTCTATCTAGTCCTGGTAAAAAACTCCCGTTAGATTTAAAGTCACAGTTTTAATACCTAAGTGCTATATTTTAATAGATGGATAGATATACAAATAGATCAAAAGATTAACAGATACACTGATAGATGGATAGAATAAAGAAATATACTATATTTCCATTAAATATGTACATTATCAAATCCTGTTTAAAACATACATGTGGGGGCTGGCGCTCTGGCATAGCGGGTAAAGCTGCCGCCTGCAGTGCCGGCATCCCATATTGGCGCCAGTTTGAGTCCCAGCTGTTACACTTCCTATCCTGCTCTCTGCTATGGCCTGAGAAAGCAGTGGAAGATGACCCAAGGACTTGGGCCCCTGCATCCGCGTGGGAGACCCAGAAGAAGCTCCAGGCTTCCGGCTTTGGATTGGCACAGCTCCGGCCATTGCAGCCATCTGGGAAGTAAACCAGTGGATGGAAGACCCCTCCCCTCCCCTTCTTCCCCTCCCCTTCTTCCCCTCCCTCCCTCCCTCCCTTTCTCTCTCTCTCTCTCTCTCTCTCTCTCTTTCATGTTCCATTGCTTTGATGGTTTTCTTATTGTTTTTCCATAAAAATCTGTGACTGACTAAATCATGCAATAGATTCCTTCTCCATAGCTGTTATTTAGAAAAATATCACAATCCCTTGCCATAATGCATCAATTATCCTTGGTTGCTGATATCCAGATTATGGATATATTTCCCAGAAAACAACCAGACTGATATCAAAGCAAATGGCACCAGGACCAGGCTCCTGGTCAACAAACAGTAAAATAGTCCACATCCATTTTGTCCTCTCCAAATAATATGACAAAATTAGAATATCTCTCCAAGGTAAATTATCATACCTGCTCCTATCCCATCCACCCTCAAACTGAAGAATTATCTGTTTGTAATCTATTCATATACAGAGGAGAATTAGTTTTTTTCTAATCTTTTAGCAAACATCTAATTGGGCTCACTAGGAGCTCTTTGTGCATCCACTCAGGAATCATGCAGCTAGTGCTCCCTACTTCATCCTACACTGGCCCCCTTAC
Source organism: Oryctolagus cuniculus (assembly GCF_964237555.1). Taxonomy (NCBI): domain Eukaryota; kingdom Metazoa; phylum Chordata; class Mammalia; order Lagomorpha; family Leporidae; genus Oryctolagus; species Oryctolagus cuniculus. Next base: position 118,815,390 of record NC_091453.1, on the reverse strand, counting down.
ACCAAGCTCATGTGCATATGTTACAGGGAGGCAGGGGTGGGGGCATGTACAGTGCCATTGTATCAGACCTCCACTTATTTGTAATAAACACTTAGCAGACAGAAAAATTCTCAAAGGCTATTTATTAAGCTCCCAACATCCTTGGGGTACTGTGCAGGGCACTGTAATTACAGGAAACGGTTTTGACTCTGCTTCTTTTGGGACTGCCTGGCTGGGAGGCCCAGAGAGTGGGCCATGGTAACCACTCTTCATTTTCCTGGGGCATTGTAACCCTAATGAGATCCATTCTGATTGCAATTAGAAAAGTGTGCAGCAGGTGAAGCCATATGGAGTGTGGTCATCTTGAAGCAGAATCTGAAAGGGGGCTTTTGTCTACCCAGCTCTGTACACGCATTTTCTAAAATCAGGTCCCACCTGGTCCTGCCACAGCCCTGTAAAGAACAGGAACTGTCTGAGAGCTAAAGCTTCAATCCATGTTCACATTACAAAAGAAAGGAGGAAGCTATTGAGTGCCTACTGTGTGCCAGGTGCTGTGTTAGACTTTTTCTCACATCATCCCCATACCATCAACCTCTCAGTGAGCCACTTACCATAAATAATATTCTACAGAAACCAAGACCCAGAGAGGTCATCAGGCCTGCCATAAATTGCCCAGCTTGAAAAAGACAGCTCCTGGATCACCATGACTGCACCAAATCTCCTGACAAATGTTTTCCATTACATAGGGAAGTTGCCATTAAAATCTCAAACTTTATGTTTCTTTGTGTTTTTTTTTAATTTTGCTTTCAATGCTTGGCTGGTATGAATAGATTTTCATAAAGGATTCCTTTTTGCACAGGGTCCTTAAGCTCTTTTTGTCCTACACTACATGACAACTGACTGGGAGCAGCCACTGACTACCCAGAAGCCCCCACAGCCCACCTGCCCTTGTCATCTTCCATTCAGAGGTAGATGGGTTGAAAATAATATCCCAGTAACATGTATATAATTGTATTATACTTATTGCCATAACTATTGCCCTGATACAGGCTGGATAAACTTGGTGATGAAAAACTCTTTCACTGCATACAATGACTTTTTATTGGATCCACAGTACCTCTTCCCTTCCCTCTTCCTCCCTCTTCCCTGTGCCTCTCACCCTTATATCTGCCCCCACCACAGCAAATCCAACCAATAGGATAGAGATAAAGGAAACTTAGAGTCCACAGTTCAGGGTCACATTGGTCTATTAAAGCCTAACAAAGAGTAAAGCTTTATGCTGAAGAAAACACGTTTACCTTGAATTTGTGAATTGAGAGCCTTTTGAAGGAGCCAGAGAAAACCTTTAATATTGGGCAAAACCTATTATTCCATAGGCTGCAATAAAACAGTATTTAATTCTAGGTGGCCACGTGGCCTAGCATACTAACCCTCAGAAGAATGTGTACTATGCAAAGAAAGGAGCTTAGGCTCTAATGAGAGAATTTAATTATTGGGTATAAACATCAATAAATGACAGAATTGTATATTTGTATGTAAATATATAAAAATGATTAATGGGGAGAGAAAGTATTTTTCTAAAACAGAACTATTTAGTCTTCTCAAGACCTATGCGAATTCCTATAATTGAGTCTAGGGCTCCTTTGTACTTCCAGAAAGCATGTAACAACTTGTCCAATGTTCCGCCCTACCAGCTCCCTCTCCAAACTGCTGTACCCACATGCAGGCTCACCTCTGCTTTAGGCTCAGGACCAATGCTGCAGCCGTTAGTAGTGGTGGCTTTAAGACACTCCATTTAATCTTTGGGGGAACTTAGCATCTGGCCAACCTTTGCTGACAGCTCTGCTGACCTTGTACCTTAATGTTAGGAACTGGTTTTCTGCCTTATTGTCATCATTGGACTCCAAATTCCTGTCAGTGGTCTTGTAGCTGTATCTCTATTCTGAACCACTGGATGCAAGTCTTACCCTTGATCTGCTCAGTACCTCAGTTTGGAGGTATAGAGAACAAGGCAGAAAGGTCTTGCCCTGCAGGGAGAGCCTGCCCTCAAACTCCAGCCCACTGCCTAGGCTCTGTCAATCTGTTCGCAGCCTGCCTTCCCCAATATGTCCACACTTCTCTGGTGCCTGGCTCATGGCAATTTCCTCACTCCCTTCCCACTGCCTCTCTCACACCAGGTTGGTAGGGTTGGATCAAGAGCAGCAAACATCACTAACCATGGCCTATACATTTAACTCCCCATAAATCTCAACATCCAATAGAATATCTTAGTAGCATTACAAATCAAACTACTGGGGTCGGCGCTGTGGCGCAGTGGGTTAACGCCATGGCCTGAAGCGCTGGCATCCCATATGGGTGCCAGTTCGAGACCTGGATGCTCCACTTCCCATCCAGCTCTCTGCAACGGCCTGGGAAAGCAGAAGATGCTTGGGCCCCTACACCCATGTGGGAGACCTGGAAGAAGCTCCTGGCTCCTGGCTTCATCAATACGAAGCAGCTCTGGCCATTGCAGCCATCTGGGGAGTGAACCAGCGGATGGAAGACCTCTCTCTCTCTCTCTCTCTCTCTCTCTGCCTCTCCTTCTCTCTCTGTGTGTAACTCCAACTTTCAAATAAACAAATAAATCTTTTTAAAAAATCCAAATACCATACTCAGTCCTTCACATGTCTTTGGGCACAAAGGGAAAAGCTGAAGTGCAACAGACTCAAATATTTTGGGGAAAATAAACTGCACTTTTTCCTAGCATCTGGCTGAACCACTGCAATACAATGGTTTAAAGATAAAACAAGGATTTGGAGAAGGTACAACATTCTGCAGATCAGCTGCTTTAATTTAATAGTCCTTTCCCTATATTCCAGAACTTCAGGGGCCAGCGAAGCTGACTAGGACAAATAGGTCAAGGAAGTAATTTGCCCAGCCATCATTACCACTCAAGTATGCTTGATTTTTCTTACCTTTAAAATTTCATTTCTTCTCTAAGAACCAGAAACACTATTATAAAAACCTCAAATTCCAAAGAGTATAAAGAGAAAATACCTGTCATCCTAATATCAAAGCCAAGAATAATCTTTTTTTTTCCTATCCTTTTGCTATTTTCAGCAGCTGCAACCTGTTTTAGAAGACAGACAATTCTGAGTATCTTAATGCTCCATGAACAACTAACTCCACTTTCTAGTCCAAGTAGCTGTCAAGTACTGTGGGAACACCATCTTTCATGGGAGTATAACAAGCAGATTCAGGAGGGATGTCACTGCCCTGACACTTCTCCATTCTTAGATTCACCAACTTCAGGGGAAAAGAATGAGAGCATATAGTCTGGGCTGGCCTGTGGTACAGTGAGTTAAGTGACACTTGGGACATGCTGGTTCAAGTGCTGGCTGCTCTGCTTCTAATCCAGCTCCCTGTTAATGCAACTGGGAAGAACCAGATGATGGTCCACATACTTGGGTTTCTGCAACCCTTGTGGGAAACCCAGATGGAGTTCCTAGCACCTAGCATCAGTTTGTTCCAGCACCAGCCGTTGTGGCCATTTGGGGAGTGAACCAGCAAATGGAAGATCGATCTCTCAATCCCTCAATCATTTGATATTCTCTCTCTCTCTCTCTCTCTCTCTCTCAAATAAATAAATCTGAAAAACAGATCAAATTCCATCTATTACAGACCAGATACCTCTTTCCAAAAATGGCTGAGGGACCATGGAGACAAATAATAGCTAACATTTAGTTAAGATATCATTCACAATGTTCCACGGACTGAGCTATGAAACAAGAGCTTAAGAGTCAACCAATAACATTGGGGTCAGCACTGTGGTGGAGTGGGTAAAGCCACTGCCTGCAGTGCCAGCATCCCATATGGGCGCCAGTTCAAGTCCCAGCTGCTCTACTTCCCATTCAGCTCTCTGCTATGGTGTGTGGAAAAGCAGTGGAAGATGGCCTAAGACCTTGGGACCCTGCACCTACATGGGAGACCAGGAAGAAGCTCCTGGCTCCTGGCTTCGGATCAGCCCAGCTCTGGCCATTGCAGCCAACTGGGGAGTGAACCAGAGGATGGAAGACCTCTCTCTCTGTCTCTGCCTCTCCTTCTATCTCTGTGTAATTCTTTCAAGTAAATAAATAAATCTTTAAAAAAAGTTAACCAATAACCTAAAAGTTTAAGAGAGAAATGAATAAATATGTGATAGATTATCACTCATCAATTCAAAAAGTTTTCAAATATATACAATGAAATAAATTCTTATTTTAAAAATTTTAACAGATAAAAATTGTATTCATTTATGGGGTATCATATGATGTCTCAATACATGTATACATTGCATAATGTCCTATCAAGGTAAATATCTTCTCCTCAAGCATTTAACATTTTTAAAATATTTTCTTTATTTCTTTGAAAGGCAAAGTTACAGAGAGATGGAAAGACAGAGACAGAGAGCTTCCATCTGCTTGTTTACTACCTAAATGGCCACAATGAACAGGGCTGGGCAAGGCCAAAGCCAGGAGCTTCATCTGAGTCTCCCACATGGGTGTCAGGGGCCCAAACACTAATGTGCCCATCTTAAGGCACATTAGCTGGGAGCTGGATTATAAGTGAACTATCCGGGACTCGAACCAGTACCCATTTGGGAATCTGGCATTGCAGGTGGCAGTTTAAACCACTAGGCCACAACGCTGGCCCCTTAACACCTCTTTATGGTAAAAACACTCCAAATCCTATATTCTGGTTTTCTGATAAACAACATACTAACTACAGTCACTCTACTGTGCAACAGAACACCAGAACCTAGCTATAACTCATTATACATTTTGTTCACTTAAAGAAGCAAGATTCAAAAATATGCAACCTGCATATCCCAATTATTTTTAAAGCCAACACAAAGGGAAAATCACATAAGAATATATAACAATTATGTTAAAAGTAGGTAGGCCAGACATGGCATAGCAGGTTAAGCCACCACTTAAAACAACTATATCCCATAACAAAGTGCCACTTCAGGTTCTAATTACTGTTTCCAATCCAGCTTCCCACTAATGTTTACTGGGAGGTAAAAAACGAGGGCTCATGGGGTCAGTGCTGTGGCGTAGTGGGTAACGCCATTGCCTGAAGTGCCGGCATCCCATGTGGGTGCCAGTTCGAGTCCCGGCTGCTCCTCTTCTGATCCAGATCTCTACTATGGCCTGGGAAAGCAGTAGAAGATGACCCAAGTCCTTGGGCCCCTGCACCCACATGGGAGACCCAGAAGAAGCTCCTGGCTCTGACCATTGTAGCCAACTGGGGAGTGAACCAGCGGATGGAAGACTTTTCTCTCTCTCTGCCTCTCCTCCTCTATGTAACTCTGCCTTTCAAATAAATAAATAAATCTTTAAAAAATGAGGGCTCAAATACTTTGGGTCTTACTCCCCATGTGGAAGAACCAGATGGAGTTATAAGTTTCTGGCTTCAGTCTGGTCCAGCCCTGGCTTTTGGGGGCATTAGGGAAGCAAAACAGTGGGTGAAGATTCATATTTTCTCTCTCTCTCTCTCTCTCTCTCTCTCTCTCCCTCTCCCTCTCCCTCTCTCCCCCTCACAAATACTTTGTCTTTTAAGTAGATGGAAAAATGAATAAGTAATCATTTATTTTTAAAAACAGGGAGGACGAACTACATTATTAGTAGGTCCCAGTACAAAATGAAAATGAAAATATATGGCTCCTTATTGAAAAAGTATTAAGAATGTCAAATGAGCAACAACAGCAGGAGCATTCAATCAACTTCAAGGTCCTTCTAGGCACTGGTAGACTGACTATATAGGTTGTATGCCCAGGAAGTAGGCCTGGTGCCCGTATGGTATCTATGGGTGTTCATTACCAGTAAGTGTTTTCCTTTTGGAATTTTTCTGTATTCTCCAAGCTCTACTAAGTACACAAATGTTGTTATTTATTATAAGAAAATACAGTGAATAATTTTAAAAGAATCAACCAGCAAAAGTTAACAGGTATCTACCTATAATTATGAAAGAACATGATTTGTAACACTAGCCATACAGACACATGAGGACTGAATCTGGGGTGCAGTGAGAGGTAGAAATCTGATCAGGAGTGACAAAGCTAAAAGTTGCCACAGAACAAAGAGAGGCAGAAGGGAATCCCTATATCAGGGTGAATTTTCAGCCTTATGTGCAGGCAAACAATACTTCCACAGTAAGCAAGGATCACAGCAGTGGTAGCATTAATAGTCTTATTGATTGGCAAGGCACCTGTAACTTGTGATCATTGCAGAAAGAAACTGTGCTAAGAAATTTAAAAGTTAAAACTGATAGTCTATTAAGGAATAAAAAATACCCAAACGGGAATGAGAATTCAGGAGTTTCATCAACCAAGGTTGTAGAGGCAAGTTCCAGAGTTACCCTAAGTATTTAGTATCTATACCCTTGAGTTGGTATGAGGGGCAAACTACATATATTTCACTAATTTAGTTTAGCTAATATTTTGGTCTCTCACTATCCAACTAGAGTTATACTCTGCCAGGACTGAAATTTTTAACTGTTTCATTCACCATTATATAGCCAACCCCCTGGAATATTCTTAGCACATAGTAGACACCCAATAAATTTTCATTGAATAAATTATATGTAAACAATTCCAAGTTTGTTCCAATTCTTATTTCTTTATGTGTGAAACAGAGAGAGATTAGAAATAGATGGGACAGTCTAGGTGACAAGAATGATCAAAATAGAATATCCTTATTGAACTCAAAAGGGAATATGAAATATTTCTTCCTAATCATTCAGTATCGTAATTATTCAGTGTTCATTTCACTGGGGATGCAGTGGTCAAATGTGAGCAACACACCTATCTACATATCATTGAGATAAATCAATTCTTGAAAATTCCCCCAGAAGACATACTGTCATTCCAGTTAGCTTCAACAGATGACCCTAGACATCACACAATTTCATAACTATTTTGAAATTGTATTAAAAATTCCTGACACCACATCTTCTGACGACAGGTAGAAAGGAAGAAAATGAAAACAATTACCGATATGTTGATAGCTGAGAAGAGTTAAAAGGAATGAGAACCACCTGCTTCCTCCTTCATGCCAAGACCCTGTTCAGTGTGTACACATGGACAACACAGCAGATGATGCACAGCCACAAGGTACCCCCCACCTCCCCGACAAAGATTTCCTCAATGCCAAAAGGCCTCTTCCACCTGGTGAAGGTAAATCCAGGTACAAAATACTTTTCCCTCCTTTTCATGCCATTCCTTTCACCAAGAAACATTTCTAATGCTCTAACAGTACCAACAGCAGGTACTCTTCTGAATCTACCACTGCAGGCCTTTTCTGAATCAAGAGAGAAATAAATGCATGTGCATTTCAACACATTTTTATTTTCTTTCCCTGATATATCATAAAAGAATACAGTTTATTGGACCTGTAGAGAGATAGAATGTATTTCGCATTGCCTAAAATGCAAGGTATGCCTAAGGGACTGAGCTGAGACCCACACTCACCAAAGATCAAAGCAAAGCAAAGAATGGCATTTTATTTGACCAAGATTTACAATGACGCATTCTAGACTATGAGTGGACACATTCTAAGAAGGCCCATCTATCCAGGTACTCACCATCCTGGCCTAGAATAAGGACAGCAAGATGACTCTTAGGACAATGTCTTGATTTAGAGACAGAATTGTGGAATGCATGCATGGGAAAGGGCATTCATAGAGAAGACACAGACTGTGATCTACCACATGTAATACATAAAAGGCAATGAAGCACACCTGAGCTTATCAGGTAACTCACCCAAGCTTGCTTTCTTCTCTTTTTTTAGCCTAAGGCAGCACACATGAACTAGTAGTAGGACAAAACCATCTGCTACCATGGAATTTGGTTTTTGGGGGGGTGCTTTTCTTTTTAAAATCTTAATTAGTTTTTAAAAGATTAAATATAACTTGTAGATACAATTCTTTTATTTATTTATTTATTTGACAGGTAGAGTTACAGACAGTGACAGAGAGAGACAGAGAGAAAGGTCTTCCTTCCATTGGTTCACCCCCCCAAATGGCTGCCATGGCCAGCGCTGTACCAATTCAAAGCCAGGAGCCAGGTGCTTCCTCCTGGTCTCCCATGCGGGTGCAGGGGCCCAAAGCACCTAGGCCATCTTCCACTGCCCTCCAGGGCCACAGCAGAGAGCCGAAATGGAAGAGGAGCAGCCGGGACTAAAACCCAGCACCCATATGGGATGCCGGCACCGCAGGTGGAGGATTAACCAACTGAGCCATGGCACCGGCCCCTGTAGATACAATTCTAAGAATATGATGTTCCCTTCCTTCTTCCCTCCCCCTCTCTCCTTCCCTCCCACATTCCTTTTAGTTTTTGAGGTAATAGTTTAAATTTACTTTACAGTAAAAAAGGCTTAAATAAGTTTAACAAGTAAAAAGCCTAGTGGGAATATAAACAAAGGCTATAAACAATAGTTGAATGGAAAAACGATCATCTCACACATATACAGTAAATTTTAAAGTAATCACAGATCATGAAAACTATAGTAGTATAACATTCTTAACCATTGGTTTAACAAAGATATAAAAGAAAGTTTTACAAAACTATATATGCAGCAATACTGATACACACAGGCATTTATTTTGTGTTTTGTTTTTGTTTGTTGATTTTTTTTTTATTTTAAGATTTCAGTTCCGGCTGCCGCCATGGCTCACTAGGCTAATCCTCGGCCTTGCAGCGCCAGCACACCGGGTTCTAGTCCCGGTCGGGGCGCCAGATTCTGTCCCGGTTGCCCCTCTTCCAGGCCAGCTCTCTGCTGTGGCCAGGGAGTGCAGTGGAGGATGGCCCAAGTACTTGGGCCCTACACCCCATGGGAGACCAGGAGAAGTACCTGGCTCCTGCCATCGGATCAGCGTGGTGTGCCGGCCACAGCGCGCCGGCCGCGGCGGCCATTGGAGGGTGAACCAACGGCAAAGGAAGACCTTTCTCTCTGTCTCTCTCTCACTGTCCACTCTGCCTGTCAAAAAAAAAAAAAAGATTTCAGTTCCCACATATAAGGGAGAACATGTAATAGTTGTATTTCCATGTCCTGCCTATTTTACACAACATGATGTCCTCCAGTTGCAACAATTTTGCTGGAAATGATACAATTTCATTTTTTTACAGCTGAATAATATTCCATTGTGTATATATACCACATTTCTTTAATCCACTCATCCGATGAGGGACACCTTGGTTGATCAATTTGGGGCTATTTTGAACAGTGCTGCTATAACCGTGGTAGTGCAGGTATCTATTTGATACAATATTTCAGGTCTTTGGGGTATATTCCCAGTAATGGGGAATGCTGGATCATATGGCAAGTCTACATCTAGATTTTTAAGAAATCTCCATAGTGTTTTTCTCAGTGGCTGCCCTAATTTACATTTCCACCAACAGTGTATAGGTTTTCCTTTTTCCACATCCTCACCAGCATTTGTTACTTTTCGTCTTTTGGATTTTAGCCATTCTGACAGGGGTGAAGTGATACCTCACTGTGGCTTTCATTTGCATTTCCCTGATGGCTAGTGGTGATGAGCTTTTTTTTTTTCCCACGTATTGTTGGTCATTTGTATTGCTTCTTTTGAGAACTATCTATTGAGGTCCTTTGCTCATTTCTTAATTGGATCAGTTGTTTCATTGCTGAGTTTTTAAATTTGATGATGTATTCTGGATATTAATCCTCTGCCAGATAGACTACCATGGAATTTGAAAGTTGAATATAAACATGAAGCAAATATCCAGGTTTTCTCACTGAACACAGGGGAAAACATAGGCTTGAATAAAATTTAACCTAAATAAAGTAGGTAGGAATAGCTTCTATTACACTAAGATAATTTATCCTATGACCTTTGTTAACAATACATAATAGTACTTGTGCTTATGAATCTTTTACCAGCTGAATGACCCTAGGAAAGTAACAAATTCTCTGTGACTTGTTTCCTCATCCATAAAATAGAGCTAATAATAGGTAATTTATAGGTATGGTGTAAAAATTAGCAATTATGAGTACAAAGTACCTAAAGACATCACAGATATGATAATCATACTAAAGTTATTATGTAATAGAAGTGATCAGGAAGGTAACTTTTTAAGTCTTATTTATTTTTATTAATTTCACAGGCAGAATAAGAGAGGGAGGGAGAGAGAGAAAGAGAAAGGGGAAGAATGAAAGAAAGCACACTTCCATCAGCTGGGTCATACTCCAAAATGCCAGCAACAGCCAGGTCTGAGCCAGGCCAAAGCCTGGAACCAAGAACTTCAACCACTCGTTGCTTCCCAAGGTGTACATTAGCAGGAAGTTGGGTTGGAAGTGTACGTAGGATTCAAACCAACTCACTCCAATATGAAATGTGGCAGCTTAACTCACTGCACCACAATATCTTGCCCTTAGCCATCAACCACTTATGGAGTACAGTTTGCCTATCCCTTATTCAAACATATGGGATCAGAAGTGTGTCAACTTCAGAATTTTTTTGGATTTTTTAATATTTGCATAAACTTTACCAGTTGAACATACCTAATCTGAAAATCCAAAATATGAAATACTCCAAAAAGCACGTGCTCAAAAAGTTACAGATGTCAGAGCATTCTGGATTTCAGAAGATCTGTCTGGAAACAGGTGTAACCAAAAGTTACAAAAGACCTTCCCAGAAGCTGTATTTGAAATATAGTTTACATGCGATTTCTGTGTGAAGAGCAAGAAAAACAATCAGGGTGGACATTACCTCATGAGCTACCAATAACCACAGAAGCAAATCTGAAAACCATGCCAGAAATGCTGATCATGATTCAATATGGCTTTTCTAAAGATGTGGGGAAAATATGGGAATCAAAAGATAACTGATGTGCGGCCGGTGCTATGGCATAGCAGGTAGAACCACCACCTATAGTGCCAGCATCCCATATTGGCGCCAGTTTGAGTCCCGGCTGCTCCACTTCCAATCCAGCTCTCTGCTGTGGCCTGGGAAAGCAGTGGAAGATGGCCCAAGTCCTTGGGCCCCTGCACCTGCGTGGGAGACCTGGAGAAGACTCCTGTCTCCTGGCTTCAGATCGGCGAAGTTCTGCTTGTTGCAACAACCTGGGGAGTGAACCATTGGATGGAAGACCTCTCTGTCTGCCTCTGCCTCTGCTTCTCTGTGATTCTGCCTGTCAAATAAATAAATAAAATTTATATAAAAAGGATAATTGATTCTCTAAATAATGTTATACTCTATGCCTGCTTCTATCACTAAGCAGGTAGCTCCCATGTGTTTTCTTGCTTCCTAAGAATCCCTCTGTACCTCCTAGCCTATGCCTCCCAGAATATCTATTACACACTATTCCTCTTTTCTTTTGTGGATACATTTGGTAACCCAAAATCATAAGTTTCTTTAAAGCATGATTTAATTCTATACATTTTATATTAAATGACCAACACAGGAAAAGCCCATGGCACTGCATGAGTATGATCACCAATTAAGTTAATAAAGAACGTAAGATCTACGCTGTCCTGGTCCCTGATCATAACAACATTAAACACAATTCTATGGCTAGGTGTTAAAAGTGTTTTCTCTCCTACCTCTCTTTGTAGTCCCTACTTTGCCTAGCACAGGGCATATTCATAGCAGGAAGTCGACAAATAGTTCAAAATGAAACCTATTTGAACCTAATGGAAATCCAAGGTTCATGCTGTCACCATTTGGAAACTAGTTCTTTAAATTATGGATGAGAGGATAGGAGGTTATTTGTAAAAAATTAAGAGGGGTAGGAAATTTGCCCTCTTCTACTTTGTACAAGAAGGGAGACTGAGGTTTTCTCCCTTGACAAGTTTTGGAAACAGCATTTTTATCAGCTAATAGATAACCTATATTATTAGTATAGACTACAAAAGTTCAATCTTTAAAGCCGCATTACTTTTCAGTGTGATGCATGGAAAACCATTATCAGTTGTGCTTATGATGTAAGTTGTTCCTGACAAGATGGGATATACTAGGAGTATGAGAGGTAAAGTTAAATGAGATGAGGAAGGAGAGAAATTTGAAGACAGGAAAAAATAAAAGCCTTAGTGCTACTTTTCAACAAAAGGCAACTGAACAAAGGAAGGAATCAATAGGTTAAAAAAAGAAACCTCTGTGTGTGTGTGTGTGTGTATGTATGTGTGTGTGTGTTTGTGTGTATGTCCAACTAGACTGTCAACTTTTTGAGGACAAGAATCAGGTCTGCTTCTTCTCAGCAAAGCAGTCTCCAACAGAATGCCTGATACATTCCAGATACCCAAGAGTTGCTCATGGAATGTTAAATAAGATTATAAACTACGGGTATTGGCAACAGAGCTTGGCAAAGACAAAAGGAATACTAATGAGATTGCTAAAGAAAGAAGGTAAAAGCCAACCTCTGACAGGAGTTAGGGTTAAGTGTAAGATTATATATGCCCCCCTTTCACTGTAATCTTTAGCCCAAACCTCACTTGCAGAATAAGGTATCTGCATTTTTTATGCCTGCCAGAAGACAAAATAATTAAACTGCAAGCTAGTCCTCTCCTTGAAGGAGAGGTGATGTCAATTCATTCCGCAAAAAAAGCACTGCAGACCTAAGCCCCTACCTCACTGTAACAACAGTACCAAACCAGTAACAAGATAGTATAATGAGATTTCTAGTAGGTTCCACTCTAACTAAGCAAAGCATACAATAGCCTTTCCTATTTATAGAGCCAATGGGACATCTATAGTACATGTCTGATTTTTGGCTGACAAGTTGTCATTGTAGTTAGTTCCTAAAGACTCAAAAACCAAACTTCATTTAACTAAAATAACTCTTTGAAGCAGATATTATTTTTTCATTAATAAATGAGAAAACTCAGGCTCAGTAAAGCATTCTGGTCAAGATCACGTATTTATTTAGAAGCAGGTCTGGTAGTAGGACTCAGAACATCACAATTCACCTTCCTTAGGAACACAGAGTATTGCCTTTCAAGAACTGGGAAGGGAACAGGCATGTGACACAGTGGTTAAGACACTGCTTGGGACACCTGCATCCCACATCAGAGTGTCTAGATTTGCTTAGGATGCCTACATCCCAAATCATCCCAGGTTCTACTCCCAAATCCAGCTTCCTGCTAATGTGCACTCTGGGAGGCAGCTGATGATGGTTAAAGTACTTGGGTCCCTGCCAATTATGTATGAGACTCATATTGGTTTCTGGGCTCTTGGTTTCACCTTGCTCAGCCCTGGCTGTTGCAGGTACTTGTGGAGTGAACAAGCAGATGGAAGATCTATGCCTGTCTCTACCCTCATCCTTGTCTCTCTCTGTGCCCTTCAAACAAAATGATAACAAAAAAAAATTTTTTTAAGTAGATGAGATACCAACCATTCCAGTTTTCCCGAAACTGAAGGAATTCCTGGGACAGAGAATTTTCAGTGCAATAGCCAGGACAGTGCCCAGCAAACTGTCCCTGGTAATGACCCTAATAGAGACTATATCAATTTTATTCACTGCTGGATCTCCATGGCACATTGTGAGAAATCAATAAATATTTGTGCTGAATTAACTAATTAATGATAGTTCTACATTTTCTTTATAAAAGGGGGCCTTTAAGGTGTTGTCTTACCCCTCTCCCTGCCTCATGACACAGTAAAAGAGGATCATAGAATTACTGTGTGTCAGAATTTCAATGTGGAAAAAAAACTAGAAAGCGAGCCTAATGAGCAAATGAGATTGAGTATTGTCTTTGTGCTTTAGAGGATGAAAATTAATGACAGGTAAAGCTGATTCTTATTTTCAAATAAATTAAACATTCAAAAATATGTGTTTGCTGCCTACTTTTAATAGCATGTTTCTTTCTTAAGTCGGACTCCAATCCAGCCTCCTGTCCAAGTTTTCTGTCATACCCTATTGTGTAGTCTGTTCAGCTATTTTAAAAAATGTTGAATATCAACAATGGCTTTCAGGCAGGCATTGTCAACTTTTGTATGAAGCAATCTTGGTTGAATGAGAAGATCCCAGAGCTTATAGTCCCTTCAACTATGCTGCCCCATGAATGTGTGTGACTGATAACAGGACACATTTCTACCTTTGTTATTATATTCCTGCTCCATAATTCATTGGCCACGCTATTTTTCAGGAAAGATCTTTATGGGAATGTGTGCAGGACAGTAGGTAAGTGCTGTTAGAGGAAGTGTTAAGTCTAGCTGTCTCATGGGATGTTCAGGCTGGGTTGAGTTCCCTGAGGCTGTCTCTTATGTACCTTGTGACCATGACCAAGGGTCTTTATTTGTCCCAGCAAGGTCCACAGGCCCTGACATCCTTGAGAGACTACACAGAGGAGATGATTCTTGACAATATGCAGCAACAAAACTACCTGCTCTGTATTAAGGGTTAACATGCTGTGAGGAGGGGTTATGCTTTGATTATTTTCCTTCTGCCTGGTTAAAATGAAAAAAAAATGTTGATTTAGAATTGGCTTTATTCCCAAAACTGATTTTTGCTCCTCCTCAGGGGACTTTAGGAGCTTTCAGCATATAATTCCCTCCATTTGCACATGGCTCCCAAGCACAGAAAAGTCCTTTTTTTCCTCTGCCCTAAGGTAAACAACGGTCCCAGAATTGGCCAAACTATTGGGTCCAGATACATTTATATAAAATTTCTGGGATTAGAAGCACAGAGGTTGGAATAAGATTTTGGAATAGGTCTCTTCAACAATCAAAGTCCATAAAAACATCAATTTGAACAACTATCAACACATAAAAATACCTTCACAAGCACTAAGGAAACCAGGTGAGAAATCAGAGTACTTAATAAGAAAGGATCCATTTTAAGAAGGACATTTTTATATTGCATGCATCACCCCGGTCCCAATCTCAGGAAGCATAGCATGGAGAGAGATATCCACTTGGGAGGAAGGAGAAGGGAGTAAACAAAAGACTTTGCCTTGGACCCCAATTCTAGGAGTATCACAATAAAACCTAGCACTGGGAAGAAACTTAAGACCCTTGGCTCCAAGCCATTATGCAAGGACTGAACCTCTAGACCCACTATGATGCCAGATACGGCCTCTGCGCACAGCTTGTGCATCTTGCCTACATCACTGCCAGCTGACTGCAGTGGCTTTGGGTTGTGGATAAACCTCGGCAGGCAGACAGGCAGGCAAGAATATCTGTAGACCTGAGGTTCCCCTCAGTCTTATATCAGGCTCAAAAGCCATGTGACTTCAACCCAGGCTTTGCTAGCCACAGCAATACTAGGATTAGGACACTCCCTAATGCTGTAGTACTCATGGGCAAAGGGAAAAATACTAGATGGTCTACTCAGAATATCTGGACAGATTTAATGTTGAGGTACCTTCTCAGACAATGCCGGACAATGAAGACTAAAATACATATTTGTTTTTTCAATGCACAGATATTGATGTAAAGTCATGAAGATCAAGAATAATCTGGGAAATACAATGCTAACAGACAAAATGACAGTAACTGACCTAATAACAAGGACATGTATGAATTGCCTGACAAAGAACCCAGAACAATTGTTTTAAGAGAGATCTCAAACTTTGAGAAAATACAGAGAAATAATTCAAAAATTTGTCAGAAATTTTCAGACCAAAATAAAAAAACAAACAGAAATTTTAGAGCTCAAAAATACAATGAACAAAATGAAAAATCTAAGACAGCACCAACAGCAGAATGCATCAAGCAAAATAAAAAGTCTGTGAGCTTGAAGATAGCATAATTAAAAATATACAAAGCAGAAAAAGAATGAAAATTAGTGAACAAAGCTTATGTAACTTATGGGATGACATCCAAAGAGGAAATATACAATTTGCTGCTGTTTGAGAGATTGAAGAAAAACAAAGGTGAACAAAGCTTACTTAAAGAAATAGTCCAGAAAATAATCCAAACTTGAAGAAAGGTAAAAATATTAAGGTATAAGAAAGTCAAAGCTCTCTAATAAAACCAAGTAAGACCACCCACCACATGACATAATCACCTGTCAATGATCAAACACAAAGGAAAAAAAAAAAAACAGAATTATAATATGACCATCAGTAGACATCTCAACATAAACTTTAGTGGCAAAAAGAGAATGTGATGACATATTCAAACAACTGAAATAAAAAATATGCCAACCAAGACTACTGTACCCAGCAATGCTGTCCTTCAGAAAGGAAGGAGAGATACTTTCACAGATAGATAAAAGCTGAGGGTCTTCATCACCACCAAATCTATCTTACATGAAATTCTAAAGTGATTACATCAAGCTCAAAGAAAATGACATTAATGAGTAACCAAAAAAAATCTGAACATATGAAACTCACCAGGTAAAACGTACACAAATTCAGAACACTCTAATAATGTAATGGTGGTAAGTAAACCACTGATATTATGAAGGTTAAAGGACAAAGCTACTAAAAATAATAACCACAGGAGGCAGCATTATGGCTGCTTGCAATATAAACATCCCATATGGGAGTACCAATTCAAGTCCAAACTACTCCCCTTTCAATCCACCTTCCTGCTAATGCACCTGAGAAAAAAAGTGAAAGATGACCCAAGTACTTGGGCTCCCACCACTCATGTAGAAGACCTAGATGGAGTTCCTAGCTCCTAGATTTTGCCTGGCCCAGCTCTGGTCATTGTGGCCATTTCAGAAGTGAGCTAGCAGATGTGTGTATTGAGATTATTTTCTCCAACTGTGTGAGAGTCCAACTGTGCAATTTTTATTTTTTTTTTATTTGAAAGGCAGAGTGACAGAGAGAGACAGACCTATAGAGAAGGAGAGAGAGAGAGGGAGAGAGAGAGAAATCTTCCATCTGCTGGTTCACTCCTGAGATGGCCACAACAGCCAGGGCTATGCCAGGAGACAAGAGCTCAATTAAGGTCTTCCACATGGGTGGCAGGGTCCCAAGCACTTGGGCCATCTTTCACTTTCTTTCATTGTATATTAGCAGGAAGCTGGATTAGAAGTGGAGAACCAGGACTTGAAGCAGCACTCCAATGTCGGATACTGGCAGTGCAATTGGCAACTTAACCTACTATGCCACAATGCTGGCCCAAAATAAATCTTAATGAACTATTAACTGCAATAATTTGTTAAGGGATACACAATATAAAAAGATATAAATTGTGACATCAAAAATTCACAATGTGTTGAAGGGAGTAAAATTAGTGTAGAGTTTATATTTTATAATCATGGTAACCACAATGCATAAACTCAAAAATAAAAAGGAATCAAAACATTATACTGGAAAAAATAGCATGACGACAAAGGAAGATTGCAAGAGAGGAAGAAAGGATCTACCAAACAATTAAAAAACAACTGACAAACTGTTAATATTATGTCCTTACTTATCAAGAATGACTTGAATGTAAATGTCTAATTAAAAGACAGAGTGGATAGAATGGATGGATGAATTATTTTTTAGAAAAAGACCCAACTCTACGCTGCATACAACAGGCTCACTTCACCTTTGCTTATGGCCTTGTCCAAATACTGATAGAGTTTGTGGACAAAAAAGACTTCCATGGCCTAGGTAGCTCATGTCAAGAGCCTCAGGTGGTGACCAACGTCATACATAAGTGTTAATTGTTAAATTAACAACAAGAGGGGCCAGCGCTGTGACACAGCAGGTTAACGCCCTGGCCTGAAGCGCCAGCATCCCATATGGGCGCCCAGTTCAAGACCCAGCTGCTCCACTTCCCATCCAGCTCTCTACTATGGCCTGCAATAGCAGAAGATGGCCCAAGTCCTTGGGCCCCTGCACCCACGTGGGAGACCAGTGTGGGGAGCAACTCGGACTAGACTAAGTTACTGGAATTAAGACTTATTCTATGCATCTGCTCTCCCACAATATGGTGATGGGAGAGGAGTAAACAACTTTTACACAGCTGCCTCCAGTTCGACCAATAACCTGCAGGAGCTGCTCCTGATTGGAGGAGAGCAGCGTGCTCGGCGTGTGGGTAGCAGAGTTGGGATTGGTGGAAGAGGACTATAAAGGAGGAGAGAGACAACATGCACCAGGAACATCTAAGGGGAACATCCGGATAACATCTGAGCAGCCCCCGAGAGAGCCGGCCGGCGGTGTGCCGTTCCCCCGCAGAAGTGGGGAAAGTGGCAGGGGGAGCCGCCCTTCCACAGAGGTGGAAGGATCGGCAGCCAACCCGGGAAGAACCAGCAGCAAACCCGGGAAGGGCCGAGCAGACAAAAGAACAGCGCAGGGTCCTGTGTCGTTCCTCCGCGAAGAGGGGGAGCGACAGACCAGGAAGAAGCTCCTGGCTCCTGACTCCTGACTTCAGATTGGTGCAACTCCAGCCATTGTGGCCAATTGGGGAGTGAACCATCGGATGGAAGACCTCTCTCTGTGCATAACACTGAATTTCAAATAAATAAATCAATCTTTAAAAAAATTAACAAGAGTCACTGTGCACTAAATCCCCATGCAGGACCTCTGTCCTCAATGAGCTGTATTATGAGAGTTAACTGTAAAACTAGTTCCTAGGGCCCGGCTCTGTGGCATAGTGGGTAAGGCCATTGCCTGCAGTTCTGGCATCCCATATGGGTGCCGGTTCGAGACTCAGCTGCTCCACTTCTGATCCAGCACTCTGCTGTGGCCTGGAAAAGCAATGGAGGATAACCCAAGGCCTTGAGCCCATGCTCCCGCGTGGGAGACCTGGAAGAAGCTCCTGGCTCCTGGCTTCAGTCAGCACAGCTCCAGCCATTGAGGCCATTTGGGGAGTGAACCAGCGGATGGAGGACCTCTCTTCTCTTCTCTTCTCTTCTCTTCTCTTCTCTTCTCTTCTCTTCTTTTCTTTTCTTTTCTCTCTCTCTCTCTCTCTCTCTCTCTCTCTCTCTCTGCCTCTCCTTCTCTCTGCGTATAACTCTGACTTTCAAACAAATAAATAAATCTTTAAAAAAAAAAAACTAGTTCCCAGTTGTGTGCGTGTGTGTGCGTGCAAATTGTTGAAATATTTACTTAGTATACAGTTGGTCTTCTGTGTACAAAGTTAATTGAAAATGAATCTTAATGGTGAATAGTACAAGCAAGGGGGGAGGGTGGAGGAAGAGGGGTGGGAGTGTGGGTGAGAGGGAAGGTATGGTGGGAAGAATATATTCCTAAAGATGTAATTTTGAAATTTGTATTCCTTAAAAAATAAATTAAAAATTATGCCAAAAAATGTAAGTCTGATTCATTTTGAGTTGATTTCCATTTGTGGTGAGAGGAAAAGATCTAATTTCATTGTTCTACCTATATACATCCAGTTTTGCCCGCTCCACTTATTGAAGAGACCATCTGTTCTCCCACATAGGATCTGGGCAGTTTTGTTCAGAAATCAGTTGGCTATAGGTATATGGAATGATTTCTGACATCTATTCTGTTCCATTGATCTATGTATCAGTTTTTATGTCTGTACCATGATGTTTTAATTACTATAGCTTTGTGGTATGCTTTGAAGTAAGGTATTGTGATGCCTCCAGCTTGATTTTTTTTATTAGGATTGCTTTAGCTTTTCTGGGTCTTGTGTGATTCTGTATGATTATTAGGCCTGTTTTTTCTAATTCTGTAAAGAATGCCAGAAGAAAGTGGAGGGGTAACACTTCAAGACATAGATGCAGATGATGACTTCTTATATAAGACCCCCAAGCATAGAAAACAAAAGAAAAACTAAACAAATGGGATTATATCAGACTCAGAAGCCTCTGTACTGCATAGGAAATTATAAACAGAGTGAACGGACATCCAACACAATGGGAAAAAATATCTGCAAGATACCTATCTGACAAAAGATTAATGTCCACAATATATCAGCAACTCAAAAACCTCAACAACAACAACAAAAGCAACCAATACAGTTAATAAACGCACTAAATACCTCAACAGACAGTTCTAAGAAGAAATACAAAGACAACAAATATATTAAACAATGCTCAACATCACTGATCACCAGGGAAATACAAGTCACAACCACAATGAGGCATCACCTCGCATCTGTCAGAATGGCTACTATCCAAAGACAGAGGAACAAATGCTGGCAAGGATGTAGAAAAAGGGGAGTTCTTATACACAGCTGGTGGAAACGTAAGTTAGTGCAGCCACTGTGGAAAACAGTATGGAGATTTCTTTAAAAACTAGAAACAGAGGAGATCCAAAATGGCTGAATAGTGAAATGATGTTCTTATTTTGACCACAGAAAGATAACAGAAGAAAAGGGGAGGAACTGAACTGCATTCTCAGGAGACAGTTGGAGAGACATTTGCAGTGGAAATTCTACAGAAAGAAGAGATGCCATAGAACAGCAGGGATAATACAATCATGTAGCAGTGAGTGGAACACCAGCAGAAACTCCCACAGCGGGTGGTTGGAGGGGACACCATCTTCTTGGAGTGAGGTTACAGGAACCTGCAGCAGCCTATGTCACTGGTGATACTGCTTGAGGGGGAAATCTCATGGTCCCACTGAAAATGAGTCCAGCCTGAAGCACTAGTCGAAGGCAGGGTGCCCACCTCTGAAGGGAAAGCAAATTGGTTTCCTCCCCTCCTCCTACAAAGGTACCTGACGAATAGCAGGGAGTAAGTACCATCTTGAAAAGGCAAGTAGAGGCTGATCAGTATGGTGTGCAATCAGGGGATTTTCTTGGAAGTATAAACTCATGGTCCCCACTGACTTTGAGTCTGGTCTACAGGGTTATCATGGAGTGGAGTGACCACTTACGCCAATGAATCACTCCTCCCCCTTAATTGTATGAAGGCACCTGGATGGAATTTGCCAAGGTGGAGCACCAATCAACTTCTAATAGGCAGGCAGCTGGCTCTGGGATCAAGGCGGCTCTCTCCACAGACAGGGGAGGCTCATGGAGCTGAGAGTGGATCCCCCGCTCCCTGTGACTATGGGAATTTTATGACTGCATGATAGGGCATGGGGTGTGGCTGGGGCTTTCAGCAATCACTGGGTCTGGCCTCTGAGTCCCAGAGTCCCTAAGTGCCTAGAGTGGGTCATCATTAGAGGGCTCCACACTCAGAATAAGGAGCCCACAAATCCTTTGTGGAATTCATACATCTGCGTGGGGGGGGGGGTAGGCACTATGGATCAAATGCTCAACACTGTGGGATAACAGAGATCTACCATGCCCAAATTGGGTATCACTTGACTCTTGCTCCACCCCCAAGTATTGGCTGGAGCTCTGTAGCCACACCCAGAACATGCCTCTGGATATTCACTGAAGGAGTGACATTCTATTAAGCTATAGAGACATATTTCAAAGATAAGGGCCCTCAAAGGATAAAACCAACAAGTGATTCCACAAATGCCAAAAAATAAATGTAGAAATACAAGAAACACAAACAAGGAAGACAATATGACTCCCATACACTACACCACTTCAATATTAAAATGTAAAGACGAAGAGACTGATGAAATGTCTGAAAAGGAATTCAAAAGAATGATTATAAGATAACTCAAAAACACAGAGAATCAAATACATAAGTTAAAGAAATTCATATATTACATGGATGAGAAATTCTGCTGGGAGATAAAAATACTGAAAAGAAATCAAACTGAAATATTAGAAATAAAGAATTCAGTATATCAAATAAAAAATACTGTGGAAAGTGATAACAACAGACTCAGTGAGGCAGAAGAAAAAATACCAAGCTAGAGGACAAATTTTGGGAACTATTTCAAACAAAAAAAAGAAAAAATTAGAAAAACCAAAAAATAGTGTTCAAGATACTATCAAACGACCAAACATACATGTCTTAGGAGCTCCTGTAGGTGTGGAAAGAGTGAGTACATTAGAAGACATATTCAGTGAAACAGTACCAGAAAACTTTGCTAATTTGGAGAAAGATAGGGACATCCAAGTACAGGAAGCACATAGAACTCCTGATAGACATGATCAGTAAAGATCTTCACCACAACACACTATAGTCAAACTTTCAACATAAAGATCCTAAAATGTGTATGAGAGAAAGCCAAATTACTTTCAAAGATGTTCAATTACAATGACAGCTGATTTCTCATCAGAAACCCTACAGGCTAGAAGAGAATAGGGAGACATAGTCCAAATAATAAAATAAATAAAACTGTCAACCCAGAACACTGTATCCAGTAAAGCTCTGATTTATAAATGAAGGTAAAATAAAGAACTTTCAAAACAAACAGAAACTGAAAGACTTTGTCATCACACATCAAGCATTACTAATGATACTTAAGGATGTGCTACACACAGAAACAGAGAAAGATAGCATGAGGAAAGAATGTAAAAGGCAGAAAATCTCCTAGTAAAAGTACAAAGGAAATCCAAAACAAACGATTGGAATATTTATGGGGAAATGGCAGGACCAAGTCATTACTTATAAATAACCTTGAAAGTAAATAAACCAAATTCTCCAACTAACATATACAGACTGGCTGCATGAATTAAAAAATAAGATCCATCTATAGTCTACTTACAAGAAATGCATCTTATCAACATAGATACACACAGACTTAAGGATAAAGAATGGAGAAAGATATAAAATGCTAACTGAAATTCAAAATGATAGGCCAGTACTGTGGTACAGCAGGTTAAAGCCCCAGCCTGCAGTACCAGAATCCCATATGGGTACCTGTTCAAATCCCAGCTGCTCTACTTCTGATCAAGCTCTGCTATAGCCTGGGAAAGCAGTAGAAGATGGCCCAAATGCTTAGGCCCCTGCATCCACATGGGAGACCCAGAAGAAGCTCCTGGCTCCTGGCTTTGGATCGGCTCAGCTTCAGCTGGCATAGCCATTTGGGGAGTGAACCAATGGATGGAAGACCCCTCTCTCTCTGTCTCTACATCTGTAACTCTTTCAAATATATAAAACAAATCTTTAAAAATCTTTTTTTAAAAAAAGGGAAGAAAGAAAGCCAAAATTAGCAGTAGTGGCAACCCCAATAACAGACAAAACAGACTTGAACACAAAAAGTGTTAAAAGAGACAAAGAAGGGCATTATGTAATGATTAAGGGATCAATTCAACAGGAATATGTGACTAAACATATAAACATCTAATGCCAGGGTGAGTCCCTATTTAAAACAAATGGTAATAGATCTAAATGGAGATACAGGCTCCAATGGATTAATAATGGGGGACTTGAACACCTATTTTCATCAATGGACAGATCCACTAGACAAAAAAAATCAACAAAAAAACAACAGAATAAATCTACACTATGGACCAAATGGAACTAATTGATATGTACAAAACATTTCATCCCACATTTCATCAGTACATGGGACTTTCTCTAAGATAGACCAAATGTTAGGACATAAAGCAAGTCTCAACAAATTCAAAAAAATAAATTATACCATGAATCTCTAATGACCACAATGAAATGAAGCTAGTAATTAACTTGACAAATTTCAGAAAATATGCAAACACATGGAGACTGAACAACATGCTCCTGAATGAACAGTGGGTCATAAGAAAAATAAAAAAATTCCTAGAAATAAGTGAAGATGACAACACAACACATCAAAACATACGGGATACAGCAAAAGCAGTGATAAGGGGAAAGTTTATAGCAATCAGTGCATACATCAAGAAATTGGAAAGCAAGCCATCAAATAAATAATCTAACTATGCATCTCCAAGATCTAGAAAAACAAGAACTTACCAAACTCAAAATTCATAGGAGGAAAGAAATAATCAATATTAGAGAAGAGATAAACAAAACTTAAACAAAAGTTCAGTGAAATGAACAGCTGGTTTTTGAAGAAACAAACAAAATTAATACACCATTGGGGCTGGCACTGTGGTGTAGTGGATAAAGCCACTGCCTGCAGTGCCAGCATCCCATATGGGTACCATTTTGAGTCCCACTTCCCATGCAGCTCTCTTCTATGGCCTAGGAAAGCAGTAGAAGATGACCCAACTCCTTGGGTCCCTGCACCGACATGGGAGACCTGGAAGAAGCTCCAAGCTCCTGGCTTCAGATCAGCTAAGCTCTGGCTGTTACAGCAATTTGGGGAGTGAACCAGCAGATAGAAGACCTCTCTGTCTATCTGTCTCTCTCTCTGAAAATATGTTCAGGATCACTAGCCATCAGAGAAACGCAAATAAAAATCACAATGAGGTTTCACATCACGTCAGTTACAATGGCTTTCATATAGAAATCAACAAACAACAAATGCTGGTAAGGATTTGGGGGAAAAGGTACTTTAATCCACTGTTGGTAGGAATTTAAACTAGTACAACCACTGTGGAAGACAGTATGGAGACACTTCAGGAAGCAAAATATAGATATAGCATATGACCCAGCAATCCCATTCCCAGGAATTTACCCAAAGGAAATGAAATCAGCATATGAAAGTTATCTGTATCTTCATGCTTATAGCAGTTCAGCTCACAATAGCTAAGCAACCCAGATGTCCATCAGCTGAAGACTGAACAAGGAAACTGTGGTATATATACACAATAGAATACTATTCAGCCATAAAAAATAATGAAATACTGTCTTTAAGAACAAAATGGATGCAATTGCAGACCATTATGTTTAGTGAAATAAGACAGTCCCCAAAAGAAAAATATCACACATTTCCCGTGATTTATGGTAATTAATATGCAAAGTAAAAAAAGGTAGTATACATGAGTGAAATTAACATTTTGAGATTGGATTGTTGTTTACAGTCCTTGTCTATACTGTTAAGGAACAGTAGTTTTATACTTATTACTTGTTGAATTGTTTTTGTAGTGGAGGATTAAGGTTGAGATTAAAAAGTAAATTGAACATATGTCATAATAAAAATTAAAATAAGAAAGGAATGAGGAGGGAGGTTGGAAATGAGGAAGGGAGGGAGGGTAGAGTGGGAAGTATCATTATGCCCTTAAAACTATATATATGAAA
Organism: Oryctolagus cuniculus; assembly: GCF_964237555.1. Taxonomy (NCBI): domain Eukaryota; kingdom Metazoa; phylum Chordata; class Mammalia; order Lagomorpha; family Leporidae; genus Oryctolagus; species Oryctolagus cuniculus. The sequence goes on along the minus strand of NC_091453.1, from coordinate 118,790,552 downwards.
TATATGGAATTTGTTCCTGTTATATAAATAAAATTAAAAATTAAAAAACTACAAATAGACTTGCTGTTTGATCCAGCAATCCCACTCCTACATATACACTCAGAAGACAAGAACATGTTGTATCAAAGATACCTGTACCAGCATGTTTACTGCATCACTTATAATAATAGCCAAAATACATAATCAACCATGGTGTCCATCATAAGATGAATGGATAAAGAAAATATGGTGTGTTGGGGCTGGTGCTGTGTTGCAATGGGTTAAAGCCCCAGCCTGCATTGCGGGCATCTCATGTGAGCACCAGTTCGAGTCCCAGTTGCTCTACTTCCAGTCCAACTCCCTACTAATGCACCTGGGAGAGCAGCAGAGGATGGCCCAAGTGCTTGGGCTCCTGTACCCACATGGGAGACCTGGAAAAAGTTCCTAGTTCCTGGCTTCATATATGCTCAGCTCTGACCATTGTGGCCATTTGGGAAGTGGGCCAGCAGATGGAAGACCTCTCTGTCGCTACCTCTATCTGTAACTCTTGCCTTTCAAAATAAATAAAATAAATCTTTATAAAAAAACATGGTATGTATACACACACAAACATATACAATAGAATATTATGCAGCTATGAAAAAGAATGATATTCTATCAGTTGCATCATCAAAATATATGCAAGTGGATAACATTATGTTTAGAGAAATAAGCTAGACACAGAATGACAAATGTTCTCCTTTATATGTGGGAGCTAAAATTTAAAAAAAAATCAAAAAAACAAAAACAAAAAAAGAAATGCCTGTATCAGTATTGCTACAAATATAGTTTTGTCAAATCTTCTTTTATATCTTTTTCAAACCAATGAAGAATGATATACTACTATAGTTTTAATGATCTCTGATTATTTTTAAATGTCTTATATATGAGTGAAATAGATATTTTAATTTGATTATTGTTTATAGCCCTTGCTTATATTCCCACTGAACTAGGGTCCTTTTGCTTTCTACTTGCTTAACTCTTTATTTAGTGGAGCATCGAGCATTTGATTATAATATAAATGAAAAATATTATCTGCCGGCGCCACGGCTCAACAGGCTAATCCTCCACCTGTGGCGCCAGAACCATGGGTTCTAGTTCAGGTCAGGGCGCCGGATTCTGTCCCAGTTGCTCCTCTTCCAGGCCAGCTCTCTGCTGTGGCCTGGGAGTGCAGTGGAGGATGGCCCAAGTGCTTGGGCCCTGCACCCACATGGGAGACCAGGAGAAGCACCTGGATCCTGACTTCGGATCAGCACAGTGCGCTGGCCGCAGTGCGCCGGCCGCAGCGCACTGGCGGCAGCAGCCATTGGAAGGTGAACCAAAGGAAAGACCTTTCTCTCTGTCTCTCTTTCTCACTGTCCACTCTGCCTGTCCAAAAAAAAAAAAGAGAAATATTATCTAAAAATTTAAAAAGAAGGGTGGGCGTTGCAAGTACCATTGTTGGCACAGGTTCCACATGTTTGGTCTAGCAATCAAGATACTGGCATCCTATACCAGAGGACCTGGATTTCAAAACTGGATTTGGCTCCTGACTCCAACTTCCTGCTAATGCAGACCCTGTGAGGCAGCAGTAATGGATCAAGTAACTGGATTCTTGACACCCAAGTCAGGAACCTGGGTTGAACTCCCAGCTCCTGGCCCTGTTCCGGATGTTGCAGCCATTTGGGGACTGAACCAAAAAATGGGAGCACATGCACTTGTGCTCTCTCTCTCTCATAAAAAATTTAAAAGTTTTAAAAATTAAAATCTTAAATGTAACACTCAAATCTTTGAAACAGCCAGAAAAAAATAAGGAAAAGCTCCAGTAACATTGGTCATGGTTTTAGATATGATCTCAAAAATCTCAGACAAAAAATAGGCAAAAACAGACAAATTTAATTATATCAAAATAAAAAGCTTCTGAATAGCTAAGGGAAAAAACCAAAGACATAAGAAAAAACTATAGACAACCTATGGAATGGGAGAAAATATTTGAAACCTATATATCTGACAAATGGTTAATAACCAAAGGAGACAGGAACACAAACAACGTAATGGCAAGAAATCAAATAACTTGATCTAAAAAGGGGCCAGGGACCTGCAGAGATATATCTCAAAAAAAGACATTCAGAGACTGATGCTATGCCACAGAAGGTTAAGCTACTGCTTTTAACACCAGCATCCCACATCAGAATGCCACTTACAGCCCTGGATGCTCTGCTTCTGATCTATCTCTCCGCTATTGTTCCTAGGAAAGCAGCGGAAGACACCCCAAGTGGTTGGGGCCAGGCAACCCATGCAGGAGACCCAGATGGAGTTATGGGCTTCTGGCTTCAGTCTAAACCAGTACTGGCCATTGTGGACAATAGGGAGGCAACCAGCAGATGGAATATTGATCAACCTTGCACTATCTACCTTTCAAATAATTGTTTTTTTAAAAAAAAGAAGATGACATACAAATGGCCAACATACATATGTAAAAATAACCAACAACAGGGGCCAGCACCGTGGCACAGCGGGTTAAGGCCCTGGCTTGAAACGCCAGCATATGGGCACCAGTTCTAGTCTCAGCCACTCCTCTTCTGATCCAGCTCTCTGCTGTGGCCTGGGATAGCAGTGGAAGATAATCCAAGTCCTTGGGCCCCTGCACCCACGTGGGGACACCCAGTGGAAGCTCCTGGCTCCTGGCTTCAGATTGGCACAGCTCCGGCTGTTACGGCCATCTAGGGAGTAAACCAGCAGGTGGAAGACCTCTTTCTCTGTCTCTACCTCTGTCTGTAGCTCTCTTTCAACTACATTAAATTAAATTAAATTAAATTACATTACATTACATTTAAAATTTTAAAGAAATAATCAACAATAAATGTTATTGAGAATGTAATGTTGTTGGGGCAAATGTAATTACTACAGCCATTGTGGATAACAGCTTGGAGGTTCCTCAAAACACCAAAAATTGAACTGCCAAGGACAAGCATTAGCTGTGGCAGTTAACTCAATGCTTAGGGCATCCACATTCCATACTGAAGTGCCTGACTTCGAGTCCTGGCTCCACTTCCTATTCTAGATTCCTACTAATATGTACCCTGGGAAGCAGAAAAGAATGGCTCAAGTACTTCTGTCCATGCCATTCATGTGGGAGACTCATATTGAGTTCCCTGCTCCTGGCCTGACCCACCTCCAGTTGTTCAGTTCATTTGGGGAGTGAACCAGTACATAATATTTCTCTCTCTCTAGCTTTCTCGCTTGCTTTCCCTCTCTCTTGTTCTCGCTCCCCTGTAAATAAAATAAAAACAAATTAATTTTTAAAAATAGAACTACTTCAGTGGACATTTAGCCTAGCACTTAAGATGCCCATATACTGCATCAAAGTACATAGGTTCAATTCCCTGCTCTGGCTCCTTACACCAGATTCTTCCTAGTGCAGATCCTTGGAGGTGGAAGTGATGGTTCAAGTAATTGGGTTCCTTCCACCCATGTAGAAAACCAGGATTGTGCTCCTATTCCCAGCTTTGGTTTCAGCCATGGCCCAACTCTGGCCCTTTTGGACATCTGGGGAGTAAACCAATGGATGGGAGTTCTCTCTATTTCTCTCTGTCTGTATTTCTATTATCTCTCAGGATCTCAAATATATATATATATATATATATATATAATTACACAAAAGAACAACCATATAACTCAGTAGTCTTACTTCTGTGTATCTTTACTTCCATGTTACTTTCCATGAACACAGGAGAAAACAAAGGAGAAAGAGAGAGGCACAGGGGAGAGAGAAAAAGGGAGAAATAGAGCACCTAAGAAGATGAGGAAGGGAGTAAAAGAGATAAACGTTATTATTTTTTTTAAGATGTATTAATTGATTTGAAAGGTGGAGAAAAAGAGATAGAGGGAGAGAGAGAGAAATAAAGATAGAGATAATCGTCCATCTGATGGTTCACTCCCCAAATGACCACAAGAGCCAGAGCCGGGCCAGTGCAAAGCAGGAGCCCGGAGCCAGGAACTCCCTCTGGATCTCCCACATGGATAGCAGGAATCCAAGTATTTGGGCCATCTTCTGTTGCTTTCGTGGGTGTATTAGCAGGAAGCAGGACCAAAGTGGAACAGCCAGGACACAAACCAGCCTTAGAACTAGTGCTCATATGGGACACAGGAATCACAAGCAGTGGCTTTGCCTGCTACACCACAACACTGGCACATATAATAAACTTGATTCTTTTTTAACTTTTATTTAATAAATATAAATTTCCAAAGTACAACTTATGGATTATAGCGGCTTTCCCCCCATAACCTACATCCCACCGGCAACCATCCCATCTCCGACTCCCTCTCCCATCTCATTCTTCATAAAAATTCATTTTCAATTATCTCTATATACAGAAAATCAATTTAGTATATACTAAGTAAAGATTTCAACAGTTTGCACCCGCACAGATAGACAAAGTATAAAGTATTGTTTGAAGACTAGTTTTATCATTAATTCGCATAGTACAACACATTAGGACAGAGATCCTACATGGGGAGTAAGTACACAGTGACTCCTGTTGTTGATTTAACAATTGACACTCTTATTTATGATGTCAGTAACCACACGAAGCTCTTGTCATGAGCTGCCAAGGCTATGGAAGCCTCTTGAGTTCACAAACTCTGACCTTATTTAGAAAAGGCCATAATCAAAGTGGAAGTTCTCTCCTCACTTCATAGAAAGGTACCTCCTTTTTGATGGCCCTTTCTTTGTGCTGGGATCTCACTCACAGAGATCTTTCATTTAGGTCATTTTTTTTCCACAGTGTCCTGGCTTTCCATGCCTGAAATACTCTCATGGGCTTTTTAGCTGGATCCCAATGCCTTAAGGGCTGATTCTGAGACCAGAGTGCTGTTTAGTACCATCCCATGAGTCTGCCGTGTATCCCACTTCCCATGTTGGATTGTTCTCTCCTTTTTAATTCTATCAGTTAATATTAGCAGACACTAGTCTTGTGTATGTGATCCATTTGACACTTAGACCTATCAGTATGATCAATTGTGAACTGAAATTGATCACTTTGACTAGTGAGATGGCATTGGTACATGCCACCTTGATGGGATTGAATTGGAATACCTGGCACGTTTCTAACTCTACCATTAAGGGTAAGTCTGAGTGAGCATGTGCCGAACTGTACACCTCCTCCCTCTCTTATATTTAACAAGGATCACTTTTAAGCTAAATTTAAACATCCAAGAATAATTTTGTGTTAAGCAAAAAGTTCAACCAATGGTATTAGGTAGAACAAAAAAATACTAAAAGGAATAAAATAGTAAGTTGTTCCTCAATAGTCAGGACAAGGGCTGATCAAGTCATTGTATCTCATAGTGTCCATTTCACTTCAACAGGTTTCCTTTTTGGTCCTCAGTTAGTTGTCACCGATCAGGGAGAACATATGATATTTGTCCTTTTGGGACTGGCTTATTTCACTCAGCATGTTTTCCAGATTCCTCCATTTTATTGCAAATGACCTTTTTTTTACTGCTGTATAGTATTCTATAAAGTACATGTCCCATAATTTCTTTATCCAGTCTTCCGTTGATGGGCATTTAGGTTGATTCCATGTCTTAGCTACCATGAATTGAGCTGCAATAAACATTAAGGTGCAGACAGCCCTTTTATTTGCCAATTTGAATTCCTTTGGGTAAATTCTAAGGAGTGGGATAGCTGGGTCATGTGGTAGGGCTATATTCCGGTTTCTGAGGAATCTCCAAACTGTCTTCCAGAGTGGCTTTTCCAGTTTGCATTCCCACCAACAGTGGGTTAGTGTCCTTTTTTCCCCACATCCTCGCCAGCATCTGTTGTTAGTTGATTTCTGTATGTAAGCCATTCTAAACAGGGTGAGGTGAAACCTCATTGTGTTTTTTTTTCTGTTTAATTCAAATAACATCTTTTTTTTAACTTTTATTTAATGAATATAGATTTCCAAAGTACAGCTTATGGATTACATTGGCTTCCCCCCACCAACCCAATGACTTCCCTCCCACCCACAACCCTCCCCTTTCCTGCTCTCTCTCCCCTTCCATTCATATCACAATTCATTTTCAATTTTCTATATATACAGAAGATCAGTTTAGTATACATTAAGTAAAGATTTCAACAGTTTGCACCCACATAGAAACACAAAGTGTAAAATACTGTTTCAATACTCGTTATAGCATTAAATCCCAATGTACAGCACATTAAGGACAGAGATCCTACATGAGGAGTAAGTGCACAGTGACCCCTGTTGTTGACTTTACCAATTGACACTCCTGTTTATGGCATCAGTAATCTCCCTATGCTCCAGTCATGAGTTTCCAAGGCTATGGAAGCCTTTTGAGTTCTCCGACTCTTATCTTATTTAGACAAGGTCATAGTCAAAATGGAAGTTCTCTCCTCCCTTCAGAGAAAGGTACCTCCTTCTTTGAAGACCTGTTCTTTCAACTGGGATCTCACTCACAGAGATCTTTCATTTAGGTTTTGTTTTGTTTTGTTTTTTGCCAAAGTGTCTTGGCTTTCCATGCCTGAAATACTCTCATGGGCTTTTCAGTCGGATCCAAATGCCTTTAGGGCTGATTCTGAGACCAGAGTGCTGTTTAGGACATCTGCCATTCTGTAAGTCTGCTGTGTATCTCGCTTCCCATGTTGGATTGCTCTCCCCTTTATTTATTCTATCGGTTAGTATTAGCAGGCACTAGACTTGTTTATGTGATCCCTTTGGTTCTTAGTTCTTTCATTATGATCAATTGTGAACTGAAATTGATCACTTGGACTAGTGAGATGGCATTGGTACATGCCACCTTGATGGGATTGAATTGGAATCCCCTGGTATGTTTCTAACTCTACCATTTGAGGCAAGTCAGCTTGAGCATGTCCCAAATTGTACATCTCTTCCCTCTCTTATTCCCACTCTTATATTTAACGGGGATCACATTTCAGTTACATTTTAACACTTAAGAATAACTGTGTATTAATTACAGAATTAAACCAGAAGTATTAAGTAGAACAGACAAAAAAAATATTAAGAGGGATAATGTATTAAGTTGTTCATTAACAATCAGGGCTATGCTGATCAAGTCACCGTTTCTCAGTGTCCATTTCACTTCAACAGGTTTCCTTTTTGGTGTTCAGTCAGTTGTCACCTATAAGGGAAAACATATGAGATTTGTCCTTTTGGGACTGGCTTATTTCACTCAGCATGATGTGTTCCAGATTCCTCCATTTTGTTGCAAATGACTGGATTTCATTGTTTTTTACTGCGGTATAGTATTCTAAAGAGTACATATCCCATAATTTCTTTATCCAGTCTACCGTTGATGGGCATTTAGGTTGGTTCCAGGTCTTGGCTATTGTGAATTGTGCTGCAATAAACATTAGGGTGCAGACAGCTTGTTTGTTTGCCAATTTCATTTCCTTTGGGTAAATTCCAAGGAGTGGAATGGCTGGGTGAATGGTAGGGTTATCTTCAGGTTTCTGAGGAATCTCCAGACTGACTTCCATAGTTGCTTGACCAGTTTGCATTCCCACCAACAGTGGGTTAGTGTCCCTTTTTCCCCACATCCTCTCCAGCATCTCTTGTTGGTAGATTTCTGTATGTGAGCCATTCTAACCGGGGTGAGGTGAAACCTCATTGTGGTTTTGATTTGCATTTCCCTGATGGCTAGTGATCCTGAACATTTTTTTCATGTGTCTGTTGGCCATTTGGATTTCCTCTTTTGAAAAATGTCTATTGAGGTATTTGGCCCATCTCTTAAGTGGGTTGTTTGTTTTGTTGTTGTGGAGTTTCTTGATCTCTTTGTAGATTCTGGTTATTAATACTTTATCAGTTGCATAATTTGCAAATATTTTTCCCATTCTTTCTGTTGCCTCTTTTCCAACCTTTCACTTTCAGTCTGCATGCACCTTTGTTTGACAGATGTGTTTCTTGTAAGCAGAAAATAGATAGGTTTTGTTTTTTAATCTATTCAGCCAGTCTGTGTCTTTTAACTGGAGAGTTGAGGCCATTTACATTCAATGGACTATTGATAAGTAGTGACTTTGCCCTGCCATTTTCCCAAAGATATTTCTATTACACACTTTGAACTTCCTGTGATCTTTTACTGAGAGATTTTCTTCCTTTAACTTCTTTCGTATTGATGTCTGTGTTTCTGTGTGTAACACATCTTTAAGCATCTTTTGCAGGGATGGAGGAGTAATGACAAATTCATTCAATTTCTGTTTACTATGAAAGGTCTTTATTTCACCTTCATTCAAAAATGAGAGCTTTGCAGGATATAATATTCTGGGATGGCAGAATATCCTGTAGGTTTTCCGATTAGAAGTCTGCTGTGAGTCTAATTGGAGATCCTCTGAGAGTTATCTGACGTTTCTCTCTTGCACATTTTAGAATCTTTTCTTTGTGTTTCACTGTCGTGAGTTTGATTACAATGTGTCGTGGTGAGGATCTTTTCTGGTCACGTTTATTGGGAGTTCTGTGTGCTTCCTGTACTTGGTTGTCTCTGTCCTTCTCCAAACCCAGGAAGTTCTCTGCTAGTATCTCACTAAAAAGGCCTTATAATCCTTTCTCTCTCTCTCTCTCTATGCCTTCAGGAACTCCTAGAATTCGAATGTTGGGTTTCTTAAATGTATCCTGTATATTCCCAACAATATATTTTAGATTTCTAATGTCCTCTTCTTGTCTTTGGTTTGACTGTATACTTTCCTGTGCTCTGTCTTCTAAGTCTGATATTCTCTCTTCTGCCTCACTGATTGTTTTTTAGGCTCTCAACTGTGTTTCTTATTTGTTCTATTGAATTCTTCATTTCATTTTTATTTCTCTTCAATATCTCCATTTCATGTTCTATTAAATTCTTCATTTAATTTTGATTCCTCCTTAAGATTTCATTTTCATGAGAGAGATTTTCTTTCATGCCCTGCATGGATTTCAGTATTTCATGCATTTGTTTTTGATTACTTCTAAATATTCTTATTATAAATTTTTTGAGTTCCATTCCTTGCATTTCTTCTATCTCATTGTCTTCATAATCTTGTATTGGAGTGTCATATTCCTTTGGGAGCATCATGTTGTCTTCCTTGTTCTTCTTTCCTTGATTGTTGCATTTGTTGTTCGGCATTGTGGAGATATTCTTTGGTTTCTTCTTTTTTTCCACTGCGGTAGCTTTTCTTGTTATACTATGACTCTAGATTAAGTGGACTGTCTGCTTTCAGTGAATCTCTAGAGGCTTGTTCAGTTCTTTAGGGTTAAGGGTGTACCAAAGGTGACACATCCAGGTTTGGCATAGTAAATCCTCTCTCTCTCTCTCTCCTCTGCCTCTGTCGCTCTAATCAGAAGGGAAGTAATTCCACTCAGCTCAGCTCTTCTCCTCGATGGTGATCAGTGCCTGAGCCCTAGCCCCAGTGGGTATAATATTCATCTGCTCTGTCCCAAGGACCACACAAAGGATCTGTTTACTCTCAGTGTAAACTCAGATTCCCCTGCAATGTTTCTCACCAGGTAGCCAGGGCCACCCAAGTTTGTGGCATCTCCCACTGAGACTATTCACATCTCAGCCACACCGTGAGTTTTCCCTCACCCCCTCAGTTTTTTTTTCCACAGTCCTGGTTTATAAGCTCCACACATTCACTAGGTCTTAGTCTCCTGTTATGACGCCCCACCAGACTCAGGTTTTTCTGCTTGGTTGAGGGTGGGTGCAGCCCCGAGCTGGTGCAGCTATTATGTATGTCCAAAATGGCCTCTGCTCTATTGTCTTGCACGCCTGTGTAAGGTGAGTGGAGGGAGAGAATCATGTTTGTACTGTCCCTGTTAGTTTTTTTCTCTCCTCTAGTTAGACTGGTGTACTTTCCCCCATCGGCTTTCAAGCCTCATATCCTCTAGGCTCTTCCTGCCGCTTTTCCACCAGTGTCTCGGGCTACTGTGGTCTCATCTCACTTCTCTTTCCAGCGCTGGTATGGAAACTCTTGGCAGCTGTGGTCCCAATCCGTGTGCACCCATGCCCTCCCTGTAGATCCACTGTGTCCCTCTAATTAAGGAAGTTTCCTCTGCAGTTTTTTACCTAACTCTTCCCTAAGACTACACTATCTCCACTTTTATTAAACTATCTTTTCCCGGACTATCAGTGAGCTCCCTCGCTATTCCACCCTAACCTCAATTCTTAAAAACTACTTCTGTATGAATGAAGTAACATCTTGAAATCTTAGTAGAATATTGCTGGGAAGGTAGAAACAGCAAAATATCCTATAGCATATTAAGTTGGCCATGGACATCAGACTCTGGGTGCTCATTCATTTATCTGCTATAGTCTCTTTGTTCCAAATCCACAGCTCTTGGCAAGGTCTCTGTGTGAAAATGCTTCACAGCAGACACACTGTAAAGATCATTAAAGAGCTGTGCAATCAGATCCATTGCTGAGCAGCAACCGTTCAAGGTGGAACACATAAGGACTTGGGTTGGCATCCAGAGGTAACAAATCTGATGGACATGTGTAATACATTAGGCATCTGAAGGCATGTCCTATTTTAAAGGGTGATTCTGAAGCAAATTCTCAAAAACTTGGTTATTTTCTTCAGGATTTAATATGGCTTAGGTAAGGGCAAACATGCAAATGGATGACCACATCTGCCACATTGCAGCATTTAACTATTTTATTCCTTTAAAAAATTGTGTTTGTTTTCTGGAAATCCATCCATAACTACCCATTGTGTGGTCATAGAGCAAATTGTAACAGTAAATAATGTGTAACAATACCTATACTGAGCTATAAAAAAAAATCAAGAAGTTAAATGTTTCAATTCAAATTTTAGAAAGTGAAAAGAATATACTCTTTACTCACCATCCAATTTTATTTTCTCAGTGATAGAAAGAAAAATAAAATTGTTTCAGGGGCCAGCATTGTGGCAGGTTAAACCACCACCTGCAACTCCGGCATCCCATACAGGCACCAGTTCACATACTGACTACTCCACTTCCAATCCAGCTCCCTGCTGATGTGCTTGGGAGGGAAGAGGAAGATGGCTCAAGTACTTGGGCCCCTGCACCCACACAGGAGACGCAGATGAAACTCCTGGCTCCCCACTTCAGCTTGGCCCAGCCCTAGCTATAGCAGTCATTTGCAGAATGAGCCTTCTCTCTCTGTATGTGTGGCCTTACTGAGGGAAAAATAAAGGGCTAATGGGGGAAGATGGCAGAGGGGAAATTCAATCAACTAGAGATAGATGAATGAATGAACAAATACATTAAAGGCAGCCTGGTTTAGGTTTAGCATCCTCCTAAGATTTTATCAAGTTTAAAGTATTAAGGACAGCAGATTGTTGGAGTTTTCATTTATGTGTATTACCATCAATATTCAAAAAGTCAAATATGCTAGGTTAAAAAAGGTTTCTTCTTTTCTGCTTTTTCCATAAACAAGGTTATTTTTAAAAATATATGTATGCTAGATTACCTGTGGAGTTAATAGAACTGTTGTGAGAAAAGAAAGCTATAAAAGTTAATGACATCCAGGTATGTGTTTAAAAATAGGTAAAGTATGATGACTATTATTTTGTTCTATTGGTAAAATACAGTCATGTATAATAGACTCAAAAGAATTTAAGAATTCGGGCAGGCGCCGCGGCTCACTAGACTAATCCTCCGCCTTGCGGCGCCGGCACACCGGGTTCTAGTCCCTGTCAGGGCAACAGATTCTGTCCCGGTTGCCCCTCTTCCAGGCCAGCTCTCTGCTGTGGCCAGGGAGTGCAGTGGAGGATGGCCCAAGTACTCGGGCCCTGCACCACATGGGAGACCAGGAGAAGTACCTGGCTCCTGCCATCGGATCATCGCAGTGCACCAGCCACAGTGCACCAGCTGCGGCAGCCATTGGAGGGTGAACCAACGGCAAAGGAAGACCTTTCTCTCTGTCTCTCTCTCTCTCACTGTCCACTCTGCCTGTCAAAAAAAAAAAAAAGAATTTAATAATTCATACTATTTTTATAGTATATCAATGCTTTTTAAAATTGAAGTACTTTATATTTTTTTGGCAATGTATCTCCAGTTTTAATTTAAAAATTAGATAAATTTTTCCCAAAGTAACCATTTATTTAATGAGTACAAATTTCTTAAGTACAATACCTGTCTTCCCACCCCACCTCCTCCTCCCTCTCCCATTTGAAGCACTTTATATCAAGGCAACAGACTAGAATGAAAATAACACGTGAGGATTTAGGTCTTGCTCTGCCACCAACATGCTATGTGAACTTGGACAAATATTTCCTCTTTTCTTGGCTTCAGATTCCTACCGTTTATATTGAGGCAGTCATACCAGAAGAGCTCCTTCCAACTTCACAGTTCAAAATTCTCTCTCAATCAGTGGGGAAACTCTGGGCATGGTCAGTGGGGAGACTTGTTCATGAAGTATGGAGCAGAATAAATTCAGAGATATTTGTAATAGGTTGGGTATGGAACCACAAGGATATAAAATAGTTGTTGAAGGACTCCCACTTTGCTTCTGGCCTGTCTAAATACTGACAGAGTTAGTGGACTCAAAAGGCTTCCATAGCCTTGGAAGCTCATGTCAAGAGCCTCAGGTGATCACTGACATCATAAATACGAGTGTCAATTTTCAAATCAACAACAGGAGTCACTGTGCACTTACTCCCCATGTAGGACCTCTGTCCTTAATGAGAATTAACAGCAAAACTAGTCTTCAAACAGTAATTGATACTTTATGTGGGGGGAGTGCAAACTGTTGAAATCTTTACTTAGTATAGAGTTGGTCTTTTGTATATAAAGTTAATTAAAAATGAGCCTTAATGAAGAATGGGATGGGAGAGGGAATAGGAGGTGGGACAGAGTGGGGGTGAGAGGGCAGGTATGGGGGGAAGAACCTCTATATTCCTAATGCTGTACCTATACAATTTGTATTCATTAAATAAAAGTTTTCTTAAAAAAATAGTTGCAAAAAGCAACACTAGACCCATGCCAGCCATTCAGCTTAAAATGACAGGACTTCTGGAGTAAAGGAAGGTTGAAACAGCATGACACACCACACACCATAGGCCAAAACAGGAGGATAAGGGCAGAACAATAATCTGAGAAGTTTATTCTTTTTTTTTTTTTTTTTTTGACAGGCAGAGTGGACAGTGAGAGAGAGAGAGACAGAGAGAAAGGTCTTCCTTTGCCGTTGGTTCACCCTCCAATGGCTGCCGCAGCTGGTGCACTGTGGCCGGCGCACTGCGCTGATCCGATGGCAGGAGCCAGGTGCTTCTCCTGGTCTCCCATGGGGTTCAGGGCCCAAGCACTTGGGCCATCCTCCACTGCACTCCCTGGCCACAGCAGAGAGCTGGCCTGGAAGAGGGGCAACCGGGACAGAATCTGTTGCCCCGACTGGGACTAGAACCCGGTGTGCCGGTGCCGCAAGGTGGAGGATTAACCTATTGAGCCACGGCGCCGGCCAAGAAGTTTATTCTTTATGGAATAAGTGTTTCTCTGCTCCAGCTAAGATAAGTGACAGCACTGAGCTAAAAACACTACTTTTCTTCGAAATGTCATAGACTGCTGAGTACCAGCTATATGATTATACTGTACTAATGATGATTATGGCATATATGTTATTAAACATACCCATTATTAACAAGACATTATGTGAAACAGAAATTGAGTTAGTCATAATCACCATGTTTGGTATCTTAACGGATTCGAGTCAAAGAGGAAATTAACTATATTCTACAAAAGGAGGACCATCCTGTTTGAAAAGTAGACTTTTAAGGATTAGCACTTAGCTTTGAAATGAGAATTGTGTGCAAATGGAATAGACCACTATACTCAGGAAGGAGCAAAAAGAAATGAAGGGGGTTCCTGTTAGGAGGGCCACACAAGGGTTGAGAAAGAAGGAGCACAGACAATGACAAAGGAGGCTGGAGAGTCTAGCAGAAGGACCCAGAATCCATAGAAGATGTGAGAACGCACAGTGAAGTTTTGAAAAGCAGGGTCTCTGGAATTTGCTTAAAGTGGAAGTGGGACTTGCAGCTGAAAAAGCAGGAGGAAAGGGCTACTGCCCAGAGCAAGCAGCATGGGCCTCAGCAAGACACTCCTAGGGATTAGGGACCAAGTCACATACATCTCTGTCTTCCCATCACTACATCCCAGGTCTGGCATACAGAGCTGACAAGCTGATACAAGTAGTCAGCAGTAGCCATCACCATTTGGGAGCAAAATATTCAGAATTCTTTAAGGTTGAGTAGATGAAATTGACCCTGTAACAAACTCTGAAAAGTTAACATCTGTAACAGACAAATAGAAAGTAACTATTAGCGCACACTCCTGTAAGTCAAAGAGCATGTTTAGGAGTATGGAATTAGTGTGATATACAATCCTTACTGTTCAAAGTATAGTCCAAGGACCAGTAGCATGAGTATCACCTGAAAACTTGTTAGACATGCAGAATCTCAGGGCCTTCCCCAGACTCACCAAATCAGAATCTGCACTGTAACAAGATTCCCAGGGGCTCTTATAAACATTTCACATTGAGGAGCACTAAACAGGGGTCAGCAATTTTTTCCTGTAAATGGCCACATACTAAAACAGATTTTGAAGGCCACATTCAGTCTCTCTTGCTGTTACTTCTCCTCATTCTTCTCTAAAGTCATGTAAAACATGTAAAATCCATTTGTAGCTCCTAAGAACTTCTGAGATTGAGGTTAACAGACACTGGCTAACGCACACCTGTTCTAAACCATGACACAGTGCTAAGCTCAGGGAGAGTGGTGTCCCCAACAGAAAGCAGAGCACATACAGTAACAATCCCCATGTGCTAATGTTAGTTGCACAAACATCTTAAACTCTCTTCAACACAGTTTCCTCTTCTGTAAAATTGAGCTTATACTTGTAGCAATATCTAGCTCACATGCCTCTTTAGAAGAGTAAATAAAATAATGTATGTTAAAGCACTTTAGAATTAACATTACTATCCTGATTTTGTTTATTCCATTTGTCTTAGAGTATAAGGAATTTGAATAAAACAGTTCTCTTCCCCTTCCCAAATCACCAACACCCAAGGTATCATCAACACAGAGGGAGGGGATATCTTAGTCAGCCTAATATTTTAAAAAAATCAAAAACAAACAAGCGAACAGAAAAAAGAGCACTTGAGCTTATTTCAAATCATCAGCCCATAAAATCTGCAGCAAGAGTTTTGCTTTTGTAACCTCTTCATCCCTTTTGGCATATTCTAAAGTTATTTTAAATTGGCACTTAAATTGGATTCACCTTCTTACTTAATTTGGGTCTCAAATCCCCATGATCCCATAGTCCAGAGAATACATTGTGTCATCTTTGTAGGGCTCACCATGTACTTTTCCCTTGTGCTAAGTGCTTTATAAACATTACAGCATTATCCTCATAACAACCCTGTTAAGTAGCTATTATTACGTCTAATATTTTACGGATGAGGAAACGAATTCAAAGTAGTAACTTGCCCAAGGTCACACAGCTCTGGAAGAGCTAACATTCAAACCCTGCAATGTGATTCCAAAACCCATGCTTTTAGCTACAAAGATACACAACTAAAGAAGAAAATGAATGCTGGGGCACAGTGGTATTAAATAAATATGGCAATGGAGTTTAAGGAAGTCTTTTTTCAATGCTGTGATACCCTCTTGGCAGACTGAAAGTGGTCAGAAAGGGCATCTGGCATGTCTGAGACTCAATGCACCAAGATAACAAGAAGCAGAATGCATTTCTAAAAAGGAAAACGTGCATGTATAAAGTATCTCACCTTTTTGCGTGTGTTGCATAAACTTTTCAAGTGCTAGGTGAGGCATTACTGACTCGGTATCATATCCACTGCCCCTACTCTAGTGCACTTACATTTTGCTGCTCTGAACCCGAGAGTCTGAAAAGGCACACACACCATGTGTATTTGCCACAGCAGCATAAGCCACTGTGGAGAATGGAGTCAAGGCACACAAGGCCATGAGAGCCGTATCACCCTCTCTCCATGGCTGGTCAAGGTTACTATTTTGCCTTTTTGATATACTATCCATTATGCAGCCGACAGAGATACTGGACCTTTAGTTTTCCCATAAAATAAGAAACCGGGTTTAATTAAACCATCAGTAACTTGGACCTAATTATTTCAGACAGTATTTAATTAATGTTTCATGGGTTCCTAATGTAATTAAGGTTCCTTTAATAAGACCTTCTGTGACATTAAAATATATGACCTTTATCTTCCTTATCTACCATATTCTGACAACTCAGATTTGTCATTTTCACTAAAGGTATAGTTTGATTAAATAGAACAGACCATAAAATTAATCTGTCAAATTATACTTGTTTGTTTCTTTTTTCCTCCCCCCTCAAGGCCTAATAAGTTAAGTCCTTTAATTAGCAGTGCAGGTACATGTGTTCATGCTACCATTTTACTTTTAATTTGCCAAAGTGTTTCTTTTGTACATGAATTTTTATGACCAAAGCAGATAACAACTATCCTTTATTAATCATGGTGAAGGGTTCAATCTTTAAGATATAAAAAATAATGAGCTGTTCCTTACTTTAACAATGACTAGTGATTGTTTTAAGATGTCCTGCTGTTAATAAAAGGCTTTAATTCCTAGTACTAATAAGTCATTCTAAATATAAAAATACCTATTGGTATGCAAACAAACACATGCTGCATCCTAAATTCGAAATTCAAAAAGTGCTCATGACTTTCTCCCCTTAAATGTAAAAGATTCCAGGACCCCAAATTCTAAAGATCCCCATAATATTCTCCCCAAAAGCTGAAAAATATATATATAGCACTTTATATATAAAGTACAACATTTGAAACAGAGGCCAAGATCAAGATTCTAGAATATTTCATGTTATATGAAGCAGCTTTGAAATCAGATCAATCTAAAGTCAATTCAAACACCTTCCCTTCCTGGCTGTGTGATCCTGAGCAAGTCATTTTACCATCTGAGCTTTCCAACCCTCTTCTGTAACAGAGGAATCACACACTTTACAGAGAGGCTCTGTAGATCTAAGAAGGCAAATGTAGAAGAAACTGCGTTATAAAATCCTAAAGCATGAGCTGGCACTGTGGCGCAGCAGGTTAAAGCCCCAGCCTGCAATGTCAGCATCCCATATGGGCGCCAGTTCAAGCCCCAGCTGCTCCACTTCCAATCCAGCTACCTGCTATAGGCTGGGAAAGTAGAAGATGGCACAAGTCCTTGGGCCCCTGCACCCGTGTAGGAGACCTGGAAGAAGCTACTGGCTCCTGGCTCCTGGCTCCTGGATTCGGACTGGCTGTTGCAGCCATTTGGGGAGTGAACCAGCAGATGGAAGACCTCTCTCTCTCTCTCTAACTCTTTGAAATAAATAAAATAAATCTAAAAAAAAAAACCCTAAAACACTACACTAACATTATTCCACTGCTAGAAAGTCTAACACTATACCAGTCCTGTGTGAAAACAGTCTCTTTGGTCTTTCTTACCACCATATCCCAGATTGAAACCTAGAGTGTGGAGGAAAGCATTGAAAATGTTACTACTGATGTTACTGTTGTCTTCACAGGCATTGAAGTCAGCCAGGTGGTGGTCCTAGTGCTGACTTAATAGCCAGTCTAAAATTTTGGGAGCAAAATGCTACTGAAGTAATCTAATTCCTTAAGAAAAGAGACTGAATAAAAATAAAAAGTAAATTTTAAAAAAATCTTTTATTGAAGGGTTGTGTGAATGGTGCCCAAACAATTCAATTCAGCTAAAAGAGATCACGCCCTGTTCAAATTTCAACTAAGAGTGTGGCTTAGGAAAGCATAAGGATGAGTCTGCTAGGTACTAGTTGTCCCCTACCTTGATCTGGATAAATGGGGATGGGCATATTCTTATTTTAAAACTGATCTGTGGGAGCTGGCACTGTGACTTAGCAGGTAAAGCTGCCGCCTGCAGTGCCACCATCCCATTTGGGCACCGGTTTGGGTCCTGGCTGCTCTACTTCCAATCCAGCTCTCTGCTATGGCCTGGGAAAGTAGTAGAAGACAGCCCAAGTCCTTGCCCCCCTGCACCCACATGGGCGATCCAGAAGAAGCTCTTGGATCTTGGCTTCAGATCAGCACAGCTCTGGCCATTGCAGCCACCTTGGGAATTAACCAGCAGATGGAAGACCTCTCTCTCTTTGCCTCTGCCTCTCTGTAACTCTGTCTTTCAAATAAATAAATATTTTTTTAAAAAAATTAAATAAATAAAACTGATCTGTGGCAAAAAGCATCCTACATGAAGGACTTCTGTGGGTGAGACCCCGGTGGAAAGAAGGGGCCATCAAAGAAGTATGTACTTTTCTTTGAAGGGAGGAAAGAAATTTCTACTTTGCTTATGGACTTGTCTATATACTGACAGAGTTTGTGGACTCAAAAGGCTTCTACAGCCTAGGCAGCTCATGTCAAGAGCCTCGGGTGATCACTGATGTCATACATAAGAGTGTTAATTGTTAAATTAACAAAAGGAGTCACTGTGCACTAACTCCCCATGCAGACCTCTGTCCTCAAAGAGCTGGATTATGAGAGTTAATAGTAAAACTTGTTCACAAAGATTTACTTCATTTTAGCGTATTAAATTGAAAATACTCTAATGTCTCATAAGCTATAGTTATGTCTAAGTCCTCGCTAAAGATATGTCATTCTTGGGTTCTTCGAAGTTAATTAAGTTTCTCAAAAAAAATGCTTAAAAAAATTAAACCTCAAAAAGTTTTACTTTTATTGAATTAAAAAGTATTTTTCCTTATTGTAAAAATAATCCTTATGGTGTTCTATTACATGGCAGGGTAACAATAGTGAACAATAACATATTGTATATTTCTAAATAGCTAGAAGAAAGACTTTTGAATGTTCACACTGCAAAGAAATCTTGAATATATGAAGTTATGGATGCCAATTATCCTAATTCGATCATTAAAATGTATGCATGTATCAAATTATATTACATCCCATAAATATGTACAATAATTGTGTGTCAATAAAAACAAATAATCAAAAAAAAAAAAAACCTGATCCCTTAGTTGTAAAAATTGAGAGAGGGACTAAGAAAGGAAGGAGGAGGAAGGGTGGGAGCATGAGTGGGAAGGAGGGGAAGGTGGGAAGTACCACTATGTTCCTAAATCTGTATATATGAAATATAAGAAATTTATATACCCGAAATAAAATTTTTTAAAAAATCCTTCTCTAAAGATATGGATGCCTCACTGAATGTAAATTATCTCAACACTTCGATTTTTAAATTTCCATTAGTAAATTCTTAAAAAGATGATCATGTATCTACAGAGTAGTAGCAATAAATACCCACATCAAAAAAAAAAATAGCCCAAGGCCACATGGCTATCTATCCAAAGGTGAGAGACAGGATTAGAATTCATGTCTCCTGACTTCCAATCCAGTGTACAATTCTTCAGCATGCTTTAACCCCTGTACCAGGAGAATGCTATAGATGAAAACAGCAAAGAGCAAACTTGTATTATAGAATTTACTTTTTCATAAATCATTATCAGGAGTAAGTCATAGTTAGAAGCACTCACCCAGAAATGCACCAAGCTTCCAATGCCATCAACACCTGTAGTATTCTCTGTTTTCTCCCTCCTAGATGTGTTCCTAATATTCTCCGATACCAAACTTCTCAACCCACACCTACACCTTGCTTCGCAGGACTACTGAGTCAAGCAAAAAAATCCCTGGGTAGTAGCTAACCAGGAAAGTGGGCTGAAGAAGGGTCACTTGGGCATTGGCTCATTCAAATTCTTGAAGGTTATGGAGAGAGGGCTGAGATGTGAAAGTTTAAGAATATGAGGTTGGCACTGTGACACAGCAGGTTAAGCCACCATCTGCAGCACCAGCTTCCCACATCAGGGCAGTTCACACCCAACTTCTGATCCAGCTCCCTGCTAATGTGCCTGGGAGGCCAGTGGAAGATGGCCCAAGTGCTTGGGCTCCTGCACCCATGTGGGAGATCCGGATGAGGCTCTGGCTCCTGATTTCAGGCTGGTCCAGCCCTGGTTGTTGTGGCCATTTGGGGAATGAACCAGAAGATGGAAGGTGTCTCTCTTCTCTCTCTCTGTCTTGCTCTTGTTCTGTCTCTCCCTCTCTCTACTCTGGCTTAAATAAATATTTAAAAAAAATAAAGTTTAAGAATAACCATAGCTTTAAAAAGTGAACTGTAAAATTTCCTGTAACTAGTTCCTGACTCAAAAGGACACATGAGGTCAAGACATTTTCAACTTTCTATAGGTTATTCTCAGAAAATAGAATTATATACTTATAACCTGAAAACTTCGATAAAAATCAAGAATTGGGAGGCCAGTGCTGTGGCATAGTGGGTAAGGCTACTGTGCTACTGGCCATTCCATATGGGCACCAGTTCTAGTCCCGGCTGCTCCACTTCCAATCCAGCTCTCTGCTATGGCCTGGGAAAGCAGTAGAAGATGGCCCAAGTCCTTGGGCCCCTGCACCTGCATGGGAGACCCAGAAGAACCTCCAGGCTCCTGGCTTCGGATCAGCACAGCTCCAGCCGTTACAGCCAATTGGGGAGTAAACCAGTGGATGGAAGACCTCTCTCTCTCTCTCTCTCTCTCTCTCTCTGCCTTTCCTTCTCTCTCTATGTAACTCTGACTTTCAAATAAATAAATCTTTTTTTAAAAAAAGAACAAGAAATGCAAAGACAGGGACAGACTTTGGGGCAGCAGTTGGGACACTAGCATCCTATGTGAAAGTGCCCGAGGTCCAAGTCCCAGCTCCACTCTGTTTTTTTCTTTTGTTTGTTTTTTTTTTTTTTTAGATTTATTTATTTATTAGAAAGGCAGAGGCAAAAAGAGAGAGAGGTCTTCCATCCATTGGTTCACTCCCCAGATGGCTGCAATGGTTGGAGCTGCACCAATCCAAAGCCAGGAGCTTCCTCAGGGCTTACCATGCAGGTGCAGGGGCCCAAGGATTTGGGCCATCTTCTACTGTTTTCCCAGGCCATAGCAGAGAGCTGGATCGGAAGTGGAGCAGCTGGGACTCCAACCGGCACCCCCTTGGGCTGCCCGCACTGCAGGCAGTAGCTTTACCCACTACACCACAGCGCCATCCCAATGCTGTTCTCTAGTCCAGATTCTTGCTAATATGCACCCTGGGAGGCAACAGGTGATGGCCCATTGCCACTCATGTGGAAGATCTAGATTGAGTTCCAGGCTCCTGGGTTTGGTCTGGCCCAGTCCCATCTGTTGTGAGCATTTCAGGAGTAAACCAAGAAATGGAAGATTCTGTCTATAAATAAATTTTTTCAAAAAAAGAAAAGAAATATAAATCATCACAAGAAGAATCTTGTAATGACTTACAGTTTTTATTATTAATAATGAATTTCAATGAGAAGTTTTTTTAAATGACTTATTTAACAAAAACAGTAGCAGGATGAAACTTACATATAACAAAGGAGTTCTAATACTTTGATATTAAATATAGAGAAAATGTTCCCAGTATTCAGGATAACTACATTTGGACTCATAAAGTGACCCTTCGCCCATAAGTTCCTGAAATCAGATCATATGCTTGCCATCTCAGAGGGTTATTGTGATAAACAAAGCATCCTGCGGCATACATTTTCCTCCAATAAAGGCCTCTTCATTTAAAGAAAATGGAGACTAAGAAATGATGCAAAACTGCCCTTCTTAAAAGAAAAAAATCATATATATGGATGTGAAAATAAATTTAGGTTCATAAATTAAAAAATAACACTGCTAACAGCTGCAGTAGAATATTTCTTAAAAACATAAATCAGGCATTATTTTAATCAAATTGAATTCAGATGATAGACTTTCATGTAAAACCTAATTTACTTTGAATTCCCCGGTCATGACTTGTGTGTGCCTTACAGGACAAGGTTAAAGAGATTACATCTGGGGTCATGTCAGCAGCATCTGCTGGTTAGTCCTCTGCACACTGATTTAATGAGAGGTC
Source organism: Oryctolagus cuniculus (assembly GCF_964237555.1). Taxonomy (NCBI): domain Eukaryota; kingdom Metazoa; phylum Chordata; class Mammalia; order Lagomorpha; family Leporidae; genus Oryctolagus; species Oryctolagus cuniculus. The sequence goes on along the minus strand of NC_091453.1, from coordinate 118,768,619 downwards.
AAGCACAGTCTGTCAGAAGGACTTCTGTTTCAGACAGGTGCTTAAGAGAAGTCTTCATCTCCATTATGACAACCAACCGGCTGTTCAGAATTAGGAAACTGATGCATCAATATAGGAATATGTCACCATGTTAAACTTAGAAGCAGAAATTACAACCACATCTTTTTTTACAGTTTGAAAAAGAAGAGCTGTTATTCTGAAATGTAGCTTTTCAAAAACGGCCTTATGCATCTTTTCCTGAAGTGACAGTCATCCAAAAGAGATATAATTCTATTGATAGAATGCTATGTATAACTGCACAAACATGTATATCACCAAAGGAAAACACATTGACAACTGCTTAGGCTTAATAGACAAAATAGGCTACAAAAATCATTCATCCTAAAAATTCTAATACAAAATTTTAAATAATTTAAATTCTAAAGCATTTTCTATTTCAACTCACAAGTTCTTCAGAAGAGCCTAAAGATGTTCCTATAATTATTGTAACAGGAAGGGTTTCGAGCCATTAAAATAATCTTTGGCAATTCAGTGTGATTCTCCTTATTTATGCAGCACTCCTTTCTGAGTGACTAAGTCCCCCATTGCCTTCTCTGAAATGGTCACTTTTAAGCAGTGTATCACAAAGAAGCTCAAATTCCAAAATCAATCAAGTCATTTTGCCACAGAAGGAGGATCTACAATCGAGTAATCTGTAATCATATAGATGCCTTATGATAATTATCTTCTTTTCAAGCATATATTTGTGATCATGAGTGTTGCAAGAAAGAGGAGTGAATAGATGTGGCTCTTGGTGTTTTATTAGGATGAGACTAAAAAATCCCAAGCATTTTATTTTTCTATTAAAACCCACTTTTGTGTATGCCCTGTGCATATACCATTTTGCAAACCTAACAACTGGACATAGCCCTTTACAAATAACAGCCTAAATATTCATTTTTGAGTATGCATAAAAATTATAGTAAGAAGATGGGCAATTTTCGATTTTCTCAACTGGCTTGTCATCATCATGGGAAGAATTGATTATTTGTGCTGGGGGATACAGGATGAACAGGTGTTTGGGCTCAAGAGAATACATTAATTCAGCAATTTCAACAACTGGGAGCTCCACTAAAGATGACATAAGTTTTTTCTTTGCCTGTATATTTTGAGAGAAACATGTATGAGCACACTGTGGTAAACTGGGGGTACATACACAGGTTTCAATCTACCTCAGAATTTAGTCACGTATACTTATTTTTCATTTAGTGGTGGCTGCATTGTAAACCTTCATACAAGCTTCACACCTCGTGGCAGAGAATGATCACCAGACTGCAAGGCCAAAGTAAAAACTCTAAACCTTCTAGCATCAGACACAACCCTCCAAACTGCTGGGGAGAAATCTGAATGAAAATGGCCTCAGCTGCAGGAATGTGAAGGATCTGGATGCTTAATGATGTAGAAGTTGAACAATATTGACAGTTCTCTCAGTGTTTAATCAAACTTCTCAGACAAGTAGAAGAGTCCTGTGAAAAGTAGTTGAATTTGAGGACAATGAAAGGAAACAAATTATCTTGTCCAGACAAGTCAATTTCATGTCCGAAATGAAGTTTCTCAACCTCACAGCTAGCAAGTGGATTCAGTGGCCAGCTTGACTTACAGCCGTATGTACAAGGGACTTAGCTGTGCTCTGGCCTAATTTTGATAATACATGAAATAAGAGTAAATGGAGATATCTATTTTTTTGTTTTGACATGCATGTTTTTCCTCAAACTATTAAGGCAGGTGTGTGATTATTTTGATTTCTACAATTGTATCACTTGTGGTTTTCTTTGTACCTCTCTGGATTCTCACAGGACAGTTAATAAAATTCAATTGCAAAAATATGTTAGAAAAGCCAGGCACTTCGCAGTTTATTAGAAGGCTCAAGTCTTTTTTCAGTCATCCTACAGATAACTTGGAATTCTATCACTTGGGGAAACTGCAGAACGTAAACACTAGAAACATTTTTTCAGAAGATTTCCTCAGAGCAGGGCAGGTAAAACCAAGAGTGCCCCAACTAAAATTTACATGTCAACAGACTTGTTTTTGCATACATTAACATGTGTTAATGAAGACATTTTCCTGATGCTGCATATGCATTTTTGCATAACTCTCACAGCCAAAGTTTGCAGAAAATTTGACTTTCCCTGAGCAGTGTGTTGGGGGGTTGGGGGGGGGGAACCACAGCAAATTCCCTGGGTAAAGAATCAGAAGTTAAAATCAAGGTGGCCAAAGCAGAATAATGCAGCTCATTGGTAAGTAAAACATCACTGTAAATGATCAAATTTAGAAAGACTAAAAATTTTTATTCCCCTGTAGCATGAAACCATTGCTACTCAAAGTTGAAGAGATTTGTACTTCTCAGCCTGAGCTGCAGGTTCGAACACTATCCCAACTCTCAGCAAATTAGTAAAGGGAATGCCCAGAAGATACCATCACTCCTGGTGAATGGAGGTGGGGGGCTGAATGGAGAAAAGAGTAAACTCACAAGGGACCATACCTTGGACAGAGCTCTTGGCAAGCACTCAGGAAATGCTGGCTCCGCCTTTCCTGCTTGGCTCAATGGTTAAGACACTACTCCGGAAGCCCACATCCCACGTCAGAGCACCTGGATTCCAGTCCTAGTTCTGCTTTCAATTCAAGCTTCCCACCAATGTGCACCATAGGAGGCAGCAGGGGTGGCCCAAGTAGTTACATCCTTGCCACCCTCCTGGGAAACATAGATTGAGTTTCAGGTTCCTGGTTTCTATCTAGCCTGTCCCAGAACCACCTGTCGGCAAGCATATGGGGAGTGAACCAGCAAATAAAGATCTCAAGGTAGGTCAGTCTCTCTCTCTCATCCTCTTCCTTTTCATTAACATTTTATCAGTCTCTCTTTCAAATAAGCAAATAATTTTACATTTTTTAAATTAAAAAAAAATCTGTCTAGAACTTTTTGGCTCAAGTAACAACTTCCTAGAATTAGAAACACTAAACCCTTTCTTTTCTTTTTTTTTTCTTTTATTTGAAAGGCAGTGTTACAGAGAGAGGAGGAAAGACAGAGACAGAGATCTTCCATCTGCTGGTTCACTCTCCAAATAGCTGCAACTGCCCGGGCTGGGCCAAGCCAAAGCCAGGAGCTTCTTTGGGTGTTCCACATGGGTGCAGGGGCCCAAGGATTCGAGCCATCCTTCTCTGCTTTCCCAGGTGCATTAGCAGAAAGCTGGATCAGAAGTGGAGCAGCTGGGGTCTTGAACTGGAGCTCATATGGGATGCAGCATCACAGGCAGAGGCTTAACCTGCTATGCCACAACTCTGACCCCAGAGGAAACCTTTGCAAAGACAATCTGCCCCATCCTAGCTCAAATTTAGAAATATAGAAGGGCTGGATTCCAAGAAATGAGAACTGCTTTTCCACAGAAGTCACCAGTTCTTCAGGTCTAGATGACCTCATATGCATTGTGCTGGGAAGGAGATGGCCCTCAAGGCTCAAGACTCCTCTGCAATCTTTCCTCACACTGACCCCCTTCCCTCTCCTCCCACATTTCCTCCCTTTCCTCCAATCTGAAAAAGCATCTACTCTCAGCTGGGTCTCCTGCTAGGCACTGACAGACCACACCATTACCAGTGCATTCTCCAGGGACAGGCCATGGCATCACGCTGTGGTCAGGGCTCCTGAGAAGTCAATACCAAACGCTCTACATGCATGGGAAAGTATAACTAGCCCTGCCCCAGGGACAGGGAACTTAGTACAATACTTCTTCAGGAAGCTGTATGATATGAGGTAGCTAAAATGCCTCTTGGGGGCAGGCATTGTGACACAGTAGGTTTAGCCACTGCCTGCAACAATGGCATCTCATATGAGCACTAGTTCAAGTCCTAGCTGCTCTACTGCTGATCCAATTCCGCATTAATGTGCCTGGGAAAGCAGCAGTCGATGGCTCAAGTATTTGGACCTCTGTCACTCATATGGGGGACCAGATGGAGTTTCAGGCTCCTGGCCCAGCCCTGGCTGTTGTGGCCATCTGGGGAGTTAAACAGTGGTTGTATGATCCCTTTCTCGGCCGGCGTCACGGCTCACTAGGCTAATCCTGCACCTGCAGTGCCGACACCCCGGGTTCTAGTCCCGGTTGGGACGCCGGATTCTGTCCCGGTTGCTCCTCTTCCAGTCCAGTTCTCTGCTGTGGCCCGAGAGTGCAGTGGAGGATTGCCCAGGTCCTTGGGCCCTGCACCCGCATGGGAGACCAGGAGGAAGCACCTGGCTCCTGGCTTCGGATCAGCGCAGTGCACCAGCCGTAGCGGCCACTTGGGGGGTGAACCAATGGGAAAAAGGAAGACCTTTCTCTCTGTCTCTCTCTCTCTCACTAACTCTGCCTGTCAAAAAAAAAAAAAAAAAGATCCCTCTCTCTCTCATTCTCTTTCTGACTCTGCCTTTCAAATAAATAAAAAAAAAGTTTTATTTTAAAAAAATGTTGTCTCCACTGTGTACTTACTTCTCATGTGGGATCTCTGCCCTTAATGTGTTGCCCAATGTGAATTAATGCTATAACTAGTACTCAAACAGTATTTTACACTTTGTGTTCTGTATGGGTGCAAACTGTTGAAATCTTTACTTAATATATACTAAATTGATCTTCTGTATATAAAGATAATTGAAAATGAATCTTGATGTGAATGGAATGGGAGAGGGAGAGGGAGTGGGAGACAGGAGGGGTGCAGGTGGGAGGGAAGTTATGGGGAGGGGGAGCCACTGTAATCCATAAACTGTACTTTGGAAATTTATATTTATTAAATAAAATTTTAAAAAAAATGTTGTCTCTACCAAAGTTTTAAGACCACCTAATTAAACGGGGGGGGGGGGGGGGGGAGGAATACACAGTAAGGCAAGTAGAGGCAAGCAGATGATGGTGGGAAAAAGGTGGAAGGGAACACCTATCTCCCAACTCCCTGAAAGTGTAAACAGCATTTCTATGGCTCAGCAAGGAAACTTTCACCAAACAAGACAGGGTGTTTCTTTTGTTTAGTCTGTTTTTGTAGTGTTTAACACAGTGTTTCTTACTTTTAAACAGTGGTATCCAAACAATTGTGGGGTTTTGGTTTTGGTTTTGTTTGTTTTTTTGCTGTAGAATTCCTTTGCCCCCCTACCTCATATCCAAAAGATTCTACAAAGACCCCAACAATAAAAGACAAACAGGCTGTTCCGGTTGAAGACTCTGGAGAAAGGCAGCCTTTGAGGCCTTCCCAAAGTCTGCAGACTCTATAGACTGCACTAAAGAATTCGTTTCCAGTAGTCACTCAATTAAACCATGAGACACACAAAACAGCAATTGTACCTTCATCAATGTTCCTTTTTCCAGAAACTACCACACTGCCTGATAAACGGCATGAATTGAATTAAATTAAATTGAAAATGAATGCAAGAAGAAAAGAAATGATGTATGGCAGAGAAGGGCTGGATTTTTTGATGGAGACAAGAAAAATAAGTTACTCATTGTTACCCATGGTGACTAAATGAATAAAATAGATGGCACACACAACTAAAAATGCTGGTCTCAAATAACTAAAAACCTAGTGAACAGAAAGAAAAGCAAGCAAACAGTTATACATTGTAACTAAAGAAACATATCCAAAACTCACAGAGGTAAGGACACAAAATCATGCTAGAGGATCAAGGAAGGCTACTTGGAGGTGAAAATATAAAGATCTGGTCACATAACTGGGAGAGAAGGAAAGAAGGGGCAGTCAGAGGCCAGATCACGAAGACCCTTACCTGCCACATTCAAAGGTCTAGCTTTATTCCAAAGGATACTGACAGCCGCTGAATAATTCCAAACAGGTAAGTGGCAGGGTAAAATCTGGATATTAGAAAGCTTTGAATTTAAGAGTCTGGGTTAATAAATCAGTAAAGAAATGGTGAGGAAGTAGCTTTGGATACACGAAAGTAAAGCATAGACTGAAACAGCACAACTTGGAAGAATTGATGACCTGCCTTCTGGTTGTTCTTGTTTTTCCAGCCAAAAGCAGTGTTCATCTCTGCCTGGATCTCCACCTCAGCAATAGAGAGATAGCTGGTGAGCTGCAGCACCATAAAGAGAAGAGAGAAGGAAAGAAGCATGGAGGAGAGGAAGGGGAGAGAGGAGAGAGAAAAGGAGGAAGGCTGGAGGGAGAGGGCAGGAAGGAGAGAGAGGGAAGGGAGAGCTAGGTCCTTCTCCTAAGCTGAGGTCAGCCTGGCCTGTTGCCTGCCTTTCTTCTTGGTTCCCAGTTCTACCTGTTTCAAGCTCCTTCTGCCTCATTCCCTCTTAGCTGATCAGTCAGCTGCTGTCCAGTCTGAAGACTAGATCTTTCCTTTCTTAGTGCTACCAACCTGGAAACATTTTATATTTGTCACTAGCTATAATGGAAGAGAGCTAAATAGTGTACCTACTCTCATAAATTCCTAAATATTGTTCTTCTCTAATGAAAGGGCACATGACCTCGCCTTAGAAAACTGAGTCTGTTTTTAAATATTTATTTATTTGAAAGGCATAGTTACAGAAAGGCAGAGGACGAGAGAGAGAGAGAGAGAGAGAGAGAGCACGCGCACATGCAAGATCTTCCATCTCCTGGTTCACTCCCCAAATGGCCACAACAGTCAGAGCTGGGCCAATATGAAGCCAGGAGCTTCTTCTGGGTTCTCCCACATGGGTGCAGGGACCCAGGTACTTGGGTCATCTTCTGCTGCCTTCTTAGGCACATCAGCCAGGAGCCGGATCAGAAGAGGAGCGGCCAGGACTTGAACCAGTATCCATATGGGATGCTAGTGCTGCAGGTGGCTGCTTTACCCACTACACCACAGCGCCAGTCCCCAAAACTGAGTCTTTTAATACATGGGGTCCTCAATTATGTATGATAAGGCTTGACCATCAACCACATGAACACACCTACCACAGCAACTGGTAAAACAGCCACATCTTGAGTCTACTGGGGACCTCTGGCAAAAGCAAGCACGCTAAGCAGAAAGGAGGTCTCTGCCAAAACTTGCTTAGACAGCTGATCCTGTCAATCTGAAAGGCGCAGTAATCCTAATCAAAGCCATTTCTTGCCATGTTTACCCCGCAGAATGAGGAAAGGTTTCCTTAATCAGACTCACTGCCTGCACTCTAGTAGTTCTACTCACTTGGAAACAAATGTCTACATTACGGAGTTGTCAAGGATTAAATGGGATCCCATATATGAATAATGCTTTTGTAGGTACTCCATGAAAAGTGCTATTATTTTTATCATCAGTATTTATTCACTCACCAAGCAGGCACTCAATAAATATTGATTTGAATGAATGAAAGAAGCTCCAAAGCAGGGTAATTATACAAAACGAATGAAGACAACTTCAGCAGTTTTCAAATTTACCTGAAAGTATTCATCTCTAACATTTGTTCAGGGCTTTTTCCATTTACAAAGCCCTTCCATGTAAGTTTGTTGTTTTCATTTAAATTGTAAAGTGTTCCCACACCCAACCAACCCTTTCCCTGCCTTATTTTTTCCATAGCACCTATCATTCCTTCATATGCTATAATTTTAGCTTTATTATATATTTACCTGTTTATTGCTTGTCCATCCACCTCAATGAAATTTAAGTGCCACAAGAGCAGGGATCTTTGTTTCCGGATGCATTCCAAGTGCCCAAGAGAGTGCTGGGCACTTAGTAGGTACTTAATAAAGACATGTGGAATGAAGGAAGGAAAGAAATCTCTATAGTCCATTCTTTAGAAGAAGAACTTGGCTCACTAGTTGTAGGCTCTGGAGACAAATGTTAAAACCATGTTGATTGTAGGGTTGGGGCACAAAATAAAAAACTCTAATGAGGAGTAGGTGTTTGGCAAAGTAGTTAAGGCAACAACTTAGGAAACTTGCATTCCTTGTTGAAGTGCCTAGGTTCAAGTCTCAGCTCTACTCATTTTTTTAATGTTTACTACTTTTGATTTATTTGAAAGGCAGAGTCAGTCTCTCTCTCTCTCTCTCTCTCTCTCTCTCTCTTTCACACATACACACAATCTTCCATCCACAAGTTTATTCCCCAAATGTCCACAACAACTGGGGATAGGGTGGGCTGCAGCCAAGAATCCCAAACTCTACCCGGATCTCCCAGGTCCTCCAGTATGAGATGTGAGCATCCCAAGAAACAACTTAGCCCATTGAACCATAAAACCCCCAACCCAGCCTACATCTGCCCACCCTGTCTCTGGCTCCACATCAGAACCAGCTGCCTGCTAATACATACCCTGGGAGGCCGCAGTGATGGCTCAAGTACTTGGGTCCTTGTCATCTACATGGGAGACCCAGATTGATTTCCAGGTTCCTGGCTTCTGATTGCCCCATCTTTGGCTGTTGTGAGCAGTTGGGGAGTAAACCAGAGGATGGAAGATCAATCTCTGTCCCTCTCTCTCTCTACCATTCAAATAAAAATAATAATAATAATTTTTAAAAAAGAGAGAGAGAAAACCTGAAAAGATGCCTGAGGTGGGAAGTGAAAGTGGGAAGTAAGTTGTTCAGCAGGCCTCAGGCTAAATGGGTTGAAATACCTACAGGAACCTTTCCTCTAGAATGTGACTTCATTTAAACTTTTCATTCGTAATTAACAAAACAGTTCTTCCCTTTTAGGTGGTATTTTATAGCCTATAAGAAGCTTTCCTGTATCATACCACTTGATGAATAGCATCTGAGAAGCCCATGCTAACCTCTGTAACAGATGAACAGGGGCTGATACTGTGGCCACTGCCTACAATGCCAGCATCCCATATGAGTGCTGCTTTGAGTCCTAGCTGTTCCACTTCTGATCCAGCTCCCCACTGACACACCTAGGAAAGCAGTGGAAGACAGCCCAAGTACCTGGGTCTCTGCACCCATGTGGGAGGCCTGAATGGATTTCCAGGTTCCCAGCTTCAGTTTGCTTCAGCCCTGGCTGTTGCTGCCATCTGAAGAGTGAACCAGCAGATGGACAATCTCTCTCTTTCTCTTTCTCTTTCTCTCTCTCTCTCTCTCTCTCTCTCTCTCTCTAACTCTGCCTTCCAAACAAATAAATCTTTAAAAATTTAAAATAAAAACAGATAATCTCGTGGAGATTCACTGAGGGGAAGTAACTTGCATCTAGTGATACAGAGGCAGTCCTCAAACCCACGTCTTGTCTTTCTGGTGCAGTACCTCACAGCTTCTACATGTTTCCTCTCTTGTGCATATTACCAGGGCATTTCCCTTTTGGGCAGATATCTAAGAATAAATGAAAAGGCTCTAATTTTGTCACTATAATGAACAACTGATATTAAACATCATTATAATGGTCACTTTCCTCTTCAAACACCATTTATACATTATACGCAAATTCTACTTGTTGGTGGGGAAGGTTTTGCTGGTGCTATATTGCACAACAACACCAAAGTCCTCAGTTTGGCCTCCAATGTCCTCCACAATTTCACCCCAAAGTTCACCATATACCACAGCACATTCTAGCTCTTAGCCACTCCAATCACCTCACCATTTCCCAAACACACCCTGCACTAGCCAACACTGGCCATTTGTCCTACCTGCTTCTCTATGTGGGATCTTTGCTATCTGCGTCTTTCAAGACACAGCTCACGACTCAGAACCCACCTTCTCCAAGAATCCTTTCTAAATCGACCCAGTCAAAATGACTCCCTCTGTCCTGACTCCTTCCACAGCACTGGACACCTCTGTAAATACCCTGAGGATAGGCTGCCTTTTGTTACAGTCACCAATGTGTCTCCTCTAACAGACTGAAATCATAAGAAACACCATCTGTCTCCCCTACATGCACTGCCCAGGGCATACAAACTGGTAAAAAAAAAATGAGCATTTAACAAGACTTAAACTAATCTAGTTCTTGACTCAACACTACTGTGAGTGGCAATCAATTATTCCCCTCCTACCAGAATGAAAGTTTTTTGATATATGTCTAAGCTCTGCCTGAACCTTGACTATGCCCTCATTAAATGCCCCTCAAACAGAAGGGGTAACCTCCAAAATGAGAACAAAAGGCAACCACATGTTAAAAATGGAGTTTCCTCTCTCATTTACAGAGTTCTCTCTGGGGGTCACCCACGACAACTGCCTCTTTCAGAGAACAATATCATATATTTCAAAAACTGAATTGTAGTTCACATATAAAATGGACACTACAAAAGGTGAAATATATCAAATCTATAATGCAATAGATTGGATGAGAACTCAGGTTATCTGGACTAAGAGTCACTGAGAGAAAACAAAGAGTAAAGCAGCATAATGAACAAATTAATAAATTAACAAACAAAATAGAAAGATCATCTGTGTTAAAGCTGGAGAAACTGAAGCACAAGGACAGAAAGTGACGCCTCTGAAGTCGTCACACGTGATATGATAAGAAAGAATCAATTCTGGAGTTGATGTTACAGCACAGTGGGTTAAGTCCTTGAGATGTGAACATCCCACATCACAGCACAAGTTGAAATCCTGGCTACTCCACTTCCAAAACAGCTACCTGCTAATGTATCTGGGAAAGCAGCAATAGATGGTCTAAGTACTTGTGCCCCTGTCACTCGTGTGGGAGACCTGAATGGAGTTCCAGACTCTCAGCTTCAGCCTGGACCAACCTCAGTCATTGAGGCCATTTGGAGAGTGGACCAGCAGATGGAAGATGGATCAATCAATGTCCCATTTCTTTCTATAACTCTGCCTTTCAAATACATAAGTCTTAAAAAAAATCAAACAATTTAACAATGTAAACAATGATACCTATTGAGTACCAAACATGTACCAGGGTTTTCACATACATTATTTTGTCTGATACTTACAAATCATCCTGGGAGATATACCGAACAGCCAAAATAAGCATTCCAATGCACAACCACAGCCATGTGGCTTCTCTAAAGTTTTCCAAGAGTTGCAGTGATTTTAGGAATGGCTTAAGGAAGCCTCTCTTTTAGAGTGGCAATTTTTTAAGCCAGTCAAAGTCAGTAAAGACAATTCAAAGACTCTGGAGATTGATCCAAAAGCTTACAACAAATTGAGAAACATTTATTCAACAAAATCTACAGGAACGCAGTCACATGAATATGATCCTCTACAGTGGGAGACTGAGACAATCAAGCTAAGGGTTGTACAACCCCACTCACAACAGCTGCACTTTACAGATCAGAAAACTGAGATTCATATCATATAAAAGATAATATGAAGTGGAACTTTGAACCCAATTTTATCGGGGCTTGCTCCTGACTCTTGGCATTAATAAGTCAGGAGAAATGCTTTAGACTCCAGATATTACTGTGCAAATTCTTCCTCGTTGTTATCTCCAGTTTTGCCATGCCTCCCCTTATCAGCATGGAGTGAATGCCTCTCCTCTAAAGACTACTACTATACGCTTAGGGCTGAAAGTGGAAGGACAGACCTGAAACAGCAGCACACGATTTAAGAAGCTCCAGTGCACGAGTATCCACTTTTCTACTTATTCTGGGACTCAAAACATTGGAGTTGGCAATTACACCACAGGATTGTGTGCAAATTAGAAGACGATAACCTCTTGGATACATGCAGCCCCTTAGGTGGATGGCTTGGTGAGTGGAGAACACCTTTGTAATAAAGGAAAGGAAGCCTTTCCTCCACAGATGTAGGCCCATGCCACAGCACAAGGCTCAGCAAGGGAAACAGACTGCACAGCCACCTGCGCACCTGCCACAGCTCCTCACCACTTCCACAGATAAAATGAGAATGGCCAGGGAACTGGCATAAAGTGAGCAGGGTGCCCATGACCACAATTCTAGGCTTCCACATCCCTAAGTACGCCTTTTTGCATAAGATTTTCTCAGCCCTCACAGACAATGCCAGACCTACTTCCTGGAAGACCAGCTACTTCCTCCTAAGCTGAAAGTACCTTGAGGGCAGGATCAATTTGTCTCCATGACACCCATTTCAACACACCTTGTAATGGTCCTCATCACATTCACTGATCGTACACTGACAAAGTGCTTCTCACGTACAACATTCTGGGATAGGTGCTGACCAAGCCAGGAAGGAAGAAGAAAAGTCCCAGCCCTCATGTGGTTCACAGTTAATGAGTGAGCTAAACAGATGACAATCAAACACCAGGGTAAGAGTTCTGAGAGAACAAACGTATGAGTAGTCTGGGAATATCACAGAATATCACGGAAAGGTGCCGAACGGCCCAGGGTGGGGGAGAATCAGGAGACGCATTATGGAAAATGGGTGATCTGAGCTGAATCTTGAAGACTGCGTAGCGTTTAGGCAACAGGAGAAAGGGAGGGTCGTTAGAGAAGGCGTTCTAAGCAGAGGAAGTCAATACAGAAAGACAGAAGAACACGAACAGAGCCTGATCAGGAACACTAGGGAAGCAATTGCTCACAGGGCAGCGCAGAGGTAACCTGAGGTAAGGTGAGAAAGATGTGACTGAGGAGATAAGGGCAGACATGCGATCCCTGAATTCCTCCTCCTCCGGAAATTCCCACAAAGCTCACCTAGGCTGCAGCACAGCTAGTGATGCTTGACTGCTCCAGGTCACCTTTTGACCCCTCTCTTCTTCCAGTGGCAGAGGCTGTCCTGCCACAGCCTGCTGCAGACTAGGACACCTTCTCTAGTGGAAAAGAACTAGAATCCTGCTTTCGTAGCTCGATCCTGCATCTACAAAGATCTGCTGCCAAAGATGCTGGGGTCAGCGGTTCGAACTAGGAGACTGGCCATGTGTGAAGAAAATCAAGGACCACTTCAGCTTTCCTACAGCTAGAAATGGTGACATATGGGCAGAGCGAGAGGTCACTGCCAGTGAACTGGATACTGGATCATCAGACTGCTTTGCTGTGACCTTCAGGATACGAGACACCTGGCAGGCCTGATAAACAAAATACAAGATTCTTTCAATTCCTAAGAATGAAAAGAAGCAAGCATTGCCATGACAGGTTAGTGTGCACTGCCTGTGAAGTTTACACTAGCATATCTGTTTACCAATTGAATCCTGTTACTAATTAGTGTACCTTGAGACCTGGCAATGTCTCTCTCCAGCCCACTTCTGGGGGAACAACCTAGGAATGAAGGGTCCCTCTTCGTGCTTCCTATGGCATTTGTCATTGTTCATTAAGACATCCAAGTTTACTTAAACACAGGAAGAAATAATGGCACGCTTCTCAATATGGCATACTATTAATAACATTGCATAATATGCAATCTAATACTAAATGCACACATTGCCAATGTGCAAGCAGATAATAGTTTGGTAGAAAGATAGCTGTATGGGGCCAGCGCTGTGGCATAGCGGGTAAAGCTGCCGCCTGCAGTGCTGGCATCCCATATGGGCGCCAGTTTGAGACCCAGCTGCTCCACTTCTGATCCAGCTCTCTGCTGTGGCCTGGGAAAGCAGTAGAAGATGGCCCAAGTCCTTGGGCCCCTGCACCCACGTGGGAGACCTGGAAGAAGCTCCTGGCTCCTGGCTTTGGATCGGCGCAGCTCTGGCTTTGTGGCCACCTGGAGAGTGAACAAGCAGATAGAATAACCCCCTCCCCTCCCCTCCTCTCCCCTCTCCTCCCCTCCCCTCCCCTCCCCTCCTCTCCTCTCCATGTGTAACTGTGACTTTCAAGTAAAATAAAAAAAAAAGAGAGAGAGATAGCTGGACAATGAGTCAGGATCCTTGCTATACCTCATTTTGCCAACAAGCTCTACTATTTTAGACAACTCATTTAATTCTTTCTATCCTATTTCCTTTTTTAAAATATAATTAAGATTGCCCCAACCCGTGCCACACAGCACACAAGATGGCTGCGAAAAATGATGATGATACCAAATCCCAAGACCATGTACCAGGTACTGAATTCAATATCCTTTATTTGCATAATTTATTTATTTCCCACAATCACCTTAAGGGGGAGTATCACCAAGCCCCATTTTTACAGAGAATGCTGAATCTCTGAGAAATTAGGTAACATCTATTAATAGGCAGGAGTACAATCCCAACCCAGATCTGGGCCCTTAACAATGTCTCTATGGTTCATTTCCATCCATCAGAGCCCTACCTAGTTTTCCAGCAAGAATTCTAACTAGGAGTCCATCAAAGTTTCCTGTTAGATCTCTTTCTTCAAGTGTAATGGCACAAACTTACTGCATAATTATTCTTAACCTGAACCAAAGTCTAGAAAGACTATTGGAAAATTTATTTTTAAAACTGATTTCTGTAATGCCCTGAGGCTCTTTAGAAGCCACTGTGAAGAGCGATAAGCCTTTAATCTCTACCAGTGATTAGTATGTACTACATTTTTTAAACTCAACTTAGTCAATTGTGCCTATTTCTGAGGCCTCAGAAAAAATATAAAAGCCATGAAATTTGAACAAGACTTCTTTCTTAATTCAACAGGGCTCCTGATACAATCTGTAGAAAGAATATACTTTCTACTGAGCTCCTGAGAGAGAGAAAAAATTAAACCTTAAGTAAAAATAAAGGATTTAAGATCTGCATAACCCTAAATATAGACATATTTTTAATGGCAGGCATCTCTGTTATAAAGTATATTTTACCTTTTCTCAGAATTAAACACAAATAGTCCCTCTGTCACGAACCAAAACTCCCATCATCTTAGTTACTGCTCTCCAGAGAGCCTTGACAGAAACAATCTAACGTGACTGTTCCTAATGAGAGTAACTGTGATACAGAATCGGAACTGTGGAATAATTAGTTCACTTTTTTCTTTCATTCAAACAGGACTTCCTCAAATATTATGATTCATTCAACAAATATCTGTGCAAAGCTCTGTAAAGGTAAGGAAAATGAAACACAGTCCCCTCTTCTCCACATAATAGGAATGTCCAATCCTGTTTAGGGCATAAGAAAGACTACTTGAAAAATGAGAATTCCATATTGAGCTTGCTCTGCACTGAGCAGATTGCCAGGTGCCTTCAGCTGCATTATGTCATCCAATCCCCATCCTAACCCAGGGAAGAAAACCCGACTGCCTCCTCTCAGAGGAGAAAATTAAGGACCAGAGAGATTAACAAATTTGCCTGAATCAGACTGACAGAAAGACTCATACTCAAGGTCTTACACAAGTTCAGGGGCATATGTGTGGCCCAGAAGTTAAGCTGCTGTTTGGGATGCTTGTATCCCATGTTGGAGGTCTGGGTTCAAGTCCCAGGTCTGCCTTCTGATTCCAGCTTCCTCCTAATGCACACCTTGGGAGACAGGGATAACAACTCAAGTAGTTGGGTCATCGCCACCCACATGCCACCCAGATTGAATTTCTGGCTCCTAGCTCTGGCCTGGCCCAGCCCTGGTTGCCTGGCTGTTACAGTTATTTGGGTAATAGAAGATTTCTTTATTTGTTTTCTCTTTCTCTCTCTTTCAAATAAATAAGATTATATTTAAAGTTTTAAAACATAGGTTTCCCAGGGCGCCAGAGCCATGGCACAGTAGGTTAATCCTCCCCCTGCAGCGCCGCATCCCATATGGGTACCGATTCTAGTCCCAGATGTTTCTCTTCCCATCCAGCTCTCTGCTGTGGCCTGGGAAAGCAGTAGAAGATGGTCCAAGTCCTTGGGCCCCTGCACCTATATGGGAGACCGGGAAGAAGCTCCTGGCTCCTGGCTTCAGATTGGCGCAGCTCCTGCCATTGCAGCCATTTTGGGAGTGAACCAACGGACAGAAGACCTTTCTCTTTGTCTTTCCCTCTCACTGTCTGTAACTCTACCTCTCAAAGAAATAAATAAAATCCAAAAAAAAAAAAAATTAGGTTTCCCAGACCAATCCCGCTGTATGTCCTTTTCATAGCTCACCACACTACCCTGAAGCAAAAATGTATATAAAATGGCAACTGCATTGGTAGTAAGGGGAGACAGGTAAACTAGGATTTGAATCTTCACCCTTAGAGAGTCACTGGAAGCTAATTAAAGCATGTCTAGAGCAGGGCTGGGACTAAGGTGAGGCAAGACATGGACCTAGGACATAAAATTGAAAGAGGCACACTCTAAGGTCATGTAAAGGCTTCTACTAAATTATTCTAAATAAAACTCAAGCAACTATCTGGCAAGATCCCTGGACAATAGAAAACAAACAACATCTTGACACCTTTAAACCTTAAGTCCTATCCTCTTTCTAACAGGTAAAGCACAGCAAACGTCACTATATTTATCAGAAGATATTCTGTTTAATACAGGGTTGCACTTACATGACCATAAGAGTGAGAAACCAGGGGCCAGTCCTGTGGCACAGTGGGTTAAATTCCCAGCCTGCAGAGCCAGCATCCCTTATGGCACTGGTTTGAGTCCCGGCTGTTCCACTTCCTATCCTGCTTCTTGCTAATGTGCCTGGAAAAGCAGTGGAGGATGGCCTAAGACCTTGGGCCCCTGCACCCACGTGGGAGACCTGGAAGAAGCTCCTGTATCCTGGCTTCGGATTAGCTCAGCTCCAGCCATTACAGCCATTTGGGGAGTGAACCAGCAGATGGGAGACCTCTCTTTCTACCTCTTTCTGTAACTCTGTCTTTCAAATAAATAAAATAAATCTTAAGAAAAAAGTGAGAAGCTAAATTTTATGCCCTAGGTGCATTGCTAGTCACATCCTTGGTCTGGAGAATCATCCTCTTTTTTCCCTTAACCTCAGAGTTCTAGAGCTAGGCTGGAAAGTAAAAATCACCACCAGGGAGTGATGGCGACCATCATGTTGTGAATGCCATTATTGGAGTGCTTACTCACTTGAGATTTCTGCCTGACCATCACCTCCAAAAGAGGCCTTTTCTGACCATTCCAATTTAAAACATCAACTCCCACCACTCTCTAGCCCCATATCTTCCTTTGTCTTCCTAGCACTTATTAATTCTATACATTCATTCATTCAATTATGTTTACCCTGTCACCCCAGTGCCAAAAGTATAACGACTTTTTCTTTATCCTCTTTTATGCCCCTTGGGTCCTAAAAATGCCTGATCTTCATTAAAAATTCATCAATTAATGAATGATCTTGCCTATGTCCATGTGACCTTCAACCCTGTCTCTTTTTTTTTTTTTTTTTTTTTTTTTTTTTGACAGGCAGAGTGGACAGTGAGAGAGAGAGAGACAGAGAGAAAGGTCTTCCTTTGCCGTTGGTTCACCCTCCAATGGCCACCGTAGCCAGCGCACTGTGGCTGGCGCATTACGCTGATCCGAAGGCAGGAGCCAGGTGCTTCTCCTGGTCTCCCATGGGGTGCAGGGCCCAAGCACTTGGGCCATCCTCCACTGCACTCCCTGGCCACAGCAGAGAGCTGGCCTGGAAGAGGGGCCAGCTCTTCCAGGCGCCCCGACTGGGACTAGAACCTGGTGTGCCAGCGCCGCTAGGCAGAGGATTAGCCTGTTGAGCCATGGCGCCGGCCTCAACCCTGTCTCTTAATCACTAATATGTAACTAAAATTTACTGCAGTAATCCAAGGCTTCTGTACAATTATTCCGCCCTGGAAGATTTCTTCTCAAACATTAAAATTCAATCATTTTCTTGATTTTAAAACACAGAAACAACCAGGTTCTATTTTAGGCTGACACTCTGCAAGAACAGTTCTTTCTATTCCGTTCCTAAATACATTGGCCCCTTCCAAAGCTGCAGTTAAAGCTGCAGGTCTCTTGGCCGGCAGTTTTGATATTCCCTCAAACTACAATTCAGTTGCCAGAAACATCACATACTTAATTTCTGATTCCAAAATACAACCAAGTGCTGTAATACACAGGATCGGACTCATTATAATTTTTGTGCAGCTCTCAGTCTGGACAACTTCCTCCTGGACAACATTACCATCCTCCGCTATGGACCCTCACCCAGGGAACATGACAATGTCCCTCCAGTTCATGTGGAATTATCTCCAAAAATAAGCACCTCCATGTGCAACAGACAAGAGGAACAGTCTCACTCACCCCTTCATTCTGGTAAGATCTTGCACCTACTGTAGGAATCTAAGGGAAGGGCGATGCAAGGGATTTGATTGCCAACGAAGAGTTCCTTCTTACAGTTGCCAAGGAAATCAGTTATGGCAATTCTGTACTGGTTGGCAAAAACGCTTTTAGGAACTCTATTCTCACATTCATTTGAATAAAGCAGTAAAGAAGTTAAAGATCAAAGCCAGAAAGCAAACATACCAATGTACTCAATACCAAAAACATGATGGAAACCCATCAAATGGAAATATCCACGCTCAACAAAGAATGTGTGCCCAAAACAGGTACATCGGAAGCATTTTGTTTGTGACTGTTCTTTAGAAATGCTTTGAAGAGCCATCTTAGTGGTCCTCATCTGTTTATCCCTTCTAAATTGACTAGTTATCCCTCTTTAAAACGGTGTAAAAAACTGTGTAAAAGAAAAAGGCAATAATACCTCTCAGGGACAATTCCATTTTATTTTACTTAAGTGACTTTGTAGGTATGTATTTAAGTGACTTTTTATTTTTGTATGAATAAACCAATTATTTTCATTGTATTTTTAAAAACTATTCTTAGTAATCTTATTAGCATAACCATAAACACTAAGACCCCAAATCAACCTTATTGGATTGTACCACTTTTTACTTCCTTGAGGAATTTATACCGTGATAAAGATCAACTAGATAAGTATTTTACTTTCATATTTTACCTTTACTATCTATAACTCTCTTCTGATGTTTCTAGAACACACATCGAAAGGCTTACTAAGACTCCACAAGTACTATTCTGGAACATTTTCCTCCTATTACCACTTTGTAAGTGTTGAAAGGTTTTATTCTGTAGCTCACTACACAAACAGGATTTTTTGTTATTACAGGCTGGATAATTTCACCAAAATAGTTAGGAGAGTGTTTTTAAATGAAATTATATCTAGTGACATCAAACCAATGGGATCAGCAAATTTCAGAGTTCATATTTTTCGAAACACAAAGATGTGTAAACCAAATTACAGTCTAAAGGGCACAGAAAAATTAGCTAGAGATGGATTAAGCTCTGTGAACAATCGGAAACAATACTGAAAGCTGCTCATTTATGTCCTTCCCCTGTTATCACCTCGTCTGGCTCTTTCAATGATGGGCTAAGAAATATAGGGGAAAAAAAAAAAACAAAGCAAGGTTTTCAATATGGTTTTTCTTTGGGGAACAATAAAAACATTAAACTTTATACATTTAAGTGTCTGTGTACCGAATGGTAGTCTTTTCACAGGAGTCCAGCTTGGGTTTTGTCTGGGTGGGGAAGTAGGGAGGGAGTCTGTGAATACCCCCAGAGTCATTTAAAATATATAGTATTAGCTAATTGATGAGAGGAGTAAAAACAATAGTAAGTAGGCAGCCTGGCTGTGAGCCAGAACCAAGGCTTTATGGTGAAAGCGAGTTTACATTAGAGGCCTGTTTTTCCCCTTTCCTTATATGAAATGAACAGCTGTAATTGAAAAGCAAGGAGCTCTATGGTTTATAGAAATAGGTGTTGTGAAGAGCCTTGGCCGTCTAATTTTCTTCCTATTGCAGGGCAGGCTTCCATTGTCTGTTTTTTAGAGCTAATTTCTTTTCTGATCAAAAGGCCCATGTCGTTGAAAAGGTAGTAATGACTATTCATTTGGCTGAAGCCTCCATTCTCCAGACTGCAAGCTTTATTTAGAAATGGCTATTTCTTTCTAAAAGGAAAAGCTCATTTATGTCCTCTATAATGTCAATTAAAGTAGAATATATTTTAATTACTTATCCTGAGGAGAAACCTTTTAGGAACTTAATTTAGTATGCCTATGCTATGCAGACACTACAATATATGAATGTGGAATGATATCTAGGCACATGGGTTTGATTTTATTTTGCCACTAATGAATAGTTTATTTGCAACTAATTAACAAGTTAAATCGGCACAATTAGTGTCGGATTTCTTTAATAATATAACTCATAAAGGGATAGCCATTGGAACTAGAAAATAAGGTTGGTTGTTGGCTTTGTAAGGAAACCATTCCACAAAAGGGGCAGTTTTTTCCCATTAGAAAGGGTTATTGGGACGTTCTTCCCGTTGCTTTTTCAAATGAAAGCTGAGCTGTGCTGGGGGAGGAAATATGTTCAGAAACAAGGGGCGATGGTGTTAATTACACAAACATCACATTAGCAAAGCCTCAAGGTTCTAACCGGGCGACGCTTTCCGGAGAAACAGAATTGAGAGTGAAGACTACCTAGACGCCCAAACCACGGCGCGGCCAGGCCTGCCGACGGCCCTCGCTCTGTGGCGCCGTCTAAGCCGCCGGCCCGCTGGGAAGCGGGTCTGCCTGAGGACAGGCATCCTCCATACCTGGCAAGCCGCTGCACGCTAGTTGTCCCCGGGGAAACGTCCTCGGCCCCGTTTTCCGTCGCGAGTAGCGGCCCCGGAGCTTGCGGGCCGGCCACTCAGACTGCCGCGCCAGGTCCCTGGGTTTCCTGGCCCGCAGCCGCCGCCGCGGCCGCCCCTCCGCTCGCCAAGCTCGGCACGCGGGGGGAATGCGCGCGCGTCCAAGGAAAGGAACGTGGCCCCTGCGGGCCGGGGCGTAGCAACCCCGTTTGGGTCAGGCTCTTACGGAGCGCGTCCCACATCCCACCTGGCCCGTGTTTCTCCGTCGATCTGATAGGAGGCTAGGGAGAATCACTAGGTGAAAAATTCTTCCGCTCTCAAGGCGTAGTCCTTTCGAGGTCTTCCCAGGTCGCCGCCACGATCTGATGTCGAGTGGGAAAGGGTCTCCGTCCCGTACTGGGCACACAACTTAGCACATAGTAGGTGTACGACAAAGGTTTAGTGAAATGAAAAGACGGCCGAGACGAGACCAAAAAAGAACATGGAAGTTCTGCGCAGCGAATTTCATAGCTGTCCAATCTCTCGAAGGAAAATTTTTAAAAGGGCAAAAGGGAAAAATCAAAGAAACAAGAAACAGAAAGGGGTGGTGGGAAACAGTTGAATGCTGCCTTTAGGTTTAAACTTCCCTCCACCCAACTCCCCACTCTGCCATCGTGCGCCCTCTGCGGTTGGGGAGGATAGACTTGCCTGCCACACTGGAAGTGCGTGCCGGGGCACTGATTTCCCGGGTACCCTTTTGGGGGAAGGGCTGTCAGGCGGAGTTGACCCGTGCCCCTTCACTCTGCGAGCACAGAGGTGAAATTGAAGGGACGTGGAGTAACTCAAATATGTACTGATAACGATTTTAAGATTGTTTTCTTGGTCCAGGCTTCTTGCAAGCCACCTTGCCTCCGTACAGGCGAGTCCCGAGCCTTTGACGACACGAAAAAAAGTGGAAAAGGCGACAAGCCCAGTGGGAAGGCAGGCCTAGCCTTGGCAGGGTGCCGGATTCCTAGAGTCTGCTCTGCGGGGGTGCGAGTTTGACGCTCTGATGTGCTAGCACCTGCCGACAATTGTGGAGGTGGGCGGAGACGGAGGTGGGTGGGGAGGCCGAGAGGCCAGACTGCAGCCACTCCAAAAGCCCTCTTGCAATGGGACCTAGCTCCTAGACACAGCCACCCTTCCTCTGGAGAGTCCAGTATTTGGATTGTGAGGTTGGGGAGGGGGCTCTGGAAGTAAAGGTGCCCACACAAGGCAAAGTGAGCTAGTGATTAATATGTTAATACCTTTAATCTGTACAACTAACCTCCAATGCGTGGGCCAAGAGGACCCAGCCACCAAGTAAATCGAATTGGGAAACTGGCTTTTAAAAGTACCCCTGCCCCCTCCTCCCGAAAAAGTTATACCAAAACCAGCCAACCAAGTAAATCGAATTGGGAAACTGGCTTTTAAAAGTACCCCTGCCCCCTCCTCCCGAAAAAGTTATACCAAAATGCAATACAATACAGTTAAATCCTCACAGGAGGTTTGATGGTACCTGGAAGACACACCTTGCAGCTCCTAGCAACCCTTCTTTAGAGAGCATCAACTAGGTTATTTACAGCCTGCACCCACCAGCCAGGAATCGTCAGTTCCTTCTGAGATTTGTAAGAAAGAGTGTTTTGATCGGAATCTGGGGTTGGTGCTGTGGGTTGGCAGATTTAGGAGATGAGTGCACCAGGAACTAGAAAGTGTTGCCTCTGCCACCCTGCCGGCCTGATGGTGACCTTTCCAAACTTTCTACCAGGGGTGATTGTACAATAGACCAAAGTTTTTTCATTTCTTGATCAGGGTACTCAATCTTGGCCTAAATACATAGTCTTGGCTAGAAGCCAGTAAGTAGCCACAGGGTAGTCTTAAGGAAGAAACAGGAATGATTGCCTCCGGAAGTGCAAGCTTTTTTTTCTGCTGGAAACCAGAGCATCTCAGAGGATCCCCAGGATAAGTTCTCATTTCATCAAAGTCAGACCCCACGCGGAGCTCAGCTGCACTTGAGAGCCCTGAAAGGGTAACACTGAGCCACGGTGGGAGGGCCACCTTTGCTAACCTATTCATGGGCCTCAGCGGGTCTGGGCGAGCCCCAATACTGTCTATTCCCCTCCTCCCAACGAACAGGGGCGCACGCCCCCCCCCACACACACACACACAGTGCTCCAGCCAGCATGCAAAGAGCACCTGTTCTAAAAGGTTGGGTCTTAGTCGGACAGGGGACATTGAAAAAGGTCCGGCCTGAGCACTCAGGAGAAATGAACAAGACCACCCCTGCTCCATGGGCAGTGCAGCCCCTTGCCTGCTCTACCAGTAGCTCTAGTGTGTACTTTGCAGATATGAGGCTCTTGGGGCATCTGATTTCTGCCAAGGCTTGAGGCAGTGGAAGGCAAAGCAAGGATGCTCTATGTACTTAGCTCCCACTGGGCCCCCGGAGATTCCAGATAACCGAGCCTAAGGATGGAACCACTGCCCCACTGTAAAGCGAGTTGCCTATCTTTCCTACGTGGAAGCGACCCGGAAGCTCTGGAGGGCGAGAAGGGGCGACTCTGGGTGAAGTTTCCAACCGAAGCCAACAAACGGCGCTATTGTCGCGCCCTGGGTCCTGGGAGCCCCGTGCCCAGCCCCAGTTGGAGGGAGCCCGAGCTCTCTTGGGAGGGCGGGGGAATGGGGAGGGGACCCTTGGCTGGGCTCCCAGTCCCACATCCAGCGCTCTGTGCGCCACTAAGGGGTCCCAGGGGTGCGAGAGAGCTGCTGAGTGCGTTGTCTTCTCCCGGAGAGGTTGGAAAGGACCGGGCCTGGGTTCCACTGTTTTCTACTTTCCTTGCTAGGTGTGTGGTGCACGTCGGAAACAGTGCGGTTCGAGCCCCGCCAGCCGTCTTGCCTCCCCATAGCCCTGGCAGAACCGAGGCCCCTTGAGCTGGGGTACCTGCTGTGACACTTCTACCGACCCTCAGAAAAAGTCGAACCGAACCACTGGGTTGGCGCCTGCATCTGAACTGCTGATGGACCAAGAAAACTGGTGCCCTGCCAATCTTCTCATCTCCCACGCCTTGCAATGGTAACCGCAATGGTAACTGTTAGAAGGGTAGTTTGGGATCAGACATTTTCTCAGAAGTTTCGAGTTTCGAAGGAAATTCGGTGTGGCTCTTAATTGCGGCTGTGCAGACCACCAGAGAGCCACCAGCGACTGAGATCTGTTTAATAACGTCCACCTCGGAAAGCCCAGGAAGGTTGGGAGAGGATGCCTATGCCAGGCAAAAGATTTCTGGAAACCTGGCAGGAAGGTGTAATGTGAAGACTAAGCCAAAGACTAGGTGTGATCAAATGACAAACAGCTGGGAGCAGTAACTAGGTCCCCCCCCCATGTAATCTGTCGCAGGGAAGAGGGAGGGTCGTCTTGCATCCTCTGCCTTGGGAAATATGCAGCCCAGGCACTGTCACCACAACGGCTTACTTGGGTCCTAAAGTTTGGAAAGAATCCTGACATCTGTCAAGCTGCTGGGCGCCAGTCAGCGCGTCGGTTGGGTAGTTTCCTAAAACGAGCTTCTCTTAGCAACAGCCTCGGGGGCCCAGAAAAGCCAAGAGAGGGCATTGCGGAAGGCGACTGAAGGGAAAGGCTGCTGCACGTGAGCGACTACTGTACATAGGCTTCTTTAGAAGAGGGCAGGTTTGCCTAAGAAAAATTGGGCTTTGTCAGCCAGTTTGCCAAGAAAACTAGTGCAGGTGGGGATGGCCGAGAATCACTTCTTGTTTTCTGAGACATGCCTTCTCGCTCGTGTTAGCTAAGTGCTGTGCACACGCCCGCGCCCACACACACACACACACACACACCTTCCATATAGTTTACTCTAAGCCCACACACCCACACAAGTGATCGAAGCTCTAGGCTGAGGACGACTCAGACCAGGTGGAACACGAACTTAAGAGGCGGGCTTCAGGACCCCAAACTTCCGATTGGAAGGAATCCTAGCTGGGAGCCAGGATTCTAATGCCAGGGGTCCTGGCCGAGAGGGGTCTTACATGCTCTGTGCCCCCACTCCCAAGGCACGGTGGCATAGTTTTTAATTCGTACAGGAGAGAAAGAGGAAACAGCTCGGAGGGCAGGTGTCCCGGGATCCCATGGTCTTGCATCAATACTAGAACCCTCTGCTTTTGTTTTGTTTTCCATTCTTAGGATTTATGCTTTCCTTTTGGTTTCCCAACCTTTCCACCGGTCTGGGGGGCTGGGGCGAGACCCCACACCACGCGGACACCTTATATTGGCTTCTGCCACATCTACCCGAATGGCTTCTCATTCCCACTTGCCGCCTACAGCGGCGCGGGGAGTTTCAAACGCTGTGTCACTTGCTTGAGCTGGCGGCGATGATTGTCTGGGTTCTCTCTTCCCGCAGTCAGGGTTCCTGCGCTGCTAGTCTTTTGCAGACAACCCAATATGTAAGTGAATGTTCCACTCCGTGTCCTGGGACTCCAATCAGGAAGGCTGTAAAACAAGAAAGGAGAAGCACGAAATCCGTTAGCAAAGCCTGCTCCCGGGGGAGGCGACGCGGCTGCGCGCGGAGAGCAGCGCTCAGAGGTCCTGGCAGGTGTGCGCGGCCAGCGGAGGGGGCCTGGCGGTCCACCCTAGGAACAGCCTCGGCTCCGCTCTGGCCACCGCCCCCCGCTCCCCCCAAGAAACTTTTCTTTCACCCGGAGAGGCTCCGTGTTGCCATGAAAACGGATTTTCCAAGGGGCCCGACCCTCCCCCTCAGGGGCATCGGACTGGAAAAACCGAAATGGCCAGAGAGCAGAGACAAAAAGGGGCCGCTAAGCAGGGGCCGGCAGCGAGAGAGAGGAGTCCCGTTCACCCCCAAGCCCCACACCAATTCCCACACCACTGCGTGTGAAGGAGCGCCTCCGCTAGTCAGGCGGCGGGTGCGCCGACTGCTCGCCCTCACGCAAACCCCCAGAGAGCCTCACTGCCGGGTGCACTCAGCAGTCCAGAAGCCTGTTTCTCCTGTCCTGGCCCCTGACTCCCGCTCAGTCCTGGATGCACTCTCTGGCTCTCCTGGGGGAGGTCCGGGAAGCCAGCCCCCAATTCCGAAGAGGGTTTCCTTGGAGGCGCAACCCGGGGCACCTCCGTTGCATTTTGAGCCTTCAACTCCTCCTAGGTAGCTGGCCATGCCCAGTACGCCTAGCGCTGGCAGAAGCGGTCTCGGACCTCGTTGCAGACAGAGCGAAGCTTTGCGGGCTTGCCCCGGGACGCTGCACTGATCGCCCTTGATAGGGTTGCAAAGTTGTTTTCTCAACCCCGAGGGCTCCCCTCTGTCCCCTCCCCCGAATGTTGCTCGGGTGCCCCCTTCCCCTCCTCCGTCACCTCCTCGGGTTTCGTTCTTTCAAACTTTTTGAGACCCTAATTGATGGTTTCTGAGCGGTTCTCCGGGACTCCCGCCGCCTGCATAACTCCTATCACAGCACTCGCCCCAAGAGGGGCGTGGGGGTGAACGAAAGGGTTCCCCGAACTTTTTTTTTCCACCCGGGCCGAACGGGGGTCGGTGATGATTGGCCAGGACTCATCAGTGCGAGCCTGTCAATCACGGGGCCTCTGGGTGGTGAGGGGCGGACCGAGCCCCAACCCCGGGGGATCCGAGCAGGTATATAAGGGGCCAGGCAACCGCTCCACCAGACTGCGAATGCAACCAGCTCAAGACAACGCATCAGGTGCGAGTACGCGGCGGGTTCCTGCTGACTCGGCGCGGAGCACTTCGGCAAGTCTGCCCTTCCCTTCCGCCCCACTGGCCCTCCGGCCCCCAAGCGCCCCTCCGACGGAGTCTCCCAGCATTTTCAACGTGGCCGCTCCAACCCCGGGAGCGCCTTCTCCTCCCGCCACCCTGGCGCACCTTCTTCCCGCCCCGGCAATGTACAGCCTGCTGGAGACTGAGCTCAAGAACCCCGTGGGGCCACCCACCCCGGCGGCGGGCACTGGAGGTCCCGCAGCCACGGGCGGCGCGGGCAAAAGTAGCGCGAACGCAGCCGGCGGTGCGAACGCGGGCGGCGGCAGCAACGGTGGTGGGAACGGCGGTGGCGGGGGCAGTGACCAGGACCGCGTGAAGCGCCCCATGAACGCCTTCATGGTGTGGTCCCGCGGGCAGCGGCGCAAGATGGCCCTAGAGAACCCCAAGATGCACAACTCCGAGATCAGCAAGCGTTTGGGTGCCGACTGGAAACTCCTGACCGACGCCGAGAAGCGACCGTTCATCGACGAAGCCAAGCGACTGCGCGCGGTACACATGAAGGAGTACCCGGACTACAAGTACCGGCCACGCCGCAAGACCAAGACGCTGCTCAAGAAAGATAAGTACTCGTTGCCCGGCGGCCTGCTGCCCCCCGGCGCTGCGGCCGCCGCTGCTGCAGCGGCCGCCGCGGCCGCCGCCAGCAGCCCGGTGGGCGTGGGCCAGCGCCTGGACACGTACACACACGTGAACGGCTGGGCCAACGGCGCGTACTCGCTGGTGCAGGAGCAGCTGGGCTACGCGCAGCCCCCGAGCATGAGCAGCCCGCCGCCGCCGCCCGCACTGCCGCAGATGCACCGCTACGACATGGCCGGCCTGCAGTACAGCCCCATGATGCCACCCGGCGCCCAGAGCTACATGAACGCCGCGGCCGCGGCCGCCGCTGCCTCGGGCTACGGGGGCATGGCGCCCTCAGCCGCCGCCGCCGCCGCCGCTGCCTACGGGCAGCAGCCCGCCACCGCCGCCGCCGCTGCCGCCGCCGCCGCCGCCATGAGCCTGGGCCCCATGGGCTCGGTGGTGAAGTCGGAACCCAGCTCGCCGCCGCCCGCCATCGCATCGCACTCACAGCGCGCGTGTCTTGGCGACCTGCGCGACATGATCAGCATGTACCTGCCACCCGGTGGGGACGCGGCCGACGCCGCCTCTCCGCTGCCGGGCGGCCGCCTGCACGGCGTGCACCAGCACTACCAGGGTGCCGGGACTGCCGTCAATGGAACGGTGCCGCTGACCCACATCTGAGCGCCGGCCTGCGCCGGTCGCCCCTCGCCCCCTCCCCACCCCGCACCCCCACGTTGGGACGCCTTGTTGTTTAGCTTTGCTTGCCTGGGACTGTTGCCTTGTCGGGATGATGGGGAGGACAGAAAGTTTTGCTGTAGCTGTCGGGTTTTGTACAAAAGCGAAGAGAAGTCCGTAGCAGCGGAAATGGGACTTTCTAGAGCTCGGCTGCCCCTCGCTGCTGCTCCTCCCTCCCCCTTTGTTGGCTGGGAGTCGCAGTGATGTTTGGAAAGCAAAAGCAGCCCTGTCCTCCTCCCCGGTTTCTGGGTTCTTCTGTTGCATTTGAAAATGTTGTCTCCTTAGTTTGCAGTTAGCCAAGGAGTGAGTGAAGGGGAAAAACGTCCTCTCGGGTAAGGCTGACCTGAGAACTGCGACGCCCCCGCCCCCGGTCGCGTTGCATCTGTTTTCCTCGTGGTTTTTTGGGGGGCTGATCGCGCCCAGGGGCGCGGCAGCTAAAGCCAATGTTAATTTATAGCCAGGTGTGCGTGTTGTCTCCCGCCTCGCCGCCCCTGGCCGCGGGACAGCTTCTGTCCAGTGCGCATTTAGCCTGTTGAGTTGGTGATTTCTGCCGTGATCTGTTTGATATTTTGTCGCGCTAATGTGTTCGGATTTCGTTTGGGTAGTGGGGAAGGGGCTATTTTGTTTCAGGTTTTTCAAGGTTTTACTCGTAATTGCTAAATGAGAGATCAATAAATTTTATAACCAACATGATGGAGTCCTGATAATTTTGCGGGCCTGAAACTTTAGCTGCGGGCTGGGGAGGGGACCAACCCTCGGTTTTGTAACCGAGGTCCCTTGCTGGAGGGCGGGGTAGGACCTGGAGGGTGGCGAGTAGGATCTGAAAAGGTTTCTTTTTTAACTACTTGTGATGCAAAATCAACTAGCTTCCCATATCCTCAGCGGTTTGTCTGTCCGGGAGCGTCTCCTGGGAGCTCCAGGCACACGTTAGCTGAGGCGCGAGCACTGAGGCCGCGCACTTGTTGATTACCCTGAGCCTGGGCTGAAGCTGTGCCTGCAGCTGCAGCCCCGCGGGTCGGGGAGGGGACGCCAGCGGCAGCGGAAACCGACCAAAAAGGGGGCACGTTTACCTTTGTGCACTGGGGCGGGAAGACACTTGAGCCCGGCTGAAATATTTACAAAACTAAAACCCTTCGGAAATCTCCATGATTCGACGAAAAATAATTGGCAGGCAACAAGTACATTTCAGCCGTGATAAGTGAAGCGGAGGAGTCAGCATTGAACACCGAAGATTCGGGATTTTTTTTTTTTAAAGCACACCTTACATTTGAAAAGCCCTCTAAAACTCTTGCCTGGCTTTTTGTTTTTAACTTGTCTACTTGGTCCACTTGTTTGCTAGAAGAGGCTCCTAGAAGAGGTTCGAGCCCACTTTCTACTCCTTTTTACCGCACTTGTCTCTAGTCCCTGACCCTAGGACGTTCGGCTGTGCCACCCAAAGGGCCTTTCGTTTCGCGCCCGACCACATGGTTCCCGTGTATCTGTTTGCGGCCTAGGAAGAAAACAAATAGAACCAGTGTTTTTTTACCCCCTCCTCAGCTGTTTGAGGTGATTTCCTTAATCCCTTTAATCCTGTTACCTCGCTATCCCAGAATAACTAAACTCGGCCTTTCCAATAAGCTTGGCCTGGTGCACTGTTTTTATCCTCATCCACTCCTGACCACAGGTTTCTTTGCTTGAGGTCTGCTGGGACCCTAGGCGACAGAATCTCCCGTAAATTGGCCCGAATTCCACATTTCCAGCCGGCTTCCTTTGTGCGGGCCAGCCATTCACCTGCGGGGCTGGCCGGGCCTGGGGGCTGGGGGACGGGGAAGGAGGGGGCTTACTGAAGCTTCGGGAGTCCTGCCCGCTTTCTACACATCACTGCAGATCCTGCAGCCTAAACCACCCCGTCTCTCCAAGAAAGGTCGGGTATCCCGGGAACGCACAGCCACCTCTTCCCCAAGTCGTTTGCCCTGCCACCTCCACCCCAGCGCCCCATCCCCCACTGTGCAGCATGGGGTCGGAAGCGGCCAGCGTTGATTTACAGATTCAGACGCGTTGCCCTCCACCCAAAGCTCTTCCCGGGTCTGCTGCGTTCGGGCTCGGGCTCGGGCTCGGCCTCCGTACCACTCCTTCCTCCTCCGGGTCTCAGAGCCAGAGATCCCGGCCCCTCCTGGCAGGTCGCTGCTCTAACACTTGCGGCTGTGATTGCAGCAAATCATTGAGCCTCACCCTCCTGGTGCTCGAAACTCTCAGCAGCGGGAGGAAACTTGGCATTTTCACCGCCTTACTCCTACCTTTCAGTCTTTGGCCTTCAATAAAATAACTGGCCGTCAGGTACTCTGAGTTTCCAATTGCTGGCAATTGTGGACTGAAGTTTGGTCTTGAAATGACTCCAGGAAAAGGAGGGTATAAACAGACAATTCGCCCCACTGAGGGGGGCGGTGCCAACCGGGGAATAAACTCTGACACTGCTTCTTTCCATCAGTCCATTGTGCTGCTGCCTTGGAAGTACCAGGGTCACCCTTTCGGCGGTCTCACACATTGCTGATGCCCTAAGCACCCACGGCTTTGTGCTGCACTTTGATTTCCAAGTTACCTTTAAGATTGCCTCAAACAGCACATTTGGAGGATTTAAAGGCAGATGAAAAATATACAGATATAGATATGGATATAGATTTTTTTTTTAACTTCGGCAATAAGGAAGAGAACTAAACTGGACTGGAATGAAACTTCCACCCTTTAGGTCATAGTTTACAAGCTGGAGCCCCCGCCCCCCGACTTGCCTCCTCCATGTGCCTACAAAGGTAACTGGACCTTAAATGTTTTGTAGATTGGGGTTCTACTATGGTTTAATTTGATATAAGGGTTCCGCTGCGTAAACAGCAACAACAAAAATCTGGTGCAACTCTAATTCTTGCTCCCTCCACTTGCTTGTTTTACATATGAGGAAACCGGCCGCCAAGCGGGAAATGGTGGTGCTCAACATTGCTCAGCCGGTTCTACTGCAGCCCAGCTGAATTCGATTCCCAGGCCTGGGAGAGCTTCCTCTGCAGTCAGTCCTTGTCACAAACCAAGAGACAAACCTCTGAAATCACAGCCCTGGTTGCCCTCTCAAGCCCACAATCCAGCCAGGTGTCTAGAGAGGCATGGCGAGTCCTGAAGCAGAGAAACTTGCTTAGTAGCCATCACTGGTGATGTGAGAGGGGGAGCACAAGGTCCTTACAGAGCGCAAAAGTCTAAGCTATCTAGTAGCTCCTGGGACAGGAGCTCAGCTACACTTTTGGTAGGAATTATCCTTAGAGATTTTCCGTCCTGTTCTATACAACTGCGTTCATTAATCCCCTTCGAGAAATCTACTGGATGAGTGGGGAAGCTGTCCAGAGGGCAAGCAAAGATTTATAAACAAGTGTTCATCACAGCCCTCCTTACAATCCTAAAAAGTTACAAAAAAAAACAGTGTTCAACAAATGAAGAAAAGTAAAAATAATATTTTTAAAAGACTACTTTTCAGGTATTACAATTGCTCATGAAGAGATATTAACAGGGGAAAGCATAAAACATAAAATGAAAAAAACCAAGATACACAGAGCTATATTCTTCAGTGTGCATGACCTTGACTATTGAAAAATAAGCATATATGACTGGGGAAACATGCAAGAATGAAGGGTGGTATTAAAAATACTGGCTTGTCTTCCTTTTTGTACTGTGCAATTTTCTCTAATAGGATTGTATTCCGGTTATCACCAGAAAAGGCAGCTTTAAAATGCATTCTCTCCCTGTTACGAATACAGAAATGTGTCTCCTTGTGAAAGCGGAAAGTTCAAGCCTTTCTGTCAGCTGTTTGGGGGCGAGGAGGGGGCAGGAAGCCCCAGGAGCAGTAATCCCCCAGCTTTTCCCGGGGTTGGGGGCTGCAGTTAACACCAGCAGGACTAGCACAGCAGAGCAACCCCCTGCCAAGTCCCCTTCTCGGTAAGCAGGAGCAGGAGCAGATTAGTGAGCAGCTCTGTCATTCTTCAGACCCACTCACTGGAGAAAAAGACCTCCTTGGGAGCCAAGCTGAACAGCCTTGGCTGCAGGGAGTAGGGGCCACTGGAGGAACCAGAAGGCACATAAATGCAGGGGCCCGAGCAAGCTTTACTGCCATCTTGGGGAGGGGAGTAGAGAGGAAGCCCAGGGTTGGATCCCAGGCCAGGCAGAGAGGCTAGGTGAGCAGC
This sequence comes from Oryctolagus cuniculus, assembly GCF_964237555.1. NCBI lineage: Eukaryota > Metazoa > Chordata > Mammalia > Lagomorpha > Leporidae > Oryctolagus > Oryctolagus cuniculus. Next base: position 118,737,055 of record NC_091453.1, on the reverse strand, counting down.
TGCGGGCTGACTGGAACACGCCACTGTCCTCATCCACACCACTGTCATTTCTTGCCGGGCACTGCCATGGTCTCCTGCTTGTTCTCTGTGCTTCCACTCTGCCCCTACCAGTTTATTCTCCCTAGAATATTCACTCCAGTTTTCAGCCATAAATCCAATCACCATCATTTCTCTTCTTCCTTAACATTCTGGGGATTTCCTATTGATTGTTCTTGGGAAAATACCCCAACCCTCCCAAAGCCTTGCCTCATCTACCTCCTGACTACCTCTCTGAGCGCGATTCCTTCAACCTGTACACTTCCCTCCCTAGAGCCCAGCCAGCATTCCTTTGAGAAACCAATCATGGCTACTGATAGTTTCATATCTAAACAAATTTTAGAGCCCAATAATTATTTTCCTAAGTGAAGATTCTTATGCACAGTATATATATATATGTGTGTGTGTGTGTGTGTGTATATATATATAATATTTACTCTTCAGGTTTTTCCCCAAATCAAGCACAGATTTCCTAACAATTAGTATAAACCTTCTAGGAAAAAGACATGGTTTCTTTTCTGCCTGTAGGCTTTTTAACTGGAATGTTCTTTCTCAAGCTCTTCCCTCAGATACCCCAGTATCCTCTTGGACATCTCACATGAAGCATCACTTCTTCTGGGACCTCCCATGATGCCCTCCTCCACAAAAGAACAGCTCTGTGTATAAGCTTTTGTAGCTCTGTGAATCGCCAAGCACTGGTCTCAGTGGTTACTTTACATTTATTTGTATAGTTCTACTTATTGTCTATCTCCTTGTATGTAAATACCATAAGAGCAAAGACTGTGCTAGTTTGTTCACCATTACCTAGCACAATGCCCATTTCAAAGTAGGCTCTCAAGATTATTGTGAAGTATTTACTCCATGTTTAAGGAATCAGTATCCTAAGAGCTTGAAGTCAATGGGATCAGTGCCAGCCCTTGGAAATCAAGATTGAATTTACAACTTTCGCTCCATCCCTTACCAGCTACGGGCTCTTGAGGACATTATTTACCACGAGCCTTAACTTATTCAGATGTTATGTGGGAATAGCAAAATCTGCAGTTTGTTGTGAGGATTCAATGAAGCCCTGCTTTCAGGGCTGAGCACAGTGCCTGGCACAGGGTTACCCTGCAGGATGTGTTAGCTATTATTATCCCCTTTGTTAATGGCATCAGCTGGCCTTCCAGGAAGGTGCTAGTGCTCACAAGTCAGATTCTGGGCTTCCTACCATCATAGGAGATGCTGCCCATTACTGAAGCGAGTTCTCGACATAGAAAGGAGGCAAAATAAGACTTCACCACTAAAAAAATGAGCAAACCATACAACACCGAAAGCATAAAGATAAAATAAAAAAGAGGTAAATTAAACTTTATCAACATTAAAAACATTTTGCTTTAAAGCACATCATCAAGAAAGTGAAAACCCATCCTACACTCAAGGGTTTATATTTTGACTATATAAAGACTTTTAAAACTTGATAATAAAAAGGAAAATAACTCAATTGAAATGTTAAAAGGTCTTGAATAGGCCTTTTCCCAAAGAAAATGTATAGACAAAAAAGCACATGAAAAGATACTTAACATCATCAGTCATCAGAGAAAAGCCAATTAAAACCACAATAGATAGCATTTCACAATACTAGGATTGCTATAATGATAGTTTCTAAGTAAACACTAATAAGTGTTTACTTATTAGTAATTATTAAGTGTGGAGAAATTGGAAACTTCTACAGTTCTGGTGAGAGTATAAAACAGTCTGGACAACAGTCTTGACAGTTCCTCAAAAGGTAAAATATGGATTTACCATATGACCCAGCAGTACCACTCCTAAGAATAACCAAGAAAAATGAAAACGTATGTTTAGGGACAAGGAATAAAGGGTTGTTAGACTATGGGTACCAAAATGCTGTTATGTAGAAGGAATAAGTTCTTGTACTCTACAGCACAGTGGGGTGACTATAGTTCACAACACATTATATATTTTTTGAGAACTAGAAGAAAGGAGCTTGAAGGCTCCAAACATAAGGGCAATGATAGGAAGAGGGAAATGTTGATCAATACTAATCACCTTGATTTAATCAATATAACTGTTTTGAACTGTACTCCACAGATGTGTACAGTTATTGTATCAATAATCAAAACAATGTATAAAACACTGTGGCATGGAAAAGTAAAATAAAATCAACAAAAAGTAAAACAGTAAGCCTACACAAAAATATGCACACTAATGTTCTAGCAGCATTAGACATAACAGCCACAAACTGGAAACATCTTAAATGTCTATTAACTGATGAGTGAATAAATAAGATGTATACATACACATAGACACACACACATACACACACACAAAATGAACTATTATTCTCAAATAAAAGAAACCAAGGACTAATGTATACATGAGTTCATTTACTTACATATGTTTCCTTGCTCTGTCAGCTGAGAGAACCGACAAGCAAAGACATTCCAGAAGCAACAACAAACATGGCTTTTGCCCACATCTTAGTTTCTAACATCATTCCTCAATAAAGCAACCAGGGCTTTTTAGAAAAATGGCTGATCCTAGGACTGAGGCCAGATAAATGCAAAATAATCCTACAGCATCTTATAGCCAGAATGTAAGAAAATGTGAAAGAGAAAGAAGACAGACAAACCACAGTGGAGGTGGTGGGGTTTCAAAAGAACACAGGGGCCAATTAAATTAGCTCCCAATGACCAAATATGGAACAATTTAAGCAAGAAAATGAGTATAGTAGCATTAGATTATATGCCAAACTATAAAATAAATATCTATGCATTCATACTTACATAAATAAATAAATAGGCAGAAATGGAAAGAGAAATCTCCTGTGCAGAATTCTAAATAAGTTGTGCAGACATTTTGGCCTCAGGGAGGTGGGGCACAACTCTCCACCCCTTAAGTATGGGTAACTTTGCAGTGAAGAAATCTGGGAAACACTACCTCAGCCAGACGCTCAAGGTCAACATCAACAATAAGTCAAGGGATGGTTTGTAAGCTTTGAGACAGTTGAACAAGAATGGCACTTTACCTCTGTGAATCTTCCTCCCCAAAACACATAATCCCAGTCTAATCATGAATAAAATGTCAGCCAAATCCAATTTGAGAGATATTCTACAAATGCTTAACCAGCAGTTCTCAAAACTGTCAAGTTCATCAAAAACAAGTCTGAGAAATTGTCACAGACAAGAGTAACCTAAGGGGAAGGATATGACTATCGAATATAATATAAAAATTATGCACCTTGATGGGATTCTGGAATAGAAGAGGAACTTCAGGGAAAAATTGAGGACATCTGAATAAAATAGTAGAGTTTGTTTAGGTTCAATAGTCATAACAAATATACCATACTAATGTAAGATGTTAATTATAAGGGAAATAGGTTATGGTAGTATATGAGAATTTCCCATACAATCATCCCAATTTTTCTGTAAATCCAAAACTCGTTTACAAGGTACAGTTGATTTTGAAAAAAAAAAAAAAAGAAAAAGAAATGGAGTACTGATACATATTATAACATGGATAAACCTTGGAAATATTATGCTGAATGAAAGAAACCAGTCACAAAAGACTATATACTCTGATTCCATTTATGAGACTGTCCAGAATAGGCACATCTACAGAGACAGATTACTGGTTTCCTTGGGCTGAAAGGGTTGTTAAGAAAAAGGGGTGTGACTTCTAATGTGCATAAGGTTTCTTTTTGGGGTAACGAAAGCATTCAAAACTTGTTATGATGATTGTGCAACTTTGAATTTATTAAAAAAATAACTGTATATTTTACCAGAATGAATTATATAGTATTGAAATACATCTCAATAAAAAGGTTACCCTGGCCGGCGCCGCGGCTCACTAGGCTAATCCTCCGTTTTGCGGTGCCGGCACACCCGGTTCTAGTCCCAGTCGGGGCACCGGATTCTGTCCTGGTTGCCCCTCTTCCAGGCCAGCTCTCTGCTGTGGCCAGGGAGTGCAGTGGAGGATGGCCCAAGTGCTTGGGCCCTGCACCCCATGGGAGACCAGGAGAAGGACCTGGCTCCTGCCATCGGATCAGCGCGGTGCGCCGGCCATTGGAGGGTGAACCAATGGCAAAGTAAGACCTTTCTCTCTGTCTCTCTCTCTCTCACTGTCCACTCTGCCTGTAAAAAAATAAATAAATAAATAAAAATAAAAATAAAAGGTTACCCTGCGGCACTAGTGGCTGGTGGTAGCAGAGGTGTTTAGGAAGCAACTGGTTCAGTGCTAGGGGTTGCTGTACTCAGCATTTGCTACTGCAAACCCAAATATATTCTCCTAACCTAGGCTGTTGGAGCACAAAATGTCTTTACAAATTTTTCAATTCAGTACTTCCTTTCACATACAGGGAAACTGAGGCTCTGGTGGACACAGACATACCAATGTCATATAGTTTGATAATGCTCCAGTCAATGAACTAGAATTTGGCTATATTGCCTCTGTGTTCAATAGTTTTACAACTACCCTCACGCTACATTTAGTAAGGCCTGCTATGTGTATTTCCCCCTTTACCATGAGCATTGTCTCAATTGGAGGATAGATGGAAAAGGGAAACCTATTCCCAAAAGAAAAAGAAAACAATCTTTTCAGTTATTAAAAACCTTGAATTAAGGGCTGGCATTGGGGCATAGCAGGTAAAGCTGCCACCTGCAATGCTGGCATCCCATATGGGTACCGATTCATACTCCAGCTACTCCACTTCTGATCCAGCTCCCTGCTAATATTCCTGGGAACACAGCAGAATATAGCCCAAGTACTTCGGCTTCTGCACACATGTGAAGACCTGGATGAAGCTCCGGGCTTTTGGATTTGGCCTGGCCCAGCCCCGGCCATTGTGGCCATTTGGGAGTGAACCAGAGGATGGAAGATCTCTGCCTCTGTCTCTTCCTCTCTGTAACTCTGACTTTCAAAGAAATAAATCTCCAGTTGGGTTCTTGTGGCTGTAACTCTGTTCAAAATCCATTTTAAAAGTAAGCATGGGGCCGGCACTGTGGTATAGTGGGTAAAGCCACTGCCCGCAGTGCTGGCATTCCATATTGGTGCCAGTTCTGGCTGCTCTGCTTCTGATCCAGCTCTCTTCTATGGTCTGAGAAAGCAGTAGAAGATGGCCCAAGTCCTTGGGCCCCTGCACCCACATGAGACCCCTGGAAGAAGCTCCTGGCTCCTGGCTTTGGATCAGTCCAACTCTGGCCATTGCGGTCATTTGGGGAGTGAACCAGCTAATGAAAGATTTCTCTCTCTTTCTTTCTGCCTCTGCCTCTCTGTAACTCCACCTTTCAAATACATAAATAAATAAATAAATAAATAAATATTTCTTTTAAAAAGTAAGCATTTTTAGGGACAGGCATTTAGCACAATTGTTAAGATGCCACTTGGGATACCTGCATCCCATATCTAAATAAATGGATTCAAGTCTCAGTTCCACTCCTGATTCCACCTTCCTGCTAACACATACCCTGGGAGGCAACAGGTAATACTCGGGTCCCTACAACCCACATGGAAGACCTGGATTATTCTCTTGTTCACTTGCACTCTTGCTCTCGCTCCCTCTCCCTCTGCCTGTTTACCTCTGAAATAAAACAAATTTAATAAATTTTTAACTGAGCATTGCTGGGGCTGGTGTTTTACACAGTGGTTAAGATACTACTTGAGATGGGGCCAGCTCTGTGGCACATCAGGTTAATGCCCCAGTCTGCAGTGCCAGCATCCCATATGGGCACCGGTTCAAGTCCAGGCTGCTCCATTTCCGATCCATCTCTCTGCTATGGCCTGGGATAGTAGTAGAAGATGGCCCAAGTCCTTGGGCCCCTGTACCCACATGGGAGACCTGAAGAATACTTCTTGGGACACTGGCATCCCATGTCTGAGTGTGGGGTTCAAGTCCTGTCTCCTTTGCTTCCAATCCAGCTTCCTATAGGTACACTATTTGGTAGGCAGTAGATGATGGCTCAAGTACTTCGGTCCCTGTCACCCAAGTATGAGGCATGGATTGAGTTTCAGACTCCTGGCTTCAGCCTGACCCAGCCTTGGCTGTTGCAGGAATTTGGGGAGTCAACAGACAGATGAATGATCTCTTTCTCCTTCTGCCTTTCAAATAAACTGAACCTTTAAAAAAAATAAAAGTGAACATTTTTGTGTTAAAAATTTTTGAGAAAAGTAGATCTTGTTAAAAATATTAATAACTTGTTTTTTAAAAAAATATATATATTATTTTTAAAATATATATATATTATTCTCACCTGCAGTGCCAGCATTCCATATGGTCACAGGTTTGAGTCCCAGCTGCTCCATTTCTGATCCAGATCTCTGCTGTGGGCTGGAAAAGCAGTGGAAGCTGGCCAAGTCCTTGGGACCCAGCGCCCACGTGAGAGACTGGGAGGAAGATCCTGGCTCCTGGCTTTGGATTGGCTCAGTTCCGGCCATTGCAGTCATCTGGGGAGTGAATCAGCAGATGGAAGACCTCTCTCTCTCTCTCTCTCTCTCTCTGCCTCTGCCTCTCTCTAATTCTACCTTTCAAATAAATAAATAAATCTTTTAAAAAGTTTTTTCTTTCATTTATTTGAAAGACAGAGTTACAGAAGAAGAGGGAGAAAGACAGAAAGAGAGAGAGAGAGAGATCTTCAGTCCACTGATTCACTCCCAAATGACTGCAACAGCCAAGGCTGAGCCAGACTGAAAACAGGAGCCAGGAACTCTATCCACTTCTCCCACATGGGTGGCAGGAACCCAAGTACTTGGGCTATCATCCACTGCCTCCTAGATGTGTTAGCAGAAAATTGGATCAGAAGCACAGAGTAGCTAGGACTCAAAGCAGGTACTGTAACATGGGATGTGGGTGTCACAAGCAGCAGCTTCTCCTGCTGTACAACCTACTCCTTCATAAACATGTTCAAGACATCCTATGTGTCAGGAAGTGTGCAAGGATCTGGGGACAGCAGGAGCTCACAATGAGGGTTTGGAGAGAGGTCACCAGAGGCCTCTGTCCTGTGACCGAAGGAACTGAAAGCCATATTCCATGGTAGAGCAAGGGCCCATGGAAGAGCAGAAGAAACTGCCTGGGTAAGAGAGTATTTAGGTTGACTTTTCTAGTGTGTGCAAGATGTTCACAGGAAAAGAGGGGTAGCAGACAGTCTAGGCTGATAGAACAGCATGCAAAAGATGCACTCATGTATCTTGGAGTCCAGGAACTTCATGTGATCAAATAACACGACTGCAGAGGAAGGAGGCAGAGAGATGTGGGAAATGAGACTGGCGAAGCAGCAAAAGGACCTTCAATGCCGGCTTAGGGGTTGTGACTTCATCCTATACTCAGTGGGAACCGTGGAAGGATTTTGGTCAGTGCTTTATAAAGATCAAGCTAACCTCAGACCAAAGGGCAAATGGAGGAGAAGACTAGAGGCAGGGAGACTGGCCAAGATGCTGTTTGATTTTGGTTCAGGCAAGAATAAAAGACCTAACTGGGGTTGGTAGTAGTAGATGCAAGAGGTAAGAGTTCCCGTTTCACCCTAGCTGAGGAGGAAATAGGGAGGTGATATTAACTGAGACAGAAAACACAAGAAAAGGAATCTAAGTTCTCAAACTTTTAAAGTAAAAAGAACAAATTTTGATGTATGTCTTTAGTTTGGTATTATGGACTTCTGTACATAATCACATCCATATACATAACCTCTTTTGTTCAAATGAATTATTACACCATCAAATTTAATATGGTTTTGAAGGTTAATAAATATCAAGTCCACCTACTAGCATTGCTCAATTGAAAATAATCCTATCCATTGCTTTATTAATTGCCCAATTAAATACCATTGATCATTTGCTAGTACAATATATAGTTTGAAACACTAACAATTAGTCTGTACACTCTATTCTGAAAAGACCTCTAAGGAGGCTTCTAACTTAAGATTCTTCTACACGTCCGTATGTGCAGGAACAGGATATCTGTAATGTCAAAAGCTCCAAGCAGCTCAGCAAAATTGGAATGGTAACAAGCTTCTGTACTCACACCCTGGGTAGGATAGTGGTGTCAACACCTCCAGCAGAGCTGATAGAGCTGTCTTTCAGTCTGTCTGCAGGCTCTGTTTACATTCTGCAGGTTAGCTAGAAACATGCTCACCACTACCCACCTCTGAAAAAGATCTCTAGGTCAACTTGATATCTTCTAGACTCTCCATGTACTGTTCTTCGGCTAACAAGCTCTCCTGCTATGTCACAATATATGATTCTTTACAGAGAATAAATTAGATGGAATGTGTAAACAACATAAGAACTTTAGAAATGTTGTTAATCAGTATGGCAGATTTGGCCAGAAGTCTTTCAAGGGGAACTTATCCAATTTGGAGAGGGTTTGGATTCATCTCAAAGGTGAAGAGACTCACTAATGTTTGAAGTCTTTAGTGAGGTAAAACTGGAACCCAAATATGGACACAAAGCTAAGGAAAAATAGTTTAAGATGGGAGGCAGCTGTTAACTGGGAGAAGATATACAGATATATGTGAATTTCAAAAATTTTTGCGTTAAAAACAAATTATATTTTAATTTACTTTCCAAAAACTTTTTGAAGTATCTTTATTTAGTGGGGGTGTCCCACAGGTCCTCAAACTTTGACCAGCAAACTAACTTATCATATTCCTTTCCAAAATAACACCTCCTACTTTATTTTTCATCTCAATTAAATGGCACCAATGTCTGCCTAGACATCTCTTTCCCCTTCACAACCCAAACCAACTTCTTAACAGTTCAGGTGTTTATCCATTTCCACTGCCTTCCTTCCCACTGCCTTAGTTGGGGCTTGTGTTACTTACGTATTGTTTTGTAAGAAATTATCCTAAATATTAGCAGTAAAACAATAAATGCACATTATCTCCAGTTTCTGTGGCTCATGTATTTGGGCATAACTTAACTGACTTAGGATCTCTCCATAGGTTGCAGTCAAGGTGACAGCCAGGACTACAGTTATCTCAAGGTCCCTGAAGTGTTAGACTCAGAAGATCCACTTCCTAGATCACTCAGAGGCTAATAGGCAGGTCTCTGGTCCTAACTGGCTTTTGGACACAAATATCAGTTACTTGCCATCTGTACCTCTCCATAGGGCAGCTCACCACAAGTCAGCTGGCTGCAAAAGTCATCAACTCAATCTTGGAAATGACATCTCAACACCATTATTGTACGCCATTCTTATTAGTGAGACACTAGGTCTAACCAACACTCAACAGGAGAAAATACACTGGAATGTGCATATCAGGAGGCAGAGATCAGTGGAGGCCACCCTGGGGACTACCCACCAGAGGGCCTTTGTCTTTTGTCTGGAATATAATGTTTGCATTAGTATCCTACATGGCCTCCAGGCCTCCAGGGTCTCTGCACTACAGGGCATCCTCCGTATTGAGACTTGAGCAGTGTTCCTTCAAAAGCAGTCTGTAGCTCCACTACAGAAAACCTCTGTTGGCAACCTTTGCCACCCACAGAGCAAAGTACAAACTCCTTGGCAAGCCATTCAGGCCCTCTATGATCTGGTTCCCAATTCCCCAAAACAAGCCAGGTTCTTCTAGGCCTTTCCACATATTTAGAGAAAGTAGAGTATGTGCTCTTCTCGCTGCCTGATGTGGTTTTCTGCCTCTAATCCTTCAAGGTACAGCTACATGGCATCTCCTTTTTCTTGACTTTGTGTTCCCCAAGCTTTTGAACACAGCGCTATTGGAGGAATGTACACAGTGACTGACACACACTTTGAAGCCTTTGATGCAGGTTTGTTATTTTCTTCAATAAAATGAAATAATGCTAGAGCGCTATGGCCATAGACTGCATAGTTTTAAATGAGGAAAAACTCAAATGACAGCATCTGTTACACTGCTGTTTGGCTATAGACTGTTTAGCCAGACTTCCCCTCACCAACTCAAGGGCTATTTTGCTACTACAAAGTATCTTCACTGTTTCTAGACTCCCTGACCTCACACTCCTCCAAATCTACAGTTCTCTGAAAGTGGAAAGAACAGAAGGCCAATAAAAGCCTGCAAGGGGCCAGCATTGTGGTATAGCAGGTAAAGCTACCACTTGCAACACTGGCATCCCATATGGTCACTGGGCTGCTCCACTTCTGATCCAGCTCCCTGCATATGGCCTGGGAAAGCAGCAGCAGAAGGCCCAAGTGCTTAGGCCCTTGCCACCCATGTGGATGATCCAGTTGAAGCTCCTGGCTTCTGGCTTTGGCCTGGCCCAGCCCTGGCTGTTGCGGCAATCTTGGAAGTGAACAAGCAGATGGAAGATCTCTCTCTGTCTATCCCTCTCTCTGTCTAACTCTGACTTTAAATAAATAAATTTTTAATAAAATATGCCTGCAGATAATATTTCTTCATTCCTCTTTGGGTCCATATAAGTCTTAGTGTTGTCTCCAACTTGTGTAAACATAAACTTCTTGTATGATAAGGTGCTGAGAATCACATTCCAAGCTTAGGTAAAGAAATCTGAAGAGGGGCCGGCGCCGCGGCTCACTAGGCTAATCCTCCGCCTAGCGGCGCCGGCACACCGGGTTCTAGTCCCGGTTGGGGCGCCGGATTCTGTCCCGGTTGCCCCTCTTCCAGGCCAGCCCTCTGCTGTGGCCAGGGAGTGCAGTGGAGGATGGCCCAGGTGCTTGGGCCCTGCACCCCATGGGAAACCAGGAAAAAGCACCTGGCTCCTGGCTCCTGCCATCGGATCAGCGCGTTGGAGGGTAAACCAACGGCAAAGGAAGACCTTTCTCTCTGTCTCTCTCTCTCACTGTCCACTCTGCCTGTCAAAAAAAAAAATAATAAAAATAAAAATAAAAAAAATAAAAAAAAGAAATCTGAAGAAATTTCATCCACTTTTTGGTTTTTGTTAGAGGGCTGAATTTGTTAGAAGGAGTTTCTGGCCCCAGAGGACGTCTTGGGCCTCCCATTCTCGGTAGGTCCACCCAGCACTCTCTGTTCTGGGCATGTGGATGTCCGTTTCTAGAGTTACAAACTCCAGGGTATTCATGGGGAGTAAGTAGTGCATGCGTAGCAGAAGATTCTCCTTTCTTTCTTCTTCCTTTCCTACAGAATAAATCCTTAACATACCAAAAAGAGCTGTCCCAAAGATAACAGGGACTAGCAGCATGTGCTACCTGAGTAGCTACAGCAGCAATGGCAGTTCCAATGACAGTCCAGTCCCTGAAATCAGCAAGAATGAGGAATCTGACAGGAGGTGCTGAGGAGGAATAGGCTGCAACAGCTCAAGAGGTGCTGATGGGGAGAGGGCTGTGGCAGGGCAGCTGGTTGTCCTTTAAAATCCTAAAGATATGACTGGGTTCTTGTTAGATATTGTGTACGTCTAGTGGGGAGAGGAGAGAATTGGGACTCAAACTTGTCAGTGAGTTTTACATAGCATGGGCATTTGAATCAGACAGACTGCAGATTGCAGCTCCTTCCAAGATCCACACATTAGTTTGCTTTCCTTTAACATTTTTTTTTAAGATTTATTGTATTATATATTTGAAAGGCAGAGTTACAGAGAGGCAGTGGCAGAGAGAGAGGTCTTCCATCTGTTGGTTCACTCCTAAATTGGCCACAATGGCAGGAGCTGCACCAATCTGAAGCCAGGAGCCAGGAACTTCTTTTGGGTCTCCCATGCAGGTGCAGGGCCCAAGGACTTGCACCCTGCTCTATTGTTTTTCCAGGCCATAACAGAGAGCTAGATCAGAAGCAGGGCATCCAGGACTCCAACAGGCACCCATATGGGATGCCGGCACTGCAGGCAGTGGCTTTACCCACTAAGCCACAACGCTGACCCCCAACATATTTTGTTAAGCTCTTTGAGACTCAAGTGCCTCTTCTGAAAAATTGGGATAATAGTGGGTGAAACATACAGTGTTGCTCTAAGTTGAAATAGGACACACATAAGGGAGCTTATCACTCAATATGTGGAAAATATTATATTTTTTATTTCACACTTGGGTGAACCCTAAATTCCCACACTGCAAACAAACATTACACAATGAACTCTAATAATCAGGTTAAGGAGTTTCTTGAGCTAGCTCTTTGGTTTACTAGCTGTGTGACCTTGAATATCATTTTTTAACCTCCCCAAGTCCCCAATTTCCTTATTTGTAAAAGGGGGATATTAATATTGACTTTACTTGGTTGTAATAAAGATTAAATTAAAAACAGCACAGTCCCTGCTATATTATTATTTTAAAGATTTATTTGAAAGGCAGTTGAGAGAAAGAGAGAAAGAAAGAGAGATCTTCCATCTGCTGATTCACTCCCCAAATGGCCCCAACAGCTGAGGGGCTGGGCCAAGCTGAAGCCAGGAACCTGGAACTCCTTCTGGGTCCCCCACATGGGTATAGAGGCCCACGCTCTCAGGCATCCTCTGCTGCTTTCCCAGGGGCAATAGCAGGGAGTTGGATTGGATGTGGAGTATCCGGGACTTGAACTAGCACCCATATGGAATGCCAGCATTGCAGGAAGTGGCTTAATCCACTGCACCACGACACTAGCCTCTGTTGTTATTACTATTATTATTATTATTATATACATAGTATCTCTACAGCTTCATGCAACCCAGTTTTACTCTCCTGTTGTAGCAGAAAGAGCACAACCTTTGTAATCAGATAGGTCTCAGTTGGGATGTTTCATCCCAGCTCCACTACTTATCAGCTGTGTGACCTTGGGCAAGAACTTTAGGAGGGGCCAATGCTGTGGTTTCATAGGCTAAGCCTCTGCCTCCAGTGCCAGCATCCCATGTGGGCGCCCATTCCTGTCCCAGCTGCTCTTCTTCTGATCCAGATCGCTGCTATGGCCTGGGAAAGCAGTAGAGAATGGCCCAAATGCTTGGGCCCCTGCACCCACAGGGGAGACCCGGAAGAGGCTCCTGGCTCTTGGCTTCAGATCAGCTCAGCTCCAGCCATTGCAACCATTTGGGGAATGAACCGACAAATGGAAGACCTTTCTTTCTGTTTCCCTAACTCTGTAACTCTAACTCTCAAATAAATAAATACATTTTTTTAAAAAAAAGGAGCTTTAGGATAAAAGTAATATTCTTATGTTTAATTGAAATCTTAGTAATATATTTTTTCTGAAATAGTTTCTGTAATTTTAAATTCCTTTTAGAAACCCCTGTGCATTACTTTGACCTTTCTATTCAGCAGTTTTCTTATCTGTAAAATGCTGATCATAATAGAGTTGTGTTGTGGCTAGCTACCCAAAATTTGGTTCAAATCAAGACTGTTGCCAAACTAAAAGAGCATGAAAATTTGTGTTAATTACATAATTGGGCCCTTCTGGGGAGAACAGGATAGGCTTCCCAAACTCATCCAAAAATGATCTGAGAGAGCAAGAAAAGGAGACTAGACAGGAGTTTTTATTGTGGTTAGAGGATGGGGCCATGGTGCAGATCCCCAAATGTGGTCAGAGGCCTGTATACCCTGAAATCATGTCAGCACTAAAGCAGGAAGCACTGAGATTTTTTTAAAATTTTACTTTTTTAAAAAAGTTTTATTTATTTGAAAGGGAGAGATACAGAGAGGAAGATAGAAAGAGATCTTCTATCTGTTGGTTCACTCCCCAAATGGCTACATCAACTAGGGCTGGACCAGACTGAAACCAGGAGCCTGGAAATGCCATCCAGGTTTCCTACATGGGTGCAGGGGCCTAAGCACTTAGGCCATCTTCTGCTGTTTTCCCAGGCACATTACCAGGGAACTAGATCAGAAGTGGAGCAACCAGGATTTGAATTGGTGCCTATGAAATGCCTGCATCAAATCAGCAGCTTAACCTGCTGTACCACAATGCTGGCCCTGACACACAAGATGTTTTTATCAGCTTGTCCCGTAACCGACTGTGCCACAATGCTGGCCCACATGCCCAAGATTTTTTTTTTTTTTATCAGCTTGTCCAGATGTGGGCAATAATGGGAAGACAGGGGTGAGACTTAAAAGTTGTCAACAGTGTAACATCAAAATATGGAGGCAGATTCATTACAAGTTGTGACCCAATAAATTAGATAATACAATGCACTAAGAATTCTTTATTTAATCATTTGAAAGGCAAAATGACAGAGAGGGAGAGATCAATCATCCACTTGGTTTACTCTCCCAATGCCTGCAACAGCTGGGGCTGGGCCAGGCCAAGTCAGGAGGCTGGAACTCCACCTGGGCCTCCCACATGGGTGGCAGGAACCCAAGTACTTGGGCCATTATTGCTGCCTCCCAGGTGCATTAGCATGAAACAGGATTGGAAGTGGAGGCAGGACTCAATCTCAAGTGGCAGCCTAAGCCATGGCACCACATCACCTGCCCCCAAACCATAAGTCTTCACAGAGTTAACTGCCGGTTCAGTTGCAAATCTGTGATCTCCATATGTGGGGTGTTTGATGGTGTTGTAGAAAGAGTACTTAATGGTTCATTAGGCAATCTAAGGTGTACCCCTCATTAGCTGTTGTGAACTTAGTCAGTTCTTCTTTGGACATCAGGTGTAAAATGAGGGCATGGAACTGAATATATATCAGGCTCCCTGCAGGTCTAGCAGGGTCTAAAAGTCAGGGTAGCTAGCTCTCTCATTAAGTGGCATTGCTGCAGAATAAAGAAACAATGGCTTTCCTTTTCAGTCCACTATCCACCATGTTCCAGATGTTGTTACACCCTATGCACTCGTGTGTTTAAGACAGATTTGAATGAGCAGAGTGAAGAAGTAAACAGAATATAAAGACCGCAAAGAGCAGCTTTAGCTTAAGTCCCAATAGATCAACCATTGTTCCATGACTTTCCCACAGTCTGAAAAACAATGCTACATATCACCCTTGACTGAAAGAACCCTGATTTCTCCATTCTTGCAAATCATTCCTTTTTGTTTTGTCTTTATTGTAAGGACATGTCCTGTGAAAAATATTCATTTGGAATTGAAAAAGGAAGGGAGGGAGAGGAAAGAAAATTCCTAGAGGTACAGAAAATTTAAGAAAGTAGTCCTCAGAAATTAGAATATCGTATGTCACCTGCATAAATGACTATTTCCACATAAAGAATATTCCCACTGGTGAGCATGCTAGCACTACCGTGTCTGGTACCAGTTTGCAGCACAAGACACAGAACTACAGCAAGACTTTGATGGACATTTCTCAGGGACAAATGAGGTTGAAAGGCAATTTCCCAGGGGATTGTAACTTGTTTGCTCAGAGCAATTCCTGATGTTTAAACTCTCAGATGTCCCTCAACTCAGCCACGCATAAGAACATTCTTGTCGACAGTGAGTTTCAATCTACTTTTGATCACTTTCTTCAAGCTTGTCAGCACTTCAATCGCAGTTCATTTGGAGAGAGTGGAAGGGCCTAGACTATGAAAGAACACAGCAGACCAGGAGGCAAGACACCTCCAAGAGGACAGTGCACAAAACTGTGCTCGCAAAAAAAAAAAAAAAAAAAAAAAAAAAAAAAATGATGGTCACGTTGACCTTACCAAGGACCACTCTGCTATCTTGGCTTTTTTGGCTCTGGGAATGCCATAAGACGTCTCTAGAATTTTTATTCTTTCTGGTAAAAGATGGAAACCACAGAAGGTTTACATTTTTCTACTGAATATCTCTGTCTCCTCTCTTCCTCTCCATCTGGGGGTGGGGGGAGGGAAAGGGAGAGGGACAGAAAGAGGAGATATTCTATTTCCACATGTTGAGCAATAGCATGTGCTGTAGATCTCATCCATGTAACATTTGAGCCACATCTTCAGTGTCTTGCTTAAGTAGATGGCCAGCTTGGGTGCCTCCAGGGATGAAGGGATTACTACCACGTGGGACAGTCTGTTTTCTATTTGGAAAGCTCTTACTATTCTGTACTGCCCCTTCAGTCCACTGATCCTTGTTGGAGCTTGTTGGGGTTTTATTCCCTATTTGTCCCAGGGCAACCCTGTGCTCTAGGATTGCTAATCTCCAGGACAATCACTCTCATCTTCAATCTTTTCTCATCTGGATGCGTCTAGGCATCCTCCAGAACTTTTGTCTCCCCTGAGAAAGTTTTTCAATATCTCCATCCATCAGCCCAGTGTAGCAGCCAAAAGTGAACACTGGGTAAAGTTTGAATAGCACAGAGCAGAGTATGACTCACTTTTCTGCACTGGAGAGCATATTTCACCAGCCTGGAGTCCATGGGCAGGCACGTTACACTGCTGACTCACATGAATTTTCATATGGTGTAATTGAGTTCCTCAGTCCATCTCCGTTGTCCGGTCTGGATTCTGCCATCAGACATATCCTTCCTAGCTGCTATGTGAGGGGTCTTCAGAAAGTTCATGGAAATGCGTAAGAAACTATGCATGGATTTCTGAAATTCTGCACCAAAAAGACCCTTTATTTTTAATTTAATTTTACACAAATTTATGAAGTATTTTCATACACACACACACTGGACGTATAATCAAATTTATTGCCGGTTAGAATTTTAAAATGCTTATTTTGGTCACTATGGTAAGGACCTACTTATATTTTATATTTCTCTCATTTGGCAACTGGAAGTGAAGGAGATACCAATTTCTAGTCAGATTCACTTTCCAATCCTATGCACTTGTATAACTTACAATCCTATGCATTCCAGTCCTATGCACTTGTATAACCTATGGACTTGTACCCATTTGACTCCTGGCATGTCATTAGGTTCTAATTTGTCTCACATCTATACTGAACCCTCTACTCACACTGAACCTGAATCACTGGACTCTTAGGCCCCTTGCTGCAGGACCCAGAATTTCTCTTGAAATCTAATCCAAAGAATTTGTATCAGATCTAAAGAGAAATGACTTGGGTGGCGATGGCTGCACAACACTGAAGCAGGCTCCTCAGAAGGACTAGGCTCCCTTCACAGAAGAACCTGTGGAAGCATTCCTGAAAGTTCTTTTCAGAGGCCAGCTTGGTGGTGCAGTGGGTTAAGCTGCTGCTTGCAATGCTGGTATCTCATATCAGAGTGCCAATTCATGTCCTGGTTGCTCGGCTTCCACTCCATCTCCCTGCTAATGCATCTAGGAAGGCAATGAATAATGGCCTAAGTATTTTGAGCCCTTGCCATCCATGTGGGAGACCCAGCTCTGGCAGTTGTGGGTGTTTGGGGAGTGAAACAGCAGATGGAAGATGTCTGCCTCTTCCTGTCTCTGTGTTTCTCTGCCTTTCATTTTTTTTAAAGGAAGATATTTTCAGAGAAGAGTTCTAAAAGGCAGGAGTCATCACTTGGCATGGTTACAACGTGGCCCTAGTGAGCTGCTAGAAAACACGTAGCAAGTTTAAGAACTCCACCAGTGATGGTGCAGCCACTTAGCTGAGCTTTACTTGCTATTCTAATGCACTCAGAGTACGACTGAAATCCAGACAGATGAGGTTACGTGTCATAGATAAGGATTCTAACAGCTTCAAAGCCCATGGAATCCCAGAATTTGGTCTCCATAGCACCTGTTAAATAAAATAATATTCGACATCTTCTGGGCTTAGATGTGAAGAAGTTGCAGTAACTAGGGAAGCTACTTGCTGGAATCATTACATCTCAGTGACATCCTTTGTACTCTCCCAGCAGCTGCCACATTGTGACAGCCTCTACTTGTATGATTCACTGACCATGGGATTTAGTCAGATTTTTCTTTTAAGCATATCTAAACATACAGGAAAAAAAAATTCTTTATTTGTGCAGAGAGTAAATATGATAGCTTGGATTTTGTCCACTGATTGAAAAAGCACTTTTATTCCCTGAAGTGGATAAATAAAGATTCTCTCTCTCTCTCTCTCTCTCTCTCTCCTCCTCCTCCTCCTCCTCCTCCTCTTCTTCTTCTTCTTCTTCTTCCTCCTCATCTTCTTCCTCCTCTTCCTCCTCCTCCCTCCCTCCCTCCCTCCCTCTCAGAACTCTACAGAGAGGACCAGAGTTGCCATATTCTAGTCCACATCCCTCATCTTATGGATCAAAACTGCAGATCCAGAGAGAAGAAAGGGTTTCAGGAAGGCCACATTAGGAGTTGGTGATGGCGCCTGGACAAGGTCTTAAAGTCTTTGACTGCCAGCACAGTGTCATTGCCTCCATACAGTGCTAAAAACTACTTTAAAACCTACTTTGATGTTAGTCAATTATCCTCATGACCAAGGGAATTTTACAGAGAATGCTAATAGTTTTTGAAGAATGAGAAACAATTTTCTTTAGGAAAATGAATTTCTGGATCAATTTAAGAATGTATTCCCACGTTCAAATGTATATTCAAGGTAGGTACCTACATAGAGACTTCCATATTCTAACATATAACTGTGGTCCTCAGTTCCAAAACTCACTGCGCTAATGAGTACACTTAAATTTGGAAAACAATGAGTTCTAATAGTTGTTTCAAAACTGTGGTCATTATTTACATAACCTTATATTAAGATGAATGTAATCCATAAAACAATGTGATGTTACTGAGCATCAATCTAAAGAATTAAAACACTTTGTCCAGGTTTTAGACTAAGGGGAACAGAGAGTTGGTGTTACATTTTCCCGTTTTGTTTTTAATGCTTTCTCAGCAGGCTTTTTCATACTTTGGGGTGTTTACTGACCTCACAAAGGCTCTGGGCATTTCATCTGTTGGCCTTTAATGGAACAGAAGTGACCAGGAAAAGCTTAGCAGGCAGCCAGCAGTCCTTCTCATTAGAGAGCTAAGGAAATGTCCAGTTAAGAAAACACTTTTCCCTCCTGTTATTTAGTTTCTCACCAGCAGCTACTGGACACACTTTAACTATCTCCACAAATACCCCTTTTCCTAATTGGAATTTTGGCATAGTTATTTTGCTGTTGAGTTTCAACAGTTCTTTATATATTCAAGATAGTAGTTCTTTGTCAGATATGGTTTGCAGATATTTTCTTAGGTTGAAACTTGTTTTTCATCCTTTTAAGAGAGTCTTTCCCAGAGCAGAATTTTATTAGTTTTGCTGAGGTTAAATTTATCAGATTTTCTTTCTATAGTTTGTGCTTTCGATATCAAGTCCAAAAACTGTTCAGCAAATCCTAGATTCTGCCTATGCCTTTTCCTAAAAGTTGTATAGTTTTGCATTTTACAGTTAAGTCTATGATTTATTTTTAGTTAATATCTGCATAAAGCACAAAGTTTAGGCAGATGCTATTTATTTATTTATTGCCTATGGGTGTTCTGCTGCTACAACACCATTTGTGGAAAATGGTGCTGAATTGCTTTTGTAATTTTGTCAAAAATGAGTTGAGCTTAATTGTGAGTCTATTTATGGATTCTTTTCTTGACTCCACTGATCAATTTATCTATCCCTCTGCCTCATTGCCATTCTTACTGTACTTGTGAAGTGAGCCTTAATATCAGGTACAGTGACTTCCTATTTTATTATTTTTTCAAGGATGTTTTAGCTATTCTGTTGCCCCATCTGTCTAGATTGATTTTAGAATAAGTTGATCTATGTCTACTGATAAAAATGAGATTAGCTTTTATGTACTTTTATTCTGCTTTTAAAATTGTCTAAAAAGAAAATTCACTACAAAAAGAGAGCTAATGCCCCCTATTATTGCCTGCACTGGGGGTGGACTATTCTCACTACATTGCTCTTGGGTTCCTGCACTCCAAGTTCCTACACTTAACAAGAAAATGCTTAAAGAGGTGTTGGTTCTGTAGCTTCCAAACACTATTATTTTATTGTGTGGAGATACTGGAATGAGTTTTCTGATCTCCTGGAGGGGGGCCTTTATTTTCCTCCATCCACTGGTTCACACTGCAAATGGCTGCAATGGAGCTAAGCAGATCCAAAGCCAGGAGTCAGGAGCTTCTTCTGGGTCTCTCACATGGGTGCAGGGCACCAAGCACTTGGGCCATCTTCCACTTCTTTCCCAGGCAACAGCAGAGAGCTGGATCAGAAGAAGAGCCAGGACACGAACAGGTGCCCATATAGGATGCCAGCACCACAGGTGGAGGCTTAGTCTACAACGCCACAGTACTGGCCCCCAAGGGCCTTTATTTTTTATAGCAACAACTGGGAGTATAGCATACGCCAATAGGCAGTATGTGGCTTGTACCCTGTGTGTGTAAAGATTTGGTGTCTATGTGGTTGACCATTTCTCCACAGCGTCTTCTTGAGATGCAGTGGAGAGTTCTAGGTCGGTGTCACTATGCACAGAGCTTATTTGGATCTGTGCAGTTCTCTTGGGATCTCTCAGTTCTGTTTCTTATTCAACATGTGGTAACAGACAGATATTGTTGGCCTTGTTTCTCTCTCTTGCTTTACTGAACAAGTGGTAGATGTTTTGGGAGAAAGCTTTAGCCTGAATGAACGTGAAGGAGCATTTTTAACTTCTTGGCTAGTGTGTACCTGGAAGAACAGCAGAATGAACAGAGGATGGCATTAACTTGGAAGAAGAGAACAGGAACTGGATTGGAACAGGGATTTCACAGAAGTATATGGTCTGAGGAGGGGGATTATGCTAGACAAGAGTAGGGGTCCAGGGTAGGGCATCTATAGGGAAGAGCAGTAAGGGTAAGGACATCTGCTCTTGTTACTGTCCCTGCACTTGTACTCACAGGGGTCATCCCCTGTCGCTCCCCCATTCGCGGAGGAACGACACTAGACCCTGCGCTGTTCTTTCTGCTCGGCTCTTCCCGGGTTAGCCGCGTTCATTCCCTCACTCGCGGAGGAACGACGCCATCCCGGGTTAGCTGTCGCCCCCCCCCCCACCTCCGTGGAGGGGCGGCTCCCCCTGCCACTTTCCCCACTTCCGCGGGGGAGCGGCACACCGCCAGCCGGCTCTCTCGGGGGCTGCTCAGATGTTCCTCAGATGTTTCCCTCAGATGTTCCTGGTGCATGTTGTCTCTCTCCTCCTTTATAGTCCTCTTCCATCAATCCCAACTCTGCTACCCACACGCCGAGCTCGCTGCTCTCCTCCAATCAGGAGCAGGATCAGCTCCTGCAGCTTATCAAACTGATGAGGCAGCTGCGTAGTTGTTTGCTCCTCCCCAGCACCATATTGTGGGAGAGCAGATGCATAGAATAAGTCTTAATTCCAGTAACTTAGTCTAGTCTCAGTTGCTCCCCACAATCCCCTTCGTTCTTGGTTTATAGCCAGTTGTTCCACACTTGTGGTTGATTGTTCCATGCTTGGGGTTCATTTTTTTGTATTAGTGGTTGCTACACGCTTATGCTTCGCAGCTGAAATTTCCCAGTGGTATACCACAGGGTTCCTGCCTCCTTACATATACCCTCCTGCAGGCAATGAGGAGCCACATCTTTCAGCTTTGTTTGGTCCTTCAGGCACTGCCCCCGTCGACAGGAGCCCTAGGGTGGCATAGACATCACACAGGACAGCACCTGCTATCTCCATGAGTGGGGCATGGCGGTAGAGGGTGTATAGGAGAAGCCTTTCTTTAATACCCCTTAAAGAGGCATCCCAGATTGACCTACCACCCTCCTCATCTCCCCATGTTCAATTCTCATGGTGCATGTGGCAGGCAGAGTGACTCCTTGAAGTTCTTCATCATGGCCATCTCCATCAAGCAGTTCCTTCTGTTGTTTCCCAGCCCTCACCACTACTTAGTGTTTTGGATGTGTCACCTAAAATTCCTCCAGACTAACCGTGGCCATGTTTGAGTTTCTGTTGGCAATATGAATCATCCTGCAACATATTTATGTTCTTTTATTATACGATCCACAAGATTTTTATAAAGAATGATTTTTATACTTTTTAATCATTGAAAAAAGGTAAGCGAAAAATATTTCATGAAACATGGGACATGAAATTTAGATGTAAGTATTCTCAAATACAGCTTTATTTGGACACATATGTGCTCATTCAAGTATTGTCTATGACTGTTTTTGTGCTAAAACAGCAGAGTAGAGTAGCTGAAACAGTGAATGTATGACTACAAAACCTAAAATATGTACTATGTGATCATTTAAGAGAAATTTTGCCAACTCCTCCATTTTATTCTATGAACATATTTGCCTATCCTAATGCCAATATCATATTACCTATTTCATCGTTGAATTTGGGAGTTTCTGGTTTGGGAGGAGCAGGTGCATTCTTCCTAAATTGTTGAATTTATGACTGTAAAGTTGTTCATAGTATTCCTTTATCTTCAGCAACATCCTCCACTTAATTTCTGACATTGGTTGTCTCTGTTTTCTCCATTTTTGTCAACCTTATTATACGTTTATCAATTTCTGTTGATTTTTTAAGCACCTTTTCACTTCACTAATTTCATCTATTTTCAGAATTTTATTGATGACAGATTTTATCTGTATTATTTTCTTCTACTTGCTTCATGTTTATTTTTGCTCTTCTATTTCTTGTTTTTTCAATATAGGAATTTAGATGTTGATTTGATTAATTTCCTTGTTTGCAATTTAAGTATTTAGTACTGCACATTGCTTTCTCAACTTTAGCTTTAAATTAGCTGCATCTCATAGATTTTGATATGTTGTGTTTTCAATTTCATTTACTTCTAGTACATTTTAAAATTTCCTTTGAGACTTCTTCTTTGGACTATAGATTATTTATCACTATATTGTTTAATTTCCTGGGGCTTAGATAATTTCTTGCTTTCTTTCAGTACTTAATTCTTTATGTGAACCCTTTGTGGTCAGAAAGTAAACTCCATATGATTTCATTTTAAGAAAATTGTTGAGATTGGTTTTATGGCCCAGGAAACGGTCTATCTTTGTTAATACTCCATGGGCATTTGAGGGAAAGGGAAGACACCTTGGAATGAAACTTGTCCTGATGGTGATGATTTAATTACACATTGAAAAATGAGAAGGAAATGTCAATGGATAACACATAGCTTTCATATCTACATTTTATTATTAATTACCTTGGTAACTTTATAAGAAATGATTTATTTTATGTAAACATCATTGTCAAGTAGAGCAGAAGCTCAGCAAGATTTATTATTGTGTATGAGAGTAAATATCTATCTTAATTATTTGATTTTTTTCAAATATAAAGTTTGCTGAATATACAAGAAGAGTTTATCATGTAGGACAGTAGGACACAGAATGTTGTAGGCAGGGGGTGAGGTTCTCTTTCAGGAAATTGTTATCTATAAACAAAAATTGTCTTAATTTGATTCGAAACATAAAACTTTATTATTTATTTATATATTATTTTATAATTTATATATTATTACTTATTAGTACATTTTTATTATTTATATATATAATTATTTATTTATTTATTTATATAAAAAGCATACCTACAGGAAGAAGGAGAGACAGAAAGATCTTCCATCCACTGGCTCACTCCCCAAATGGTCACAACAGCGGGAGCTGGGCTGATCCAAATCCAGGAACCAGGAACCAGGAGCATCCTCCGGGTCTCCCACATGGGTGCAGGGGCCCAAGGACATGGGCCATCCTCCACTGCTTTCCCAGGCCATTAGCAGAGAGCTGAATCAGAAGAGAGCACCCGGGACAAGAACTGGTACCTGTATGGGATGCCGGTGCTGCAGGCGGAGGCCCAGTGCAGGCCCCATCAAGCTACTCTTGAACTAACATGGAAAAATAAAATGGCTGTTGTCTTTTTTTTAATGATAGAAACATATTGTTGAAAGGATATGAGTTAAGTTTATTTTCTATAGACCATAACTAATGAGAACACGGATAATATCTTCATGTTTCTGAGATGTAATCTGTACATGGGGATGGGAGCAGGATTAATAGGTATTTCTCACCAAGCTAAACCAAACCGAATAAAACAAAAATGTTGAGATTAGTTTTATGTCCCAGGAAATGATCTATCATGGTATATGTTCCATAAGCATTGGAGAAAAAAATGTATCCTGATGCCATTTGGTTAGGTATTCTATGTTCTGTGTATGCCAGTTGGATCATGATGGTTGATCATGCTATGCAGTTTTTCTTTCTACATAATTACTGATTTTCTGTGTTGTAGTTATATACATTGCCTAGAGTCGGGTGTTGAAGTCCCAATTCCTACTGTAGATTTGTGTATTTTGTTTTCTGTTTCTATACATTTTGCTTCAGACATTTTAAAGCTCTATTTTTTGATATGTATATATGTAGGATAACTATGGAACACTGGATTTTTTTTCATTATTATGTAATGTCCCTAGATATTCCTTTGCTCTGAAACCTACTTTATCTGATATTTTTATACCTTGTTTTTTAAAATGAATTTTTGCACAATATATTTTTCCATTCTTTTACTTTTTCTATTTAAGATTTATTTATTTATTTGAAAGTCAGAGTTACACAGAGGGAGAAGGAGATGCAGAGAGAGAGAAAGGTCCTCCATCTGCTGGTTCACTCCCCAGTTGGCCACAATGGCTGGAGCTGCGCCAATCCAGAGCCAGGAGCCAGGAGCCAGAAGCCAGGAGCCATGAGCTCTTTCTGGGTCTCCGACGTGGGTGCAGGGGCCCAAAGACTTGGGCCATCTTCTACTGCTTTCCCAGGACATAGCAGAGAGCTGGATTGGAAGTGGAGCACACAAGACTCGAACTGGCGCCTATATGGGATTCCAGCACTGCAGGCTGGGCTTTAATCCACTGTGCCATAGTGCCAGCCCCAATATATTATTCTTTAACAGATTACTGAGAAACTCTCATGGGCTTTTTAGCCAGATCCCAATGCCTTAAGGGCTGATTCTGAGGCCAGAGTGCTGTTTAGGGCATTTGCCATTCTATGAGTCTCCTGTGTATCCTGCTTCCCATGTTGGATCATTCTCTCCTTTTTAATTCTATCAATTATTATTAGCAGACACTGGTCTTATTTATGTGATCCCTTTGACAGTGGAGGAGAGAACTTCCACCTTGATTCTGGTCTTGTCTAAATAAGGTCAGAGTTTGTGAACTCAAGAGGATTCCATAGCTTTGGTGGCTCATGACAAGAGCCTCAGGTGATTACTGACGTCATAAATTAGAGTGTCAATTGTTAACTCAACAACAGGAGTCACTGTGCACTTGCTCCCCATGTAGGACCTCTGTCCTTAATGTGTTGTACTATGCGAATTAATGGTAAAACTAGTCTTCAAACAGTAAAAAGATAAATAAATTAAAAATAAAATAAAACAAAACATGTTACTGAATTACATTTGTTAAAATTTTGTTTAAAATTTTTATATTCATGGTCATGGGTGATATTGGGCTGTAATTTTCTTTTCTTAAAATGTCTTTGTTTTTAGTATCATGTGTTACAGGTTGAATTATGTCCCCTAGAAATTCTTTTTTTTAAGATTTATTTATTTATTTGAAAGTCAGAGTTACACAGAGAGAGGAGAGGCAGAGAAAGAGAGAGAGAAAGGTCTTTCATCTGATGGTTCACTCCCCAAATGGCCGCAACAGCTGGAGCTGTGCTGATCCGAAGCCAGGAGCCAGAAGCTTCTTCCAGGCCTCCCACAGGGGTACAGGGACCCAAGGACTTGGGCCATCCTCTACTGCTTTCCCAGGCCATAGGAGAGAGCTGGATTGGAAGTGGAGCAGCCGGGTCTCAAAATGGTGCCCAAATGGCATTCCAGCACTTCAGGCCAGGGCGTTAACCCGCTGAGCCACAATGCCACCCCTCCCTGCAGAGATTCTTATGATGAAACTTGAACTTCAGTATCTTAGAATGTGACATTACATAAAAATATCATTCTTGTGGATGTTATTGGTTAGGATGAAGTCATACTGGAACAGGGTAGGCCCCTAACTCAATGTGTCATTTTATTTCAAAGAGGGAAGCACTTGGAGACAGGCAGACACTACACACACACACACACACACACACACACACACACAGGAAGAACACCACATAACAATAAAAGAAGAGATGCAGATGATGCAGTTGCAAGCCAATGAATGGAGATGATTGCAAAAACAAAATACCAGAAGCCAGGCGAGACATAAAAAAGATTCTCCCTTGTAGTCTTGGAAGGAACCAACACTGCCCACACCTTAATCTCAAGCTTCAAGTCTCCAGAACTGCAAGACAATAAACTTCTGTTGTGTGAACCACTCCGGCTGAGGTACTTTATTATGGAAGCCCTTGGAAACGAATACAGGGTAATCTTGGATTCATGGATTGGTTCGGGAAATACCTTTCCCTTTCAATTTTTTTACAAGACTTCATACAAAATTGATTTCATTTCTTCCTTCAGTGTTTGGTATATTTCATCTGTGAAGATATCTGGGCCTAAAATACTCTTTGTGGGTGGTTTTTATCTAAAAATCAGTTAACTTAATAGCTATAGATCTATAATACATAGTTATTTAAATGATCATTTCTTCCTGTGGGAGCTTTGCTAGTTTGTGTCTTCTAAGAAATTAGTCCATTCACAGGGGCCAGTGCTGTGGCACAGTGGGTAAAGCCTGCGGTGCTGGCATCCATATGGGCACTGGTTCAAGTCCTGGCTGCCCCACTGCTGATCCAGCTCTCTGCGATGGCCTGGGAAAGCAGTAGAAGATGGTCCACGTGCTTGGGCCCCTGCACGTGTGTGGGAGACCCAGAAGAAGCTCCTGGCTCCTGGCTTCAGATTGGCTCAGCTCCGGCCATTGCAGCCACCTTGGGAGTGAACCAGCAGATGGAAGACCTCTCAACCTCTCTCTCTCTGCTTCTGCCACTCTATAACTCTCCTTTCAAATAAATTAATTAAATTTTTTAAAAAAGAAATTAATCCATTCATCTAACTTGTTAAATTACTGCCAAAAATCTGTGCATAATAGCTCCTTAACATTTTAGTGCCTTTAGAATCTTTTGTGATGATTTTTGTTCATTTCTGGCATTGATAATTTATATATACTTTTTTCTGATTAGTTTGACAAGATGTTTATCAGTTTTATTGATGCTTATGAAGTAGTTTTTAGTTGAATTGATTTTATGTATTTGTTTTTTTATTTCATAAATCATTGATTTGCATGAAATTATTTGCTCACTTTACTAGTTTCTGAAGGTAGAAGCTGAGGCCATTGATTTGAGACCTTTTCTCTCTTCTAATATAGGTATTTACTACTATAAATTGTACCCTCAATACTGTTTTTTTAAAAGATTTATTTGGTCAGCACTGCTGCTCACTTGGCTAATCCTCTGCCTTTGGCGCTGGTACCCCAGGTTCTATTCCTGGTTGGGGTTCCGGGTTCTGTCCCGGTTGCTGCTCTTCCAGTCCAGCTCTCTGCTGTGGCCCGGAAAGGCAGTGGAGGATGGCCCAAGTGCTTGGGCCCTGCACCCACGTGGGAGACCAGGAGGAGGCACCTGGCTCCTGGCTTCGGATCAGCGCTGGCCGTAGTGGCCATTTGAGGGGGTGAACCAATGGAAGGAAGACCTTTCTCTCTGTCTCTCTCTCTCTCTCTCACTGTCTAACTCTGCCTGTCAAAAAAGAAGATTTATTTATTTATTTATTTGAAAGTCAGAGTTACACAGAGGGAGAAGGAGAGGCAGAGAGAGAGAGGGCTTCCATCCGCTGGTTCACTCCCTAACTGCACCAATCTGAAGCCAGTAGCCAGGAGCTGCTTCTGGGTCTCCCATGTGGATGTAGGGCCCTAAGGACTTGGGCCATCTTCTACTGCTTTCCCAGGCCATAGCAGAGAGCTGGATGGAAGTGGAGCAGCCAGGACTCGAACCAGTGCCCATATGGGATGTGGGCACTGCAAGCGGCACTGCAGCTTTACCTGCTACGCCACAGCGCAGCCCCCAACAAGTTTTGATATGTTGTCTTTTCATTTGCATTCAGTTCAAATTACTTTCTGGTTTAACTTTTTAAGTTCTTTTTGACCCATTTAGAAGTATGCTATTTAATGTCTGAATACTTGGAGACAGGTGGGCATTGTGGCACAGGAGGTTAAACTGCCACTCAAAATGCTCACATTCCATATTGGAATGACTTGAGTCCCAGCTACTCTGCGCTTCTGATACAACTTCTTGCTGATGCAGTGGATGACGGCATAAGAATGTGTGTTTCTGACACCCATGAGGAAGACTCGGATGGAATTCCTGGCTTTGCCCTGTCCTGGTCTCTGGTCTTTGGAGAATGAACCAGTAGATGAAGGATCTCTCTCTCTCTCTCTCTCTCTCTCTCTGTGTGTGTGTGTATCTCCCTCTGTGTCACTGTGCCTTTCAAATTAATAAGTAAGCCTTTAAAATAAATAAATATATATTTCGTGACTTTCAGCTCTTTCACATATTGGTTTCTAATTTAATTCCCTGTGGTCAGAGAATAGATTTTGTTTGAGCTGAATCCTTTCAAATGTGTTGAGACCTGTTTTATGTTTCAGAATATGGACTATCCTGGTTCATGTTTTGGGTGTATGTGAAAAGAATGTGTATTCTACTGTTGGGTGGAATATACTATAAAGGCCAATAGGTTGGGCCACCATTGTGGCTTAGCAAGTAAAACCATGGCCTGCGATGCTAGCACCCCATATAGGTGCTTGTTCATGACCTGGCTGCTTCACTTGCAATCCAGCTCTCTGCTAATGGCCTGGGAAGAGCAGCAGATGATGGCCTGGGAGTTTGGGCCCTTGCTGCTCACTTGGAAGACCTAGAGGAAGCTGCTGGCTCCTGACTTCCACCTGTCCCAGCACTGGCCCTTGTGGCCATCTAGGGAGTGAACTGGCAGATGGAAGATCTCTCTCTCCCTTTCTGTCTTTCCCTCTCTTTCTGTAACTTTGACTTTCAAAAAAATGAATAAACCTTTTTTAAAAAATGGCCAATAAGTCAAGTTCATGAGCAATTTTGTTCAGGTCTACCAAATCTTTGCAGTTTGCTACCTGCTTCCATCATGACTGAAATCCACAGTGAACCTTATCTCATTCTTATAGCTGGGGCAAAAAGGTCGCACATGTGAGAACTGTACATATTTAGGTTCAAATCACAGTACTAAAACAGATTTATGATCTTGATCCCTTTACCTATATGGGTTTCAGTTTTTTCATCTGTGAAATGGGAATTGTTATAGTTGCTACCCCGTAAGTTCATTGTGGAATTATGTGAGAAGGTTACCAGAGAGTTAGAGACTTCTCATTGTGAGATTTCAGATGACAAGATCTGTTTTCCTCAAATTTTCTTAGTGTTTAGAAACTTAGTAGGTTCTAAATATCCTTGTCAGTTTTCAATTCTTATTCCCATCTTTCTTTAATATTGCTATTTATCTGGTCATGCAGTCATCAGTGGTTTAGCCAAAAAGGATGTAGATTGGGTGTTAAATGTCTGTGGAGCAATAGTTAAATTTAAATATAATATAAACAGGTTTCAAATAAAGAATGGTTGTTAATA
Source organism: Oryctolagus cuniculus (assembly GCF_964237555.1). Lineage (NCBI taxonomy): Eukaryota > Metazoa > Chordata > Mammalia > Lagomorpha > Leporidae > Oryctolagus > Oryctolagus cuniculus. Next base: position 118,707,818 of record NC_091453.1, on the reverse strand, counting down.
GCTCTTCGCCTTCTTTGGGCCCACCCCAAAGAAAGATTCAGAAATAATGGTTTAATAAAAAGAAATACAGCATCACAAAGAACTAGATGAATGCGGTGTTTTGCTATTGTTTATTATTCATCCTGCCTATTTCAGAGATATCCTGGCAACAAGTTATCCATTGCAACTTAGGTCAGAGTGCATTCGAATGAAAAAAGCCTACAAACAAGTAGAGATCGTTCAAGTGGGCTTTCAAAGCCCAGACTAATGAGAAATTGCAGATAAAAGATAGTAACTCTCTTTGCTACAAAATAGCCTCTCAAATAGATCATCATTTTCTGGCATCCAGGAAAGGTCCATTCAAGGCAACATAGTGGAGGAGGCTTGAATGTGAGCTTTAAAATCAGAAAAAAAGAGGAGGGGGTTATTCCACACTTTGCAGCTCACCACTGCTATGACCTGATCTGACTCCATCTCATATGTAGCGAACAGAGCTAGTGATACATAGGTCTGGTGTTGTGGGGTGGGTTGCAAGAGATGGTGCTGTTTACAGCCCAGCACTGGGCCTGGCCTGGGAGAGTAAAGGCTTCTCTAATCTTTAGAGAGGACTTCCTTTTGCTTGTTAAGCCTTTTGGTTTTTTACTGATGTCTGATATCACTTCTTGGCCTTTTGGCTAAAATCAAGTGTGATGTCTGATACTAAAGGGCTTTTAGGCTTTTTTTTCCTCCTGTATATTGTATATTCTTTCAACTTTTTCATTGTTTCTATAATTAAACTCTTCCACAGGAAACTCATATAACTATGTGGATTCATGGATTGAGAAATCAGCTGCGCCACAACCCTGCCTGATATTCCCTGGTGTTTAGTCAACTTCTTATCCTACCCAATTACCAAAAATCTCATCATTCACACAAACTGCTAAACTGCCCATCATGACCTATGCTCCCAGCAGATGACTTTGTCTTCTCCTTTACAAAGAAAATCTCTCAAATTCCTGGCCATTCCTCCGCTCACCTGCCTCTATAGTCAGCTTTCATTCTCATTTCCCTCTCATAAGAACTGGCTCTCCCTTCCTAACCTGGACTTTGTTTCTTTCTGTCAATTCTTACCACAAATTCTATATGTCAATCTCACGTTCTCTCTAGAAGCCTTCTAATAATACTGGAAACACAATCAAAATTCTCTTATCATCAGAGTGCCCAGACCAAACCCTGTCCTTGTCTCAACATCCACTATAGCTATAGACCTAGCTGGCCCTCCTTTTAAAGATGACCTTATTGAAAGACTTGTCTACACTATCTATATGTACTTTCTTACTTCTTAAACATTCTTTAACCCATAACACACTATCATAAGCATTATGTCCTCATTAGTCACTGAATTTAATCTCAATCAGATAATAAGTTTCCTATTGCATGTGGCATTAGTTAGATGGAGGTTCTGTTGCCATAATAAAAACCCAGGGAAAGAGTGGTTTAAACAAGATAGAAGTTGATTTCTCACTCATGTAACCATCTAGAAGTAGGTAGTCCAAGGCTGGCATAGTGTCACTGCTCAATGAATTATCCAGGAGCCCAGGTTCCTTCTACCATAGTACTCCGCTATCCCTAGGATATTATCCTACCTGTATGGACAAGATGACTCACCATTATGTACTGCCAGTGAGGAGGGGAATAAAGGGAAGGGTAAGAAATGTCTTTCCCAGGAAGTCAACAACTGCAGCTATCACCTGTGCTCACATCACACTGGCCAAAATTTATTTTCATGGTCAAACCTCATTCTGCAATGGAGACTAGAAATATTTTCTTCATTTTGTGTGGTCATGTGCCAAAGTTAATATTTTGCTATGGAAGATAGGGTGAAGAAATACTAGGGAACAACTAGGAGCCTGACCACATCATCTTAAAAACCATCTTAAGCACCTGTGAGGTCAAATACTGGCTTCTAGAAGTGCTCCTCTAGTTTGATTACCCTCAAACTCTGTAGCAGGTCCCAGAGAAGATTTCCACATTCGAACTTCTGCTGTGGTTGTTGAGTCCTTTCTCAGGTTTGCATAGGGATATGGCAACACAGAGCAAAGAGCAGGATACTTGCTTAACGTGCTCACTGCTAAGTTCCCTGGAACTTAGCAAAATACCTAACACATTGAAATGTGCAATAAAAAATTACTGAATGAATGAATTGTGTACATGGATTTAGTTAAGGTGAAATGGCAACAGATTTCACAATCTTTAAGGCCCTGAGAAGACTAAGGAATAAGCTTACATTTGGGGCAGCAGAAGCAATAAGAATGATTTGACTATGATGACGTCACCCCTCTCTCCATAAGATATGTTCATTTCCCCATTACCTTGCAACAGACCACAATCTTATCCTAGCCTACTCTATAAATCATAGTTTTTCTGTAAGTGATCACCTAGATGAATGAGCGGCTTTACCTGTTATGCCACAGGGCTGGCTCCTGATTTGTTTATTTGAAGTCAGAGTAACACAGAAGGAGAGGCAGAGGCAGGGGTGGTGGGGGGTGGGGGAAGGGACAGAGATCTTCCATCCACTGGTTCACTTCCCAGATGGCCACAACAGCCAGTGGGGGCAGCTTTACCTGCTATGCCACAGTGCTGCCCCCTCCCTGCTCCCCATTGGTTTTTATATTTGTAATCAGAAAGGGAGCACCCTCAGGTTGAATAATGAATATCCGCTTTTTCCTGTGGCCTAGGTGAAGACGGTGGCTCCAGCAGATTGATCCTTTTTTTTTGTGGGGTAGTGGCATTTCCTGACAGTAGGCTATGGGTCTCCCAGACAGGGGAAAAGCTGAAGCTGAGCAGTGCATGAACTCCTGTGAGTCCAACCTGTTCAAATGTGATCCTTCTGAATGGACTTCTCACCATGGTGTCCTTACAGTATGAGCTGTCTAACAATGTCTTACATCAACAGCTACGTTCTGCAGCTGAAAGTGGCGGTATCATCCCTTAACAAAGGCATCATATATTCTCTCAATATAGCCAATAATCCTGCATTATTCTCTTAGTAAATATTGTTAGATTACACATAAGATTGATCATCAATGCCGTGTTTTTAATCCTGAAAAACCTCCTGAAATTTCACAATTGTTTAAAAATATCCCTTAGAAAGAATGACAATGGCATCACAGGGTCAGAAGTGCCTGACAGGATACTTCCTGCCAATTTCCCAAGTGAAATCCTGCTGTAGGCAGATCATTGAGGTTGTAAACGACAGCATCTATTGCCAAATCCTTGTGTATCCTTATTGTAGGAGATAGAAAAAAATTAAATACTAACGTTCCAGCCTTCCTTGAAGTTAGGGCTGTCCATGCAACACAATTCTAGCAATGATTTTCTCTGTTGGGAGCTCCTTTGGAAATGTTTGCTTTCCTGAGAGCAAACAACTTTCTTTCTCATTTTAAATTCTTTGAACATGGAAATGATGCCTGGATCCCAGGCAGTCATATTGAGACTATTGGGTGACAAGCATGTTGGTGAAAGTCAATGCAATTAGGATGATGATGATAAAGACAGAGGGTATGCTTCAAGAGTATTGCTGTGCTTCTAAATCAAAGCCAGCAGCTGCCTGCCTTTAGACTTCTTGTTATAGTTGAGGAAAACATATTATTAGAAGATTTTCTGCAACTTACAGCCATTGGGTGCCTAACTAGTAATATTTACATGGCTCCCTGTGCCCTCAGGATAAGTTTCACACTCCCTCATGTGATAAATAAACTGTACATGATCTAGCCCCAGCCTACATGTCTAGCCTTGGTTTTCCTCACATTTACCTTTGCACTACAGTTGATAGTAATGCAGAGCTACTTCTTTTGTCCTATGCAGTACCTTGCAGTACCATACCTCCTACCTTTATCTATGCTGTCAGGATACAGGCAAGAACTGTCTTCCTTATTTGTGGATTCCTGAAATGCAGCACAGAGAAATGTAACAAAGAAACTGTACCAAAATACTATTGCCTGACTCTCATTTGATAAGAAACTAATTACTTAATGGCACTTGTACATTTTATGCATCATTTATTTAATATTTTTGGCATCTCTTCATGTATGCATAACAGCACTCCAGGTTTATGTACTGACATTGAAAGATCTTTAATGGCATAATGCTAAGCTAATAAAACAAATCTCAGAAGAATATACCTAGTATGATCCAATTAATGTAAAAAAACAAAAAAGCATATCTTTATACATGCTTACATGATATAATGTGTGTGTATGAATATACTGCATGTAAGAATATGACACATACAAGGGTACTTCGAAAAGTCTGGAAAGGGGAATTAAAATGTTTATTTTGGTGCAAAAATTTTCAAAATTTATGAATAGCTTTTTCATAATATGCATTTTTATTAATTTTTTGAAGACTGCTCATACATGCAGTAAAAGCAGAAAATGAGTCTTGAAAATACAGATATTAAAATATAAATTGTGATAATTCCCAGGAGGGGCAATACCTGAGGAATTTTAGCTTTTAGTCTATAAAAATGTTTTTAGTTTGAATTTTTACCAACTCAAAGTATTCATGTATAAACTTAAAAGGCAGTAAGAGGCAGGGCAAACAACAGATCTAGACTCAAGACCCTTCCCTGTCACAAACCAGTTGTGTAGCCTTGAGCTATGTACTTTAGCTCTCTGAGTCTGTTTTTCATCTCTGAGGTGGGGATTCTCTTGCTTTTGTCATTCATCCACTCAGTAAAAACTTGTTGAGCACCTACTCAAATGTTAAGTAGTGTTGTAGTCACTGGGAAGCCAACGATGAGTACATAAATCACAGTTCCATGGGACAGGTAGCCAAATTGTCACAATACTGAAGTAGAATTGCACCTGTGATAGTGTTAAAAGTGCAAATCCATGGGCTCATGACAGCCTGTGAAAGAAGAATGTGGCCTAGTCAAGGCCAGGGAAGGGTGATCTCTGAAGAGGCAATGACTAGGTGAGAGACTGGCTTGAGATAGGTGACACAGAAGGACATCCAAGGAAGAGGGAAACAGCACATGAAAAGGTCTTATCATAGCAAGATCGGGGATATTATTTAATTATAAGACCAAGCTAGTGAGCCAGTGTGCTGGAGTATAACTATGTGTGTCAGCAGGTGGGAGCAGGGCAGGAGGAGAGATAATATAAGTATAAAATGAAACTGAAGAAGGAGGTTGGTGCCAGAGCATATGTAAATCATGATACAGAGTTTGGTCTTCTTCCAACCAGTAATACCAATTCTAAGTTTTAAGCAAGGTGGTATCATTATCAGATTTGAGTTTGGAAAAGATAACATTGTTTGCTGTGAGAGATGATGGGAGTGTGGATCAGAGAGGTAGTAATAGAAGTGGGGAAAAAGGCCGGCGCCGCGGCTCACTAGGCTAATCCTCCACCTTGCGGCGCTGGCACACCGGGTTCTAGTCCCGGTCGGGGCGCCGGATTCTGTCCCGGTTGCCCCTCTTCCAGGCCAGCTCTCTGCTGTGGCCCAGGAAGGCAGTGGAGGATGGCCCATGTGCTTGGGCCCTGCACCCCATGGGAGACCAGGAGAAGTACCTGGCTCCTGCCATCGGATCAGTGCGGTGCGCCGGCTGCAGCGCGCCGGCTGCAGCACACCAGCCACAGCGGCCGCGGCGGCCATTGGAGGGTGAACCATCGGCAAAAGGAAGACCTTTCTCTCTGTCTCTCTCTCTCACTGTCCACTCTGCCTGTCAAATAAATAAATAAATAAATAAAGAAGTAGGGAAAAAGCATGCAGCTAGTATTACTATGTTTCTAAATCTGAATATATGAAATACATGAAACTTGTATACCTTAAATAAAATTTAAAAAAAAATTTATGACATGAGGTGATGGATTGGATGTGGTGGCAGGGCTATAAGGAAAAGAGAAAGAATATGGAGTCAGGATAACTTCCACGTTCCTGCCTTGACTAACTCAATAGATAGGGTGGGGTCATTTCTTGAGATTCTGTTAACTGTGAAAGGATTAGGGGCTATTAATTAATTAATTAATTAGCAAGAGAGACACATAGAGATCTCCTAGTCTGGGTCACTCTGCCAATGCCTGCAACAGCTGGAGCTGGGCCAGGCTGAAGCTGGGAGCTGAGGACTCCATCTGGGTCTCCCCTGTGGGTGGCAAGGACCCAGGTACTTGAGCCATCATCACCTGTTGCCTCCCGAAGTGCACATTAGTAAGAGGCTGGTATCAAGAGTGGAACCAGGACTTAAACTCAAGCACTCAGATATAGAACGTGGGGGTCTGAAGCAGCATCTTAATCACTATGCCAAATGCCTGGTCTTGAGGGCAAAATCTTGGGTTGGGTTTTGGGCCTGTTGAGTATGAAGTGTTTAGAGGCCTCCTTCACTTCCCTTTATTCAAATACTACAATATCAGGTAAACTTTCTCTCTCCAGCTTACCTAAAATTTTAATACCACTCCAACATTTCCTTTTTTCCCTGCTCTATTTCTCTTCCTAGATCTTATTATTATCTAGATTTTTTTCATTTTTATTGTTTCCCCCAACAGAATGTAAATGGTACAAGAAAATTATTTTCTGCTGCTTTTTTTTTTTTTAGTGCTATAGTCCTCAGCACTTAGTATCATGCTTTAACAAGACAGTAAGGTGCTCAAGAAATATTTGCCAACTGACTGAGTGACTATAGAAGTCAAGTAGACAACTGGAAATATTGGTCTGGAATGTTCAGAGAAGTGAGCTAGAGGGAGCCACGTCATTCCTCCACTGCTCACAGGATAGGTGCTAACTGTAGTTGTAGGTATGGACGAGATCACACAGGGAGAGAGAATGATGTGAGAAAGGGGAGCAAAACACTACCTGCCTCAGAGGATTATTGCAAGGATTAAATCAGGTAAGGAAATTCAAACATTTACTGTGGTGCCTGGCACCTGGTAGGCGGTCAAGAAATGTGAGCTTTTATTAGTATTGTTATTACAAACCTGCTGGAAGTGAAAAGCAGCAGGCTGAATGGACAGCAGGATGTGTGACCTCTAACTAACACTCTTATCAGTGAGCTAGGTGGGTGTCAAACTAACACTCTCATCCTAGGTGGGAGTCAAATGCGCACAGAATCAAGTTACCTCACACTCCTGACCTGAGCCTTGGATTCCACATCTATAGATCAATGTCAAGGGCAGTGCTTTCCTATGTGAGAAAGTGCTTGGCATCCAGGCATTTCTCAACTCCCAACCCCTAGCCCCAGTGTCTGGCATATAGTAAGGGCCCAGCCATATGTCATTCATTGGTGGAAAGTGCAATAGACTTGGGGCCAGAAGATAGTTACAAGTTCTTTTATTTTGTCCAAATCACACACTCTCAGAGGATCATAAAACCCAATTTGAAGGTTATTTTGAAGGTCAAATGAGATTGTGTGACTTTATTTTTTATATAAATAAATCTTTTTTAATATTTTATTTATCAGCCGGTGCCTTGGCTCAATATGCTAATCCTCCGCCTGCGGCATCGGCACCCTGGGGTTCTAGTTCCATTTGGGGCGCTGGATTTTGTCCAGGTTGCTCCTCTTCCAGTCCAGCTCTCTTCTGTGGCCCAGGAGTGCAGTGGAGGATGCCCAGGTCCTTGGGCCCTGCACCCGCATGGGAGACCAGCAGAAGCACCTGGCCCCTGGCTTTGGATCAGCACGGTTTGCCAGCTGCAGCCCACCGGCCATAGCGGCCATTGGGGAGTGAATCAACGGAAAAGGAAGACCTTTTTCTATGTCTCTCTCTCTCTCTCACTGTCCACTCTGCCTGTCAAAAAAAAAGATTTTATTTATTTATTTGAGAAGTAGAGTTACAGGCAGTGAGAGGAAGAGACAGAGAGAAAGTTCTTCCACCCACTGGTTCACTCCCCAAATGGCTGCAATGGCCGCAGCTATGCCGATCCGAAGCCAGGAGCCAGGAGCTTCTTCCCGGTCTCCCACGTGGGTGCAGGGGCCCAAACACTTGGGCCATCTTCTACTGCTTTCCCAGGCCACAGCAGAGAGCTGGATTGGAAGAGGAGCAGCCGGGACTAGAACCGGCGCCCATATGGGATGTCGGCGCCACAGGCAGAGGATTAAGGTACTACGCCACAGCGCTGGCCCCGTGTGACTTTTAGAAGGATTATTTATTTATACTTTGCCTCATCCCAAAAAGGACTTTTAGAGGTTCACAGAGATATACAAACATGAGGGAGAAAAAAAAAAAAAAAGAGAAAGCCTACTCAGAGATAAATAATGGTGGGGAAGTACAAAGGAATCAGAGCTAAGAACAGCATATAAAGTCTATGTCAGGGAGTTCAAGTCTAGCACAAATGATGTGCCTAGTCATGACATATGGTAGTGGTTGTTCCCTCTCCTGTTTCTTGCCTGTTCCGCCCATCACCAGAGATCTCCTTTAAAACCAACTTGTGTGTTCTTCATCTCACTGATAATTCTAGTAAATTGATACTATTATTCCTATTATACATATCTGAAACTTAGGGCTAAAAGGGTTAGTAGATTTACCTAAGGTCACACAGGTGATGAGGTTTTCCTGACACCAAAATTTGTATTCTTTTTTTTTTTTTTTTTTGACAGGCACAGTGGACAGTGAGAGAGAGAGAGAGAGAAAGGTCTTCCTTTGCCATTGGTTCACCCTCCAATGGCTGCCGCAGCTGGCGCGCTGCAGCCGGTGCACCGCAGCCGGTGCACCGCGCTGATCCAAAGCCAGGAGCCAGGTGCTTCTCCTGGTCTCCCATGGGGTGCAGGGCCCAAGCACTTGGGCCATCCTCCACTGCACTCCGGGCTACAGCAGAGAGCTGGCCTGGAAGAGGGGCAACTGGAACAGAATCCGGCGCCCTGACCGGGACTAGAACCTGGTGTGCCGGCGATGCAAGGTGGAGGATTAGCCTATTGAGCCGCGGCGCCAGCCCCCAAAATTTGTATTCTTAATCATTTGGCTATACAAGAAAGGTTGTGTTAAGTTCTTAACACAGGGACTAATGGGCAAAAAGGAGAGAGATCTACTCTTTTTGGTGGTACATGGATAGAGATGGTGGGTCCCCAGGGGTCAGATTTATTGGAGGAAGGATTAGACCTTAATTGATTTATTGGACAAAGCCAAAGGCAGATGTGGAGCTGAGGACTCAGGGTGATGGCACTGCATCTGGAGACACACAGAGGCAGGAAAATACAACATGTCTTTAAGGGAAGTGGCTAAAAAGTAGGACAGGGCTAGAGGATGGAGGCAAATAGTGGCAATTGGGTTGGAAAGGGAGATTGGGGCCAGGTGTGGGAAGAGGGTATCAACAGGGCTTTGTATGCCTCATGTTAAGAAAAGTAACCTTAGCTGCCTAGACCTCAAAGAGGACAATTCAATTGGCCTGCTACCTTGCACTGACTATGCTTCTCCTGTCATCTGCAAAATTCCAGTGGACATAGCCTGACTGTCAGTTGCTGGCCACCTATTTCAAGATCTTTGTCCTGGGAAAACTTCTTGTCATCTTTTAGGAACCAATTTGTGCCTCCAGTGGGAAGCAGAGATGCTCACATATGGATATGCAACCTCAGTGTTCCTCCTGGGGTACACCCCAACTGCTTGGCATATGACCTGTTCCGTCTCTTACTGCTTCTCCTGGGCAGGGCTCACCTCTGCATCCCCGAGGAGCATGCACACTGAAGGACCGAATATTCTATTAGAGAAGGAAGGAAAGGGGCAGGAGATTCCCACTCTCACCATAATAACCACTTGATCGTAATTCAAACCTCTGAATAATGCAAAAAGGGAGCAAAGCAATCTTCTGACCTCTGCACACTTTTTGTTTTGGGGTCAGCAACATCCACAATAATAAAATCCACTTCATCTCAATGATCAGTTCTAGGCTCCGATACAGCTGGAAGGATGGGAAATGGAGGGACAGAACTCTCATCCAACTTGGCTCTGAGGGCCAGATGCACGCAAGGCTGTACAAAACATTTGGAGTCTTCATCCTCTCTCCTGCCACTGCTGCCCATCTGGCTCTTGTTGGACATCTTGGCCTTGCTATCCTCCTTTATTTTCCACTCTCTGTGAGGCAGCCAAGTGCTCCCTTTTGCACAGTGGCTGTTCAAGTGGCAGTGGGCCGGCCGGGACATGGCTTTCCTCCCACACTTGTTCTAGCAGCACAAAGAGAATGGGTGATGACTCATCCCTACCTTCCTTGACCCTTCCTGGCTTTCTACTGCTTAGAAACAAGGCTCAGGAAAATGCAGCCAGAGTTACAAAAGAATCTGTTCTCCCTCTTAAAGAGTGCAGTGCAGGGGCTGGGTGCAAAGTAGGGCACAAGGTGAATAAGGGCAGTCCAGGAAACCCTGAATTTCAGCAGGACACTTGCTTTTTGAGTCTTCACAGTAAATTTGCTAGATCCAGATTATTTCCCCTGATTTGGAGCTGAGGACACAGAAGATCAGAACATATAAGGCTATCAGTAATGAAGGGCTTAGGCTCTGAACCCAAATTACCTGCTTCACAGATACGTTCTTAATCACTGTATGCCCGCTTGGTTATGGGTACATGCTCTCAGCTGAGCCTCTTTGTAACACTCTGACAGATGACAAGGAGACTGAGGCTCAGTGCCTCTGCTACCCACCTGTTCTAAGTAAGGAGGATAGTCTAGAGATCATAATCAACTTAGTTCTACTCTATTTCTACTATCCCAGTTACTACCTGTCTCCTTTTCCTGCCCATTTTCCCTGACAATCTACTCAGCAACATTCCCTTCTTGCCTGAATACCCAAGCAGATGAGGAAAAATGGTATGGTGAGAGGGCATGGTATAATTTTCCTTCTAGTGTTTTTTTTTTTTTCAAGCAATGTACTTTGTTGTAAAAACAAAAAGCAGGGGTGAGCATTTGGTGCAGCAGGGTTAGGTTAGTTCTTGGGGTCCCTCTATCCTGTATCAGAGTGTCTGCTTTGAGTCCCAGCTCTGCTTCTGATCCAGTTTCTTGCTAATTCACACTATTGGAAGCAGCACATAATATCACAACTATTTATGTCCTTGCCATCTATATAGGAGGCTTAGATTGAGCTTCTGGCTCCTGGTTTTGACCTGGCCCAGCCCTGGCTGTTGTAGGCATTTGAGGAATGGACTAACATCTAGATGGAAGATGTCTCTTTGTCTCTCTCTACTTATTAAATTAAAAAAGAAAAAAAAAACATAAAACCACAGAAGCATAAAAAAGAAAATAGAAATCACTCCTAAGCCTAAAACCATGACCATTGTCAACATTTTGGACGATATCCTTGTGCACACATCACCCCCCAATTGGCTGCATCAGCTGGAGCTGCACGATCCAAAGCCAGGAGCCAGGAGTTTCTTCTGGGTCTCCCACATGGGTGCAGTGATCCAAGGACTTGGGCCATCCTCCATGCTTTCTCAATGTCACAAGCGCCACTTGTCACGCAGCTCAACAAGGCTAATGCAACATGTTGGAGCACGGGGAAGAATCACACAGAATTATGATAGTCTTTTCAATATAATTTATTATTCAATAATCAATACCACTCGATATGTATATATTCAATGCACACATTTAAGGTCAATGCCACTCAATATGTCATTAAGCCACAGGTCATAGCACACATCTAGGAGTAAGGCAACTTCCAGAAATATCCAGAAATAGTATAACACATACAAAGCATAAAAGCATAATCAATCTAAGCACTCATGCTAAGGATGTAATGTGAATGCTGCATTTTCAAGGTTCCTATCCCGGTCATGAAAAGTCGAAGTGCAAAGTCCGGAGTTCAAAGTCTCCATTACCACTCGGAGAGATGGATCTCAGAACAGTCACTTAGAGACAGGAGTCGTGGGAGGACTGGCACTCTGGGCAGTAGACTCGAAGTTCCAAGACGGACAGCAAGGTGAAAGGTTGGAGAGGTCACCTGATGAAAGCTGCGGTCCAGCTCCAGTGTCAGGTCTGGCAGCAGCTGGGACGTCCAGGCGAGGTGGCTCCAACATGGTGGCGAGCAGAGCTTCAGTCAGTGGAGACGTGGGCAGAGTTCCACTAGCACTGAGCCATGGTCCCCGAGGGAATGAAGAGCAGCTCTGAGGCTTGCCTTTTTATCCCCCTCTGGGGTGGGTGGCTGGTGAGTGTGTTCTGGGGTGTCACCAATCACAGACTCATCTTTTTGGGTGTCACCAACCAGATGTTGGTGTCTGGGTGTGACCAATGGTGTTTTAGGGGTCTTCTGGGCGTGACCAATCGTGGTGCAGTAGTGTGGGTGAAGTAATGCAGTAGCCAGCTGGTTGGCTGCTTCTTATGATGTAATGTCCCCAGTCCTTATCAGGCCTCACCACCTGTGTCTGTTCTGACAGATGGTCTGGGCAGTTCCTGGTGCTTAGCGGCCTTAGCTTAACCAACTCCATTTTGGTTTTGCTTAGCTTAAGTAATTTCATTTTGCTTTTGCTTTTTTTATTTCTTTCTGGGTTAGCGGTGCTCTGTAACTCTTTTGGGACTCCTGTGAGATTCCCCATACCCAGGTGCATTAGCGGGGAGCTGGATTGGAAGTGGAGCAGCCAGGACTCAAACCAATGCCCATATCGGATGCCGGCGCTGCAGGCTGGGGCTTTAACCCGCTGCACTACAGCACCAGCCCATGCATGCATTTTTAAAACATATATACTTGTTTACAAAATGGGATTATACCATTCAAAATATTTTGTAACCTATATTTAAAATGTTTGCAATATTGTATTATTTAATTTATTTCCTCTAAGGACACTGTACTATGAATGGAATTACCTCCTTATTAACAAAGTAAACTAAAGCTCTAGAGGTTAAATAAATAGCCCATGGTAGATCCAGAATTTGAATCAAGATCTGTCTGCTCATGCCCTCACTATCAGATTCTCACATTCATTACAAATCACCCATTATGACACTGAAATGATATCTTTGTAGTGCTGGTGCCAGTATCAACAGACTTACATTCGTTTGTATTCCACAGATGGTAATTTGGCATCCAGTAGATGACAAGCTCCATTTCAAACACTGGGGATAGACCAGTAAACAAGACACTATCCCTACCCTCATAGAGTCTGCATTCTGGTGAAGAAGGAAGGTAATAAACACATAAATTCACCAGGATGAAGGGAGACTGATGTAGGCAGGCAAATAGGTTAAAATTGATTAGGTTTGTGAGCTGGAAGACAGTGCTTTTACCATGCCCCTGTGTGACCTCACTCCCTACCTGACCCCACCTGTACTCCCACCTGCCAATCAGGCTACATCACCACTCCCCTTTGAAGTGGATAAAAGGCCTGGAACACGGTGGGCCCCCCATCTTGTGGGCCTTGTTGCCCTGGCTGCGCTTGTTGCCCTGCACCTTCAGGGCGCGTGGCCTTCGGGCCACCCACTCCCTGCTTTCCTGCCTGCACGCTTGCTCCACGTGGCACTGGCCTGCTCTCCGCTTGGTATGGACCCAACTTAGCTCCTGGACTTCTCTCTCTCCCCTAAATAAAGCCCTCACTCTCTTGCACATTTCCCTCACTGAATAAAAAGCTTAAACACTTAAAAAAATTCACCAGGAATTAACAAGTGCACAGAAGAGATATAAAATGTTTAAGGAGACAGGGAGAGACAAAGAAGACGATTTTGTCAGTATTTTTCACTTTGTGTTTCTATGTGGGTGCAAACTGTTGAAATCTTTACTTAATATATGCTAAACTGATCTTCTGTATATAAAGAGAATTGAAAATGAATCTTGATGTGAATGGAAGGGGGGAGGGAGAGGGAAAGGGGAGGGTGGGAGGGAAGTTATGGGGGGGAAGCCATTGTAATCCATAAGCTGTACTTTGGAAATTTATATTCATTAAATAAAAGTTAAAAAAAAAGACAATTTTGTTCCTTTAAAGAAGGAAAGCCACTTTAAGGAGATGATATTGGAGCATTGCAGTGAATGAAATGAAAGGGCAAGTTAAGTAGCTATCTGGAAGAAGAGTATTTCAGGAGGGTGGAAAAGCCAGTGCAAAGACCCTGAGGCAGGAGCACCCATGGCATGTTTGAGGGACAAGAAGGGGACTAGTGTCCCTGGAATGCAGCTTGCACAGGAAAAATCTGTAAGATGTAGGTGGTGGTGTAGAATCAGGCAGGGAATTAGGTCATGCAGGGCCCTGCAGGCTATGGTAGGCCTTTTGATTTTATTCCTAGTATAGTGCAGAGTCTTGAGCAGAGGAGTGACATGACCTGATTCACCCGATGAGAATTTCACCCTTGCTGCAACTGGAGAGGGGAAGAGTAAAGGGCAGGAGGCAAGGAGCATGTGACATGAGGACAAGGTGCTAACCAGTTACAGAAAACATAAACCCAGGTTTAACAGATGGGTGGGTTACAGCACACATGCAATATTGCTGCCGCTCGTGCAGCGTTTACAGCGCAGGAGATGGAACGGACCACGATTCCATGTGACCCAGCTGTGGCAGAGTTCTAGAGCACCGGACACTGGAAGAGAAAAGAATGGTTCTTGCCTGATGTCAGGGCTGGGGGAAGCCAACCTTTTGGCTAGATGGCTAGTCATAATTTAAAATGTTTAGTGCCTTGGGGAGAATTCAAATACTGAACAGGAGGTAGGCACTAATCAAGAGAGGTGGTGGGGTGAGGATGGCTATTGCAGGAAGGGGAAGAGCTAGGGTTCAAAGGGAAGTACTTCAGGCTGCTTTCCAGAAATGGCCCTTTATGAGTTTATGCCAGATCTGTTTGGAGTTGACGGTAAAGGACCAAGCCAAAGCAGAAAATACAGTTGAGTTTATTTTAGACTCCGGTTCAGGAATTTCAAATGTGTTAGAACATTTTAAATTCTGACTAGCCATCTAGCCAAAAGGTTGGCAAAATGTTCCTGTAAAGGGCATGGTGGGCCAGACAGACATTTTTGTAACAACACAACTCTGCCACTGTAGTGTGAAAGCAAATCATGGGAAATGTGTAACAAATGGGCATGGCTATGTTTCAATAAAACTTTACTTATAAAACAAAGGCAGTGGGGCCATATTGGGCCATGGTTTGGCAAGCCCTGAGCTAGTAGTGCCTAAGCCCCCAGTGCTGTGCACAAAGTTACCCCACTCTGATCCGTATTTCACAAAGGCCTGCTGAAGTGGCTGGTGGCTTGACCTACAGTCACTCATTCTGGGTAGCACACAGATCTCCATCCTTCCTGGAGATTACTGAGACCCCTAAATCCCTTCTTAAATGAAGGGTGGAAATGCTGGGATTTTATGCCAAAGAGGATGGTTAAGACTTGGAAGAGGAGACCAGGCTAAAGTGTTGGCCCTAAGGAGCATGTCTGAACTAAAGTAAAAATTATTATAATTTAGATAATTCAAAAGAGAAAAGACATGTGCGTCTGCTTTTGTTTAATCGGAAATCCACCTATAGTCCTTACAATCAACATCTTTCTTTTTGTCTTTCTGTCCCTAAAGTTTCAGTGTAATTTCAAAAGAATTACATTGCACCACTGAAGTAAGATCACACCAATAACAACTGCATATGATCCTTATTTAACTATTAAGGAACAAAGAGGAAAAGAAATACTCATAATGCAATACCAACAATCTCAGGACACTAATCTCTGAGTTTTCAACACATGACTACAACAAAACTCAATTGTGACCACAAAAAAGGTGGGCTCTGTGAAGGCCAGCTCCTGCTCTTGAAATGGACCGTTAGCTTCATACTGGGCTATGTATTGATTAGTTGCCATAGTTTATTTGTCATTTTCCTCTTAATTTCATCCTAGAGCATCACCCTTGGCTAAATGTCGTGAATGGCATCACTTGATCAGACATGCTGTCAGTTCCAACATTTCCATGGGCTTGATGCCCAGAACAACGGATTTTCCTTTTCTCACACTGACCATTCTTGGTGACCACTGACTTTGCTTTGGCAGCATCTTCTGTACTGTTTTTCTGTAATGCCTCTTTGGGGAAAGGAAGGCTATTTTTAGGAAATTTGAAAGAAATCATTTGGGGCAACATAAGAACTTTCCACAAGGACAGTCTTCCAACTGATATCCTCATTGTCATCATCCATGCTCACACTGCACCAGGCACAGTTCTATGCACCTATAGAATATTTTTTGTTCATTAAAGTCTCACAACAGCCTCATTTTACTTGGATATGGGGAGGTTATGTGATTTGCTATAAAGTATCCAGAAAGTGGTGAGTCAAGATATGGACCCAAGAATTCAGGCTCAAGCTGATCCACTTCATTGCTCAATCAGGCACCCTTACCTTTTGGTTGACTACTATGAAGGATGCACCTTAGTTTTATTAGCCAAATTTCTATTAAAAGCAGTGTTAAGTCCCTTGTTATGTCTTGAAGTTTTCATACAGTTAAGCTCAGTTTATTAGATTAAAAAGCATGTTTCCTGCATATTCTCTGACAGAGAAGTATTCAGTCTTCATAAAGCATGTCTAATTCAAGATAAATGAAACTTGCCCTAGCTCTGAAGGTCTTGTTTCTCATATAATAATCCTCAGAATTTTTCATGTAATATCTCAATTGTTGCAAGTAGCTCTGAGGCCAAAGTCATGAAATAACTTGACCATGACCACAAATTAGTGAAAGACAGATCACAAATTAGTAAAAAAGACAAAACTACAGTTTTCCTTCTGTCTATCTATTTGGGCACAAGTTGATTCAGAATAGACCACAAGTGGGGCTAGCATTGTGGTGCAACAAGTTAAGCTGTGCTTATGACACTAGCATCCCATATTAGATTGTTGATTCATGGACAGGAGGATGGAAGATCTCTATCTCTGTCTCTATGTCTATCTCTGTCTCTATCTCTGTCTTTATCTCTGTCTCTATCTCTATCTTTATCATCTCTATATCTGTCTCTCTGCCCTTCCCTCACTCTGTCCCTCCGTCACTCTGCTTTTCAAATAAATACATCTTGCTTTAAAAAAAGAATTGACCAAAGTGTCCTGTTCAAGGGATTAGACTTGATTGATTTTAAGTTTGTGAAAATCACAATGCTAGTATCTCCAGCAAGTATTATAGCTTTCAAATGTGCAAAATTATTCAGATTTGGAACTGGGGCCGGTGCTGTGGCATAGCAGGGTAAAGAAGCTGCCTGCAGTACTGGCATCCCGTATGGGTACCAGTTCGAGTCCCGGTTGCTCCACTTCCAATCCAGCTCTATGCCATGGCCTGGGAAAGCAGTAGAAGGTGGCCCAAGTCCTTGGGCTCCTGCACTCACGTGGGAGACCTGGAAGAAGCTCCTGGTTCCTGGCTTTGGATAGGCTCAGCTCCAGCTGTTGCGGCCACTTTGTTTCTGTCTCTCTTCCTGTGTAACTCTGACTTTCAAATAAATAAATAAATCTTTAAAAATAACTTTGGAATTAATTTATACTTTATGTTTCTGTGCATAAAGGGACTCATAGAGGTTGAAACCTGAACATCTGTGAGATCATGCTTGTGTCTTCCAGCAACCATGAATTCAGGAAGCCCATATGCTTTCTTCAGTATTCTTTTTTCTTTTCTTTTCCAAGGAAAATGTTATTTATGGGTGCAGGTCCATGTCACTGTCCCTTGGAAAAAAAGTGCTGGTCTGATGTGTCACTGTAGACCACTACTGAAAAAAGCTTGGACCTAGCCGTGTCCAGAGCAAAAATCCATTTATGGTTTGGACTCTGGGATATCTGAGTTTGTCATGCACATGCCCTATCATCCATCCCTTAGATGTTCTTTTTGTTTGTTTTTGTCTTGTTTTGTTTTGTTTTTGACAGGCAGAGTTAGACAGTGAGAGAGAGACGAAGAGAAAGGTCTTCCTTTTTCCGTTGGTTCACCCCCCAAATGGCCACTACGGTCGGCGCAGTGTGCCAATCTGAAGCCAGGAACCTGGCGCCTCCCCCTGGTCTCCCTTGTGGGTGCAGGACCCAAGGACCTGGGCCATCCTCCACTGCCTTCCCGGGCCACAGCAGAGAGCTGGACTGGAAGAGGAGCAACCAGGACAGAATCTGGTGCCCCAACTGGGACTAGAACCCGGGGTGCCAGCACCGCAGGTGGAGGATTAGCCAAGTGAGCCACGGCGCCGGCCCCTTAGATGTTCTAAGTCTAATATTAATTTCTAAAATGAGAGATTAATACAACTTTTTGGTTGGGAAGTTTGAGACTTTCTGGGATGACCAGAGACACTACAAATTGGGGTTGAGACCTAAAGCAGAGTTTTGCTCCCCTAGAAAAAAAGCACACTAACATTTTTTTTAAATAAAGCCTTTTTTTTGATTTTTAAAATTTTTTTTTGACAGGCAGAGTGGACAGTGAGAGAGACAGAGAAAGGTCTTCCTTTGCTGTTGGTTCACCCTCCAATGGCCGGCCGGCGCACCGTGCTGATCCAAAGCCAGGAGCCAGGTGCTTCTCCTGGTATCCCATGGGGTGCAGGGCCCAAGTACTTGGGCCATCCTCCACTGCACTCCCTGGCCACAGCAGAGAGCTGGCCTGGAAGAGGGGCAACCGGGACAGAATCCGGCGCCCTGACCGGGACTAGAACCCTGTGTGCCGGCGCCACAAGGCGGAAGATTAGCCTAGTGAGCTGCGGCGCCGGCGCACACTAACATTTGAGTGTCCACTAGGAATCAGGCCTTGTGTTAGGCATTTTACACCTACCCCTTAAAATGAGTCAATGAGGCAGACATTCAGAGCCCTGTTTTCCAAACAAGGATATCAAGACTCAAGAAGAGTAAAAACTTACCCAAAGTTAGCAACTGATACAACTGGTATGTACCTCTAACTGGCTCACTCTAAAGCACATGTCCTTGACAGCCACTCCACCACACTGGTTTCTTAACTACTGGATGCTAGCGAGAACTACATCTAGCCACAGGTGATTTTCAGCCTCTGTCTGTCTATATTCTAGAAGATTCTCAATCCAGGCAGCGATTGGTTTGGTTGGCTTTTAAATTTGTAACAGAGTTGCAACTGTGGATTTCCTCTTAACCAGAAAAGTGACATGTTTTACTACCTTAGTCATCACAATGTTTGAATATAATACTACATAATTTCTTTTTTAAAAAAGATTTATTTTATTTATTTGAAAGACAGAGTTACAGAGAGAGGTAGAGACAGAGGGGTCTTCCATCCGCTGGTTCACTCCCCAGATGGCCACAATGGCTGGAGCTGAGCGGATCCGAAGCCAAGAGCCAGTAGCTTCTTCCAGGTCTCCTACGTGGGTGCAGGGCCACAAGGACTTGAGCCATCTTCTTTTGCTATCCCAGGCCATGGTAGAGAGCTGGATCGGAAGAGGAGCAACCAGGACTAGAATCAGCGCCCATATGGGATGCCAGAGCCTTAGGTCAAGGCTTTAACCTACTGCGCCACAGCGCCAGCCCCAGTACTACATAATTTCAATGCCTTCCCTTACATCTCAAATTAGGGAGATGGTGATACACTAATGGAGTATGCTACACTGAAGGCCCATTTAGGCTTTCACCAAATTCATTAAATTATTAGACACCAACTGGAGTGACTTATTAGGTAAATATTGTTAAAATGCATAGCTTTCCTGAAATACTTCTAATGGTGAGTGTTCATAGACACGTGCAAGTACTTTTAATTATTAATTTACCATATGTAAAGTTTGTATCTCTAAATATTATTTGGGAGGTCTTTACCTGGGCAGTGTTCCAGGATGAGTATGGGGAATAGGAGGGATGATCCAAGCCCATACCTGTTCAGAAATGGAGATATCATTAGTAACAAGAAGTAAGTGATCATGGTTTCTCCCGTTTTTCATAAATTACACTAAATAACCATAATGCTGCAATTTAGTGGTCCAAAGTTCATTCTATTCAGCAGGCCATCCATAGTCAACAGTTTAAAGAAAAGGGACCTGCTGAGAAAATAGTGGTCTAATCAGATGCCATAAAATTGAGCTGATGAGATGAGTCCTATTTCTTTTTTTTTGTAAGGGGATTCTAATGAAGCAATGCACATAGGGGATTCATAACTTTGGGCCTCCTGTTTCGTTATTCAGGTCAGCTGCACCCAGTTCCAAATGAAGCTAAGGAGCCTAATCCCACAAGCTATTTGTAGACATGCTGGATTGTGCAGGGGACTTATTAAATCTCCATTTCCTAGCTGCCAAATTGCACACTTTGTCTTGGTTCCTCGAAAGATTATAAGAAAGATTTGGGGGAGTGGGAGGACAAAGCAATGAGAAGTACTGAAGGATGGTACCTCAAAACTTAATTCATCAGATGCTGAACGTAGGAGACGAGAGGACTCCATTTGTGTACAGCACCATAACAACGCTCACAATAAGGAAAACACCTCCATGGCTCAGCTGGGCAAACATCGGTAGGTTCAAGAGGGAAGTTCCCATGATGCATCTAGCACACCTTTCTCTGAGGAGGAAGGGAAGGGCAAGGTGACCATATACTTAGCATCTGCCACTCAGGCCTGTGGGCCTCGGGAAATCACCCACCTGTCAATATTAAGTATCTCTTTTCAGGGAGACAATAATAGCCCGACTGGTAGTTATTGGATTTATTCCATTAATACTTCCCCATTGGATATAATCTCTCATGAGAGTTATATTTGAAGCAATTCCAATATGCTAAGTGGAAAATGGACAACGTATTTCCTTTTGGTATCACTGAATGCGTGGGGGATATATTTTTAAAGCTCCACCTTCAGCACTGAAGGCAGACAAAGGAATCAGTCAGCAGCTCCGGGGCGGGGGGGGGGGGGGGGGGCAGGGAGCCTTCCTGCTGCAGCTCTTGGCTATTTCTTCCTCAGCTCCCTACCCACCCCCATCCCCCATCCTTGGCTTGTGTCCCACATACTTGAAGGAGAAATTTTGGTGCTGGAGAGGAAGCAGCTCATGCTGTTAAGATTAAATTGGGGGGCCGGAGCCGTGGCTCACTTGGTTAATCCTCCGCCTATGGCACAGGCTTCCCATATGGGCGCCGGGTTCTAGTCCCGGTCGCTCCTCTTCCAGTCCAGCTCTCCACTGTGCCCCGGGAGGGCAGTGGAGGATGGCCCAAGTGCTTGGGCCCTGCACCCGCATGGGAGACCACGAAGAAGCGCCTGGCTCCTGGCTTCGGATCGGTGCAGCGCAGGCCGTGGAGGCCATTTGGGGGGTGAATCAATGGAAGGAAGACCTTTCTCTCTGTCTCTCTCTCTCTCACTAACTCTGCCTGTTAAATAAATTTTAAAAAGATTAAATTAGGCAATGCATACAAAGCACTTACCAAAATACTTGGCACATAATAAGCACTCAATAAATGATACTGTTATTATCATTACTATCATCACATAAGGAGGTATATTACTTTTAATATGTTGAAAGTTATATGGGATCATTTTCTAAAATCTCAATGATACTACATGTGGCCAGAATGGGGTCACTAAAGTGAGCTTCGCTTGTCTGGTCTGAGCACTCCTAATCAAACAATAAGGCAGTGGCCCGAAGTTCAAACAAAAATTTCTGTTTTGCCTATTACATGGCTTAGAAATTAGGAGTCAGGGTTGGCTCATCCATGAATTCATTCATTAATTCAACAAACATTGATAGAACGGCCACTGATTCTGTACCACCCTCACTGCTGGGTACTGGAAATAGAGTGGTAAGCAAAGACTGATACAATCCCTGCCTTCACAAAGTTACAGGCAGGGGGATGGGGTGGGGCGCTATAGGACAGGAGGAGACAGACACTGAATTCGATCTACTGCAAGGCTATGTCCTTGAAACCGTGCATGACTCCAAAATGATTATACCAAAAGGACATTTCCCAGAAAAAAATAAAATTTTCAGTCTGTCATTTCTAAGGCGCTGGCATCTGAGATCAGTTATTGGCCTACCAGTTTTAGTCATAAAAGCCTTACATCTCTACCCAGAGTAGGCAAAATCGTGGGAGGGAAAAACAAACAAACAAACAAACAAACAAACAAAAAAAAAAAAACAACAAAACACCTATGAAACCACTCCCACCCTAGTACTGCCCCATGTGGCAGTGAAGTGAAACACAGGACTCCCAAGACTATGGGAATGACAGAAAGGTACTTCATAGCGCTGTCGTGGTCACTTACTATGACCATTCATTTATCACTTACTTATTGAGCCCATTCTATACTCCAAGGATACACAGTGATCCTTTTTTCATAGAGCTTATATTCTACTGACTGGCCCTGTATCACCAGTCAATGGTTGTACTCTCATATTCTGTTGACTATGCTGTGCACAGTGGCTCATCTAATGAGGCATCCCATGTGGGCACGGGTTCGAGTCCCAGCTGCTTCATTTCCGATCCAGCTCTCTGCTGTGGCCTGGGAAAGCAATAGAAGATGGCCCAAGTCCTTGGGCCCCTGCACCCACATGGGAGACCCAGAAGAAGCTCCTGGTTACTGGCTTTGGATCAGCTCAGCTCCGGCCATTGCGGCCAATTGGGGAGTGAACCAGTGGATGGAAGATACTTCTCTCTCTCTCTCTCTCTCTCTCTCTGTGTGTGTGTGTGTGTGTGTGTGTAACTCTGATTTTCAAATAAATAAATAAATCTTTAAAATTAAATTAAATTAAAATAAAGGTAGGGGAGGGGTTGTCACTGTGGCGTAGTGAGTTAAGCCTCCACCTACAATATTAGCATCCCATATCAGCACTGGTTCAAATCCCAGCTATATGAGCACTAGTTCAAGTCCTAGCTGCTCCCCTTCCAATCCAGCTTCCTGCTCATGCACCTGGGAAAGCACCAGAAGATGGCTCAAGTGCTTGGGCCCCTGCCACCCATGTGAGAGACCCAGAAGAATCTGCTGGCTCCTGACTTCAGCCTGGCCCAACCCTGGATATTACAGCCATTTGGGGAGAGTACCAGTGGATGGGAGATCTCTCTCTGCCTTTCCCTCTGTCTCAGTAACTCTGCCTTTCAAACAAATAAATCAGTCTTTATTAAAAAAAAAAGGGTAGGGGCTAAATAGAGATGGAGATAGGCTGGAAATGTATGCAAACAGAGTGAACAAAGAAAGGCCTGGAGACAAGAACAAGCTTGGAGTGGATGAGTGACAGAAGAACAGCCACTGAGAGTGAGTGCAGGAGTGATTAGTGGCATAGAGGGAAGGAGGGACTTCTGGCTTGTGGACCTGGGTATATAATGGTGCCATTCACTGGAGGAAGACCATGGAAAGAGGAGGTTATTATAAATTGCTACAGCTTAATTCTAACTTCACAATTTTGCTACATGACCATGTTAGGCTTAATGTCACTTAGGATATTACAAATTTAGGAATAAGCAAGCTTTCAAGATCCATTTGTGAGATGACTATTGAAAACCCAGAGGTTGCTGTTCCATTAAATAATGGGCTTTTATATTGGAAATTTTATTGTCTAAGACATAAGTGTGGAGCTGAAGTGAGCCTGCTCAAATTGCCGTGCATGGAGGGGCTCCATCAATGTCAAGGCCCTAGAATAGCCACGGATATCATCTGAATGCTGCCTGTGGCTCAATTAGCTCTCATTTTCAAAGTTTTTAGTTATTTGAAAGACAAAGACACACCACACACACACACCCACACACACACACACAGAAATGATCTTTATCTGCTGGTTCACTCCCCAAATGACTTCAACAACTGTCACAGCTGGTTGGAATGTCAAAAATTTCTAGTTCTAAGCTGCCATCTCTCTTTCCCTAACGCGGTCACTTTCTCTGTCACAGACACATAACTTTTTGCATAAGTGCAAAAGTCACTGTTTTTTTTCCTTCAAGTCTATCTCATCATATAATCTTGCACTTAGTAATTGCTCAGTAATTTCTGTTGCACTGAGATGTTTTTTTCTAAAGAGCAACTATTCTAGTACTTCATTTTCCATCCTGTTGAATCCTAGACTATCTCACTTTGTTTTGCTTTCCTGACATCAACCTTAGATATACCAGAACACTGTCAGTATTACAAAAATATTAAGATTTCAAATGAATATATGCTTATTTATCTTCTTCCTTGGAGACTTATCAGGAGAATAGGGGAGAGTCAATCAACTAACAAGTAGGTACTTATAGTGTGCCAAGAAGGCAACAGCTGCAGAGTAGCTCTTTGGGGAAAATGCCGCACAAGGTAATATTGTATTAATAGTTTCCAAGTTCTTTGTTTCCTGCATATTAAAGGGCTACTCATTCTAAGTACTCAGTATATCATTGTTGTTTCTGGCTGCATTTGTGTGTGTGTGTCTTTATAGAAAAAGCAATACTAGACATTATAACAGGTAATAGGCAAAAAGTCAGTTTAGTTTATCCTTTGTAGAATATTTTCTGGGTTTAAATTAAAAAAAATTCTTTATTGAAAGAGAGAGAGACAGAGAGAGAGATCCAATTTACTGATTTGTGCCCCAAATACCTGCAGGGCTGAGAGGCCCAAGCAGGGAGCTGAGAACGCAGTTCAGATTTCCCACATGACTGGCAGGAACTCAATCGCTTGAGTCAAACTGCTGCCTCTCAGAGTCTGTATTAGCAAGAAACTGGAGTCAGGAGTAGAGCTCTGTATTCAACACAGGCACTGGTATGGAATGTGGGCATCTTAACTACTAGGCCAAATGCCCATCCAACATTTGCTGATTTTTATAAAGGGCATTCACAGCACTTCACTGCAGAGTTCTGTGCTAAGTACTTGACAAGGTGTAAGTTGAAATGTTTGAAGTTGAGTACGATATTCCTCAAGGAATGATGTTTTAATGCAGGATCTAGCATACTGTTGCCCATGGGTCAAGTCTGGCCTGCCAAGTTGCCTGTTTTTGTAAGTAAAGCTTTACTAAAACACATTTATGCCTAATATTTTTACATAATTTCTAGGACTGCTTTCATGCAATAATAGAAGTAAACAAGTGCAAACAACGGAACTAGTTCCCTCATATCAGGTGCTTGATGTTTGCCATGACCATCACATTCATTATTTCACAAAATCTTTATGACTTCTGTGACATGATGCTAATTGGTGTTTCTTGTGCTATTCAGAGTTTTGCTCTTTAGTGTTTCTAAAGGTGAGTAAGAAAAAAATTACAACTTAATTTCCACTAAATTTTTTATTAGATTATTTGTTTTTATTGACAAACAATAATTATATATATTTATGGGTACAATGTAATATTTTGATATATGCATAGATTTTAATGATCAAATTAGGATAATTAGCATCCATCGCTTCATATATTCAAGACTTCTTTGTAGTGATAACAATAACATAATGTATTTTTCCACTAACTTTTAAATGAAAGCAAGACTGTCTTTCAGCTATGAAGGTAGATAACAAACCCAAATCATCTTTGCAATAATACCTGGAACTTTATCACCAACATTTGTATAGTACATTATAGTTGTCATAGTTATCTCATGCCATTTCTGTCATTACTTTGCAACACTGGTAAATATTAAACTGCTAAATCCTGTTATTTATTTAATATCATAATAAGGAAGCATATATACCACAAACATTAAAAAAGTGTCAATAACTTAATTTCATTATAATGTTTCCCCTTTTTAATCCAAAGTATTATATTTACACATTTAAAATCATTATTTTGAGAAGGAGTCTACAGGTTTCAACTGACTGCCAAAGAAGCCATGATCAAAAAAATCAGGAAGCTCTATGCTAGGTGCATTAATTCCCCTAGTACTCACAACCACCCTGGGTGATGGCTACTATAAGCAGCCCCTAACCACTCCACTCCCTCCTCACACAAAGGGTTGATAGGGAAGAAGGACATTGATTCAATCACCCAAGGTCACACATCTAGTAATGAGGCTGAGATCTGAACCTAGACAAACAGTTTGAGTCCAGAACCCATGCATTTTTTCAGTATTCTATTGTACACTAGTGTTGTTGTGTCATTATTCCCATTTTATAGGAGAGGAAAGAGATTCTTTTTCTAGAGGAAGTTGAAGGCTGTTGTGCATAGGATAAAGGAATGAACATTTCTTGAGCACGTATTGTGCCATGCTTTTTTCATACATATCTCATTTTATCCTCTTAAAAGCTCCCAGCTTGTGTGATGACTGAGCTGAGGCCTCAGGAGGACAAGCAACTTGCTCACAATCACACTGCTGTGAAGCCATGTTGGCTTCCTGAGTCCCCCTTTTGCTCTCTCAACTACACCATGCCACTTAATTAGTATGTAAATTATCTCATGCAATCCTGAGGTCTTATTTCATTCATGGGTTTTTAAGTGAGGGGAAAATATTGTAAGGAAATATTCATGCCCTCTTTCCTACTAGAGCCAAGGAATTTTTTCAACAAAACAGATGGGCTAAATCAGAGTGGATTTGCACGGTGCATTTCTAAGAAAAATATTTCATGTGAGTTTTGAGAATTTCACAAAACCACATGTAAGAACCAAATTTAAAAATAAAGCAGTAGGTTGATATTCATTACTATGATGAATGTTTCAATTGAAAATATAATACTGGCAAAGAATACTTTCAAGCAAGAAAGTTGACATCAATATAAATAAATCTTAAAAAAGAAATTGCAATAAATTATGGTGCAAAACTGCTTCAAGAATTTCATATAAAATGTTTTAAACAATACTGACTAACATCAAAAAGTATATTCTTGCTCAATTACTTGGCCCGATTCCCACAGTAAACTTCAAATCAAGGCACAGTTTAAAATATTTTGTATCAGTTACGATTTACAAGTCAAGGAAAGCAGCTATGTATGGGAAATTCTGCGTAAGAATCGCTTTGCTCAGATCTCGACTGTTTATACTCACAAATCACAGTGTCCTTCAGACATGACCTAAGCTTTTCCTTGGCAATAATGCTAAAGTCCGCTGGTCATAAGAGAATGCAGAAACCCCGCCCCTCAGAAAGCCGGTTCATTAGCAACCCGCCTCTTCCTGCTAGGAGAGCTTCGTTTCCCAAGGCTCTCAGTGGTCACAAACCACGTTTCTAATGCAACTAAAAGATTCCTCTTCACGGACACTTAATGATGCCGAGTGTGGCATTACGACAAAAACAAACAAAACCTTGTCTTCAGAAAGGAAATCTGGGGCCTCATAGAACAGAAATGAACAAATGAAACAGCCCTTATTTGAAGAAGTCCTTCAGGATTCTATGGGGGCGTTGGGGAGGGAGCCCAGGATTTGCATTTGGCAGATTTCAGCCCTGGCCAGGCAACACTTAGCCCCTCTGAACCTCAGCTACTTCGTTTGTTTAATGGCATTGGATTCCACCAGCCTGCCACACACAGGAGCAGATCCAGCCATTTACTTCTTCAGTACTGTGTTGTGTGCCAGGGACTGTGTTACGTATGGGGTGATTGTGGTAAGCGACCCGTGTGACCACGCATGCGCAAATAGTTGGTTACTGGCAATCTGTAAGAGAGCATCATTATCACATTGTCATGATCCCTGACACTTCTTCCTTTCGTCTATCTTGAAAAATGTTTGTTGATATTTTTCTGATTATATAAATAATTTGTGACCATTTTCAATGATTTGGAAACACAAGAAGGTACAAAGAGGAAAATAAAACACACACTATAATCATGTAACAACGCAACACAGTCACAGATACTCGTTAGAAAAGAACTAAGGAACAGAAACTCTCGTAGAATCACACATATGCAGGTGTCCTTGCCACTCTCGGTTTAATTTTTCCCTCCATCCAGCCCAGTCAGCGGCAGACACTGTGTAGGTGCTGGATCCTAGTGGAGCGAGGCATGGCGTAGGACCCCAGTTATATGTGCAACTCCGCAAAATGCTGGGCGGGAACAGGAAGGGCCCTAGAGAAGGCGCAGCAGCACCCCACCCCCACACCTTCATCCTCTCCAGAAAAAGAAGAGAGAACATCCTTGTGGTGGCTGTCCCCGCGGATCCCTACAGAAACTGGGGAAGACATTCCCACCCTGGCCCCCGGGCTCGAGGGCACGCCCCATCTGGAGAGCCCTTGCTCAGGCTGGGAGATTCCTTCGTTTCTAAGAAAAGCGCCCAATCTGCGACCCGCGGCCCCTGCAGACTCCAGCGTGCCCCTCCTGCTCCGTCCTTGCCCCCCTCCCTTTCCACAGCCTCTAGCTCGCTGGCTCAGGATTGGATCAATGCAGCAGAGCGCTCTTTGCTAGGCCTTCAAACCCTGTGATCGCCCAGCCCGGGGCTTTCCGGGCTGAGCGTATCAATTCAGGCCCACTGAACTGTATTTCCCCAGCTCGGGCCCTCCCTCCGGCCTTTGTGCCGCGCCCGGCCCGCCCCCTTTGCTCACTCTCCCTTCATGCTTTGTTTGCCAAACACAAAACGCCCGGCCCAGCGGCGGGCCCTTTTCAAGCTCGGCAGCCAGCACTTGAAAACGCTACAAGGCTCGGGTACCTGGGAACACCTCCAGGGCCAGGCCGAGGTTACGCCGAGCGGCCAGTGCCCCCGCCGGGCGCGCCACTGGGCCAGGAGGCGCGGCCCTCAAGACCCGCCAACCCGACCTTGAGAAGACGGGCGCGGGTTTCCCCACCGCGATACCCCGGATGCCACTGGCATCACCACTTCTAGGCGCCGGCGTTCCCTTTGAAAATCCGGAGCACTTTGGGGCCCCTTGGTTTCGCCTTTGTGTTTTAAATGGCGCAGAAGTTCACTTGAGGAAGAATTTAGAAGCCTGAGAATGGATTTGGATGATGCGCCCAGGGCTCTAACCAAGAGCTGCAAAGGCCCTGGCTCTAATATAATAATGATAAAAGCAGCAACATCGGTGTTAACAGCAGCTACCCTTACTGAGTGCTTACTATATGCCAGGCTCCATGGCAAGCCCCTTCATAAGCATGATGACATTTACATTTTATTTCCAATAACCTCATGATGTGGGGATTAGGGCTTTTTGTATTGACAAGCGTCCGAAGAGCTAAGAAGTTTGGTCTTAACCACTACAATACCGTTTCCTCCAGTTAACTTCTCTTCAAGGTGGAGTTGTGGCTAAAGGAATTAAGCTGCTGCTTGGGAGGCCTGCAGCATCTCCCAGGGCAGGTTTCAGTCCCCGCTCCTCTTCCTGCGCTTCCCATCCAGCTTCCGGCTAATGCGTCTGGGAAGGCTACAGGCAGTGGCTCAAATGCTTGGGCCCCTTGCCACCCATGTGGGAGACCTGGCTGGAGTTCTTGGCTTGTGGTGTCAACCTGACTGTTGTGTTTCTGGCTGTTGTGGGCATTTGAGAAGTGAACCAGCAAGTGAAGACTGATCTCTCTCTCTTGCTCTTTCAAGTAGATGAAAACAAAGTTAAAAAAATTAACTCAGTGGAATTCATTAAAATTTTTTGGCTCCTAAAAGAAAAAAAAATTGCCATTTCTAAGCATGTCATAATCTGTCATGATTTTGTCCATTGTCTTCATAGCCTAAGTTGAAGTTTTGTAGACGTTGTTATTTTGGTGATAATTACAGTCGCTGCATTTTGTTGAAGGCTCTCATGTGCCAGGCACTTAGCTGAGTGATTAGATGCATCTTCTTAGTGAATCCTCCTGATCATCATCTCTGGTGGATTCTGCTATTGTCTTCATTTTATAGAGGAGAAAAAACAGCAAGCTGAAGTTCAAGCTCACACAGCCAGCAAGGACTTGGCAGAGCCAAGGCTTGTCTGAGCCAATACCTGTTCTCTAAACCATTAGACAACATTGCCATCTAATATTACTAATTATGTTTTAATTTTTACAATTCTTCAAAGGAGAGCTTTTTGTTTTCCAGAAATTGTGTTTCAAGTCAACTTAATTGGCAGTCAGTTGTTTTGTTATTTTAACTTTTTGAGGATTGTTTCCCGTTGAAAATACCAAAGGAGCGTCAAACTATAAAGACACTGAAGAGGGACAAGGAGAATGGGACTCATTACCTGAGTAAGTCCATCCATCAACAGGTGTCTGCTGGAGGTGGAGAAAGTGACTGATGCCAAAGTAAAAAGTTTTAGAACTTCCCCTTCCATTTCTATAGCCAGAGTACACAGCGTGAAAGAGAAAATGGTGAAGTTAGCCGTCTGACTCTCAGGTTGAGAATTATGTGAGCTGGAAGGGACTTCAGAGATCACCTGGTCCCACTCCTTCATTGTATAGATAGAACTGAGACTCAGAGCTGGTGGTGTTTGGTGAAGCTTAAACCCCACTGGTACTTAGCTGTACTGACTCCATTATGTATTAATTCCTACCTGGATTCATTGATTATTAGCCCAGCGTTTATTGTGTGCAGGCCCTGAGCTGGGGGAAAAAGTAGTCAATAAGACAAGATTTCTGCCTTCACAAAACTTTGTTCTAGTGGAAGAGACAGGCAGAAAATAAACAAAATAAATCAGCGGCAAATCACAGCTGTGGTGAGGCCTATAATGGCAAGAGCTATGGATATGCAAGAGGCTCTCATGGGAGGATTTCTCATTCACTCGGAGAAGTCAGCACAGGCTGCCCTGGGAAAGCAACTATTGAGTGGCATCTCAAGGATGAGTAGGTGACAATTTGGCAAACGGGTGAGGAAGATCATCCACGTCAAAGGAAGAGCACATGCAAAGACCCTGTAGTGGAAGGGTAAAGACAAGTTTCCTGGACTGAGAACTCAGTGTGGCTGAAGCACAAAGAATAAGGACCATGGTGTGAGTTGGGTTTTAAGAAGTACCTATGTGGGTTCTGGCCATGATGGGCCTAGGAAGCCTTTCTGATATCTGAGTCCTTGCCTAAGATCTCTAGAAAGCCACTGAAGAATTTATGAAGTCAAGGGGGGGTGGTGACATGGCATTGTTAATAGATCGCTCTAGCTTCAGTGCTGAAAATATTTTACGGAGCTTAGGAAATCTAGGGAAACAACTAATAAGCGATGGAGTTGCCCAAACAACAGATAATGGTGGATTGGGCAAGGGTGATGTCAGTGGTTTTCTACTAACAAGTTGTTAGATGGTGGGGCTGAGGGCATGCACACAACTTCTTGGGGTCTTCAGTTTTCTCATCTGCAAATTGTTCCCAACACCATCATTCCACCTCACATGAGAGTAAATCAAGAAATAACTACGCAAATGCAAGTCATTAATTTAGCATCAATAACAATCCAAGTCCAGTGATTTTCAATCCTAATCAAATAATTTCTACCACTTTCCAGTGTCTTGTAATGACTAGGCAGAGTTGTGCCCTTTTTTTTCCCTAATTGAGAGTTAAACATACAATAAATACCTGAATATAGTCTCCATGTAGACTTAAACCATTATAGATAAGACTAAAGTCTCCTTTGCTTTTCATTCCAAATCCTCATCCACTCTGCCTCCCCTTAGAGGCAGTATTTCAAGTGCTTGATGGGCTGCTGGTGTGGAGTAGCAGGTTAAGCCACCACCTGCAACACTGGCATCCCACATGGGCACCAGTTCATGTTCCAGTTGCTCCACTTCTGATCCAGCTCCCTGTTAATGTGCCTGGGAAATCAGAGGAAGATGGCTCAAGTACTTGGGCCCCTGCATTCTTGTGGGAGACCTGGATGAAGCTCTTGGCTCCTGGCCTTGGCCTTGTCTGGACCTCACCATTGCAGCTATTTGGGAAGTAAATCAGCAGATGGAAGATTTCTCTCTCTCTCTCTCTCTCTCTCTCTCTCTCTCTCCCTCTCCCTCTCCCTCTCCCTCTCCCTCTCCCTCTCCCTCTCCCTCTCCCTCTCCCTCTCCCTCTCCCTCTCTCTCCCCCTCTCCCCCTTCCTCCCTCTCCCCCCTCCCTCTCCCTCTTTCTCTCAGTAACTCTGCCTTTCAAATAAATAAATCCTAAAAAAATAAGTGCATAAAGTTTGGACTTTAGAAACAGAGTGATGATGGTGCAGAGCAGTCATTTTGTACCAGAATGGATTTAGAAATACACCTTAAGGGGCCCTGCAAACACCAAAAATTAGAGACAGTACATGTTGGGGTACCTGCTTTGTAATGGACATCTGTGGTCATGATTCCCTATAGCCTATTGTAGTTGGAGGTCAGTTAGATCCCTTTAAGGTCAAGTGTCTCCCACTTGTACTTTAAAACAGCAAGGAACATTTTGTGAAGCTTTTTTGTTTAAAGATTTATTTACTTATTTGAAAGGCAGTTACAGAGAGGCAGAGACAGAGGCAGAGAGGTCTTCCATCCTCTGGTTCACTCTCCAAATGGCCACAATGTCCAGAGATAAACTCATCCCAAGCCAGGAGCCAGGAGATTCTTCCGGGTCTCCCATGTGGGAACAGAGACCCAAGGACTTGGGCCATCTTCCACTGCTTTCCCAGGCCATAGCAGAGAGCTGGATTGGAAGTGGAACATCCAGGACTCAACCAGTGAGCCAGTGCCCATATGGGATTGCCAGCACTGCAGACAGCGGCTGTACCCACTACACCACAGCTCTGGTCCCATAACTTTTACATAATATGCGCTTTTCATGACCTTTTTCAACACCCCTCATATGCATGAATTTCAAATATTCTTTGTATCAAAATTAATTTATCTTTAAATAACATTTCCATGAACTTTTTGAAGTACTCTCATATGTTATATGTCACTAAAAGATTGTTGTTGCAGGTGTGGGGAACCTTTTTTTGCCAAGGGCTATTTGAACATTTACAAAATCATTCATGGGCCGTACAAAATTATCAACTTAAACATTAGCCTACTATGGATTTATTGAATTTCAATTCCTGACTGAAGTTATCCTGGTGGGGCTGAATCAAACGATTTTGCACTGGCTGGATGCTCCCCATCCCTGGAAGTGTAAGTGTTCTGTGTCTGAACTTGATTTGAATATAATGTGAGCATGCCTGTGACACTTGTACTCAGGTCAGGCTCCAGACCCAGAACATTAAAAACCGCATATTTGGCTCCTTCTGTGTCCAAGGATCCTCTCCCCCAAGCATGATCATTGTCCTGACTTCTAATGACACAGATGAATGATGCTTCTTCTTGAACTTTGTATAAACAGAATCATACAGATGTACCCTTTGGTGTGCAGTTTCTTTTTTAAAAACAGATTTATTTATTTATTTATTTACTTACTTACTTAAAAGGCAGAGAGAAAGAGAGGATCTGTTGTCCACTGGTTCACTCCCCAAATGCCCACAATATCTGGGACTGGGCCAGTCTGAAGCCAGGAACCAAGAGCTCCAATGGAGTCTCCCATGTGGGTGGCAGGAACTCAAGTGCTTGAGCCATCTACTGCCTCCCAGGCATATTAACAAGGAGCTGGGTCAGAAACAGAGTATCTGGGGCCAGCATTGTGGTTTAGCGGGTTGAGCCTCCACCTGCGGTGCTGGCATCCCATATGGGTGCTGGTTTGAGTCCTGGCTGCTCCTTTTCCGATGCAGCTCTCTGCTGTGCCTGGGAAAGCAGTGGAAATGAAGCTTCTGGCCCTTGGCTTTGGCCTGGCACAGCCCCAGCCATTGTGGCCATTTAGGGAGTGAGCCAGTGGATAGAAGACCTCTCTTTCTGTCTCTCCCTCTCTATCTATGACTCTGCCTCTCAAATAAATAAATCTTTTAAAAAGGAAAGCAACAGAGTGCCTGGGGACTCATGTTAGCACTCTGATATGAGATGTGGGCATCCCAAGTGGTGGCTTAACCCACTGTGCCACAAAACCCACCCCTTTTGTGTGATTTCTTTTGCTCAATACTGGTCTCAGAAGAATCGTCCGTGTCCTATGCATGTAGCAGTAAGTCATTCACGATCAGTGCTGTTGCACAGTGTCTCTGTGTGCAAATATTCTAAGCAATTTGGTTATCCATTCTGTTGTTCACAGACACTTAGGTTATAATCAATTTGAGGTTAACTGGTTCCATAATCAATTTAGAGTTAACTGGCTCCATTATATTTTCTATGATAACTTAGCAGAGTTTTTCAGCTTTAAATTTATACTGATATGCGAATCAAATATCCAAAAACTAACGTTTGTTGTTTCACCCTCTCCAAATGAGCCTTTTGTTGGCTCTCCTTCCCATTAATCCAGAATTAAATCTGAATTCCTTAGCATAATATTCAGGCCATTCAAAACTAAATCCTGAGCCTCATTACCTGCCACAGAACCTCAGCACTCACTTCTCACTCCTTCCCATACCAAGCCCTTTCATGACTCTGTGCCTTGCACGTGACTCGCCTATGATTTCAGACTCTCATCCCCATCTGCAAACCTTCCACCATTGCTTCAAGATCCCACTCCATTTGTGACACTATCCTCTTGGCTCCCTCTACAACTGATTCAACTTATTTATTTTGTTCTAATTTAATAAACACATAATATTCAATGTATGTCAGCTATTGTTGTAAGCACTTTCAAAATATTAACTCACCAACCCTTAAGGCAACCTCTAGGACATAGGTACCTTGAAAAAGAGTCCTTTTGCTAAGTGAGAAACTGAGGCACAGAGTAGTTAAAATGATTTTCCTACTTTACGGTAGAAGATTGTAGATACAGAAAGTTATAGAAGCAGAGCCCAGATAGAGGCAGCCCAGCACCAGAGCCTACGTTCTCGCCCTTAGTGCCATGCTGCTACACTGTCCAAAGTGGCACTGCCCACTCTGTACTGGAACAAATCAAGTGACCAACATGCCTGTTGCCCCCATTAGATTCTATCCTGTCATGGGAAAGTCACTGTGTCTTTCCTCTTTGTGTCCTGGAGCCTGAGAGAATGCTCACTAAATAAATGAACATGGCTGGGTTCCTGAAGGGGAGTGGTTCAGAAGAACCTGGGAATTTCTAGGTGTGAAATGCAAACAGGTTTCCTAAGCAATTAGCTCCAGAACACGTTCCCCCAGGTAGAAGGGTCGTAAAGGCTTAACTGCCATGGTGGGTGTAAAGTGATTAGCCTGGCACATGGCAAGTGTGGTAAATGTGATTTCACAATACACTAATAACAACAACTCACATGTAACAAGCAATTACCATGTGCCACACTCCGCTGTAAGTGGTTTCTTTAACTAATTTAATCCTCATGATAACACTATAAAGTAAGTACTATTGTCTCTATTGCATCAGTAAGGGTGTAAGTAGTAAAACAGAAACCACTCCAAATGTAAATAAGAATGAGAACCGAATGCCTGGAGGTGGTGACACAGGCGACGGAAGACCTGCAAAACCAAAAAGGATGAAGCAGCAACCAGGACATTGGAGGCAGCAGGAAGTTGCTACCACCAGTAGGCTGTAGAACCACAAGGAGGAGACAGCGTGGTGCACTCGAGGGGCTGGTGTCATCAAGTGGAAGCTGGAACCACAGTGGTTTCTAGGATGGGGGACGGAGGGGATGTCAGTAGAGACGGAATCCATGTAAGGGATCTAGCCCTGAAAGAGAAACTGATACTCGCAGGGTTACTGGGGCCATGGGACTCCCAGTGTTGACCAGAACAGTGCTGGGCTAAGACAAGTTGATCCTTCCGGGACATGGAGTAGCAGGGGAAAAGAAATCCTCCTGCTTCCCCCTTGGTTTGTCTTCAGCTTCCTGTGAGTGCCCCGCACTAGAAGTCTGCCCAGGAAATAGCCTGCAGGGATTAGACTGCCGGCTGCACAGAGCAGGGCTGACAGAAACCAAGCAAAGAACTTAAGGGTCAACAGGCCCACGACTTGAAGGCCACATTTCAGGCATAGAAACTTCTGTATACAGAAGGCAACAAAATAAATGGTTACTTTGGGGGAAAAAATGAGCAGATAAAGTTAAAGGTAATTCACACTTCCAAAAAATCTGTGTGGGGATGGCATTGAGGTGTAGTGGGTTAAGTTGCTGGCATTCCATTTAGGCACTGATTTGAGACTCATCTGCTCTACTTCTAATCCAGCTCCCTGCTAATATGCCTGGGAAAGCAATGGAAGATGGCCCAAATGCTTAAGCTCCCGCACACACCTGGGATAACTGGAGGATGCTCTGGGCTCCTGGCTTTAGCCTCATACAGCCCCGACCATTATGGCTATTTGGGGATTGAATCAGAGAATGGAAAATCTTCGTCTCTCTCTCTGTCTCTCTCTCTGCCATTCAAATAAAATAATTAAAATAAATCTAAAAAAAAGAAGAAGAAAAGGCAACAAAGCATTTGCAGACTAGCCCTTTGAGTAGCTCTGATCTATGGATTTGGGTTCTGGCAGCTAGGAACCAGCTTTGGCTGTACAGGGCCATTTTTATGTCCTAGAGGCTGTGACTGTTCTATGACCATGAGTTCTGCAACTCCAACCTCTCTACCAACCCATCCTCTTATACAGGAGGTGACATAACACACAGTTCTGTAATAGGTTCTGCCTCAAGTTGGACAGTCATCAGCACGAGAGCTTCTGGACACAGCAATGGCATTGAATTACAGAGCTGGTGTCAATGTAATTCTGATACATCAGCAAGTGTGCTGTTTAGTTCAGCTGACATTTTAGGTTTGTCGCAAGGCTGTTTTGATGAAACAAATAGTGTGATGCTTGACATTCTGCAGCAAACTTTTATTTTCTCACAAACAAGTAATAAACAGACCAGCACTAATCTTTGGGCCACACTTTGCTTGGCTTCATTTTTGGAGAACTGTGTAGTTTAAAAGTATGGAAGAAAAGACACCAGATCAGGGTTTGAACTCTGCTTCTGTCACTAATTGTGTGGGCAAATCACTTAACCCCTCTGCTAGGTCAGTTTCCTCCTCTGTCAATATTAACTCAAGCTGCTCTGCCAGCCACTCTGAATCATTGTCAGGCACTTGGGTGGCAAAAGAATCCTACCCTCTGAAGTTTGTTTCCTTTGCTGGAGGGCTAGATGCACTACTGACTGGGGAGGAGGACATCCTTTCCTGAATGTGTCAAGAGACTTGGAATGGGGAGGCACAGAACTACAGGAACAGAGCCATGTGCAATGACAGAGGGGAACTGAGAAAGAGAAATGACTCCCCGAATGGATGGCACAAAATCACTGATATGCACTGGTTTGTGACAAAATGTGTGTGCATGTCCATGAGAGGGGGGTGGGAATGAACAGAGTGGTAGAGAGGGACGCAGACAAT
Organism: Oryctolagus cuniculus; assembly: GCF_964237555.1. Classification (NCBI taxonomy): domain Eukaryota; kingdom Metazoa; phylum Chordata; class Mammalia; order Lagomorpha; family Leporidae; genus Oryctolagus; species Oryctolagus cuniculus. The sequence continues at coordinate 118,670,963 of NC_091453.1, read as the reverse complement.
GGAGAGGACAAGAGTAGGAAGAGTGGGGTAGGATGACCAAGACAGCTGCCCAAGGGAAGAGGCCAGAAGAGGAAATGAGTATAAAGGGAAGAGTCCAATGACATGTGAGGAGAACTGCCCATGCTGGTCGGCATGATATGTGACAAAGCTGACAGATGGATGCCATGTGTAAGCTGCACTGAATCATGCCAAAGGGTCAGTACAAGTGGTGGGAAGGCTGCCCCGGCTGAGGCTCACATCCTAGGAGTGACAGACTTGGGAGACAAGTTGGCACAGTCCCCAAAAATGTGGGCAGGGCTACCTTGGCCTGGCTCACAGCCCTCACCTCAGCCAGGAGAATAGGGGTGTAGATGAGGCACAAAGCCACTCCTGTGCACCTGTGGGATCACTCACAAGCGCTGAGTCACCTCCTTAAGGGTAGCTTTGTATTCCTGTGGTCCCTGCCCCCTCTGCTCCCAAACACCCAGCTGCTGTCCTGGGAAGGGACTCAGGCCATTAGTGAGGACAGAAGGAGACAAAGGGGACACTCTTGTGTCTCTAGATCCTGCAGCTCCTTAACAGTTCCGTTGCGCACACAGATGTCTGCAGGCTCTGCGAATATTGTCTGATAGCCAAGGAGGGCAGTGGGCCAGGTCAGGGAACTGGGACTCCAGCCAGTACTGTCTGCCCTGGACTATTGCCCAGAGTGCTTCCTGCCAGAATCCATGCCAGGGGAATGTCCAGTGTAATATCCCAGCATCCCAAGCTCTTCAAGCCCATGATGTCTGCACACGAAAATCCTGTGCCTGTTTTGCAAGTGCCCTGGTATCTTGTACTAAGGCCAGATGTTAGAAGCTGGCATCTGAAGGCTGCAGCTAGCAAAGAGTATGCTTTGGGATCCTGTAGTGCAGCAGGGAGCGAAAAACACATGTTGGGAGTTGTGGGGACCCAGATGGCCCTGTTGCTCGGAAAGATCTGCCCCATGTGGTGAGATGCCATGAAGACCCTGTGGAGCACTCCTGGTCCTAGAAGCTAGACCGCAAGCAGAACTTGCAATCCTTTTTTCCACCTCCCTTAATCACTCAGGTTTTTTCTTGAACCCTTCAGTCTTCCTGTCTGTCTCCTAATTGATGTCTAGTACTCACTAACACTAGTTCCCTAGACCTGTGGCCTTCCTGCTGGCACTGTGCTGGGTTCAAAGTGTTGTTGTTCCAGAAAATAACCTCATTGGCTTGGATCCGGCACTAGGAAGTTATGAGGCAGGATGAGGGTGTCTTTGGGACATCATGCTGAGGATGTCACTGCTCTAGCTTCCCGTACTTCCTGCTTGGGAAGAGGTGCCTCGGGTAACAGCCAGCAGCAGCGCCAGCTGTAGTCACTCGATAGGGTCACAGACAAGGTATTGGCTCAGCTGTGTCACATGCTGGGCTATAGGCAGCAGGGATCACTTCATAGCAATGGAATGAAACTGTGTGGGCAGGGCTGAGGTATGGAAATACTCTGTTGTCTGGGAGGAGTAAGTGAAGAGGGAACAGGTTCAATCTGAGTTGAGAGGACCCTTCAGTGGGCAGAGCACAGGCATCAGAGTAGGCTGACAACAGGCAGCAAAGCCCGAGCCACCGACCTGGAACCTAAGGGCACATCCTAGGTAAAATGTTCCCAGTCTTCAAACACCGAGAGCTCTGGGCTAGTTTGACAGGGTCCAGGGTGGCGTGGTAGAGCACTGGCTTTTCTTGGAGCGTGACAAGCTTGAGTTCAAATCACAACAATGCCACTTGGGACGTGTGTAAAGTCAGACAAGTGATTGAACCAACTTTTAAAATTTTTTAAAGATTTTTTTTAGATTTATTTATTTGAAAAGCAAAGTGATGGGGGTGGGGGAGAGAGAAAGAGAGAGAGAAAGAGAGAGAGAGAGAAAGAGAAAGAGAGAGAGAGAGAGAAATCTCCCATTGTCTGGTTCACAGCAGCCGGGGCTGGGCCAGGCCACATCCAGGAGGCAGTAACTCCATCCAGGTCTCCTATGGAGGTGGCAGGAAATAAAGCACTTGTGCCATCATCTGCTGCTTCCCAGACACATTAACAGGGAACTAGAATGATAATGAAGTAGCCAGGACATGAACCGGCACTCTGATTTGGGATGTAGGCATCCCATCCCAAGCAGTGTCTTAACCCATTGTGCCACAACACTCACCCCAGATCAAACCACTTTGAGTCTCGGTTTCTCATCTGGCAAATGGAAATACTTCTACATAATTTCACAGGGTTGGTTAATGGAAAGTGCCTGTGAAAGTACTTAGGACACTGACTGATGTGATTACCAAAACTTGAGTCTAAAGGTGAATGGAACTTTTATTGGAAGGAGACTGGAGCCCAGTTATTACAACAGGCTGGGTAGGAATGGATTTTCTGAAAGAGAACATGTAAGCCAAACCCAGAGCTCTTGCCTGAAGCTACTTACAGGTCAGACTTGGCCTTGTAGCAGAAGCAAAGACTTCTAAGCAGAGAAGCTACCCAAATAGATTTATTGTGGGGAGAATGATTTTGCAGCTACACTGACTTAGATTTGAATCCCTACTTTAGCACTTAGTGCTATATGACCTAGTACAAGTTATTTAACTCTTTTCGCATCTTTTTTAAAAAAAGAGATTTTGGAGTCAGCGCTGTGGCATAACAGGTAAAGTCACCACTTGCAGTGCCGGCCTCCCATATGGGCACTGGTTCTAGTCCTGGCTGCTCCACTTCCAATTCAGCTCTCGGCTATGGTCTGGGAAAGCAGTAGAGGATGGTTCAAGTCCTTGGGCCCCTGCACCCACGTGGGAGACCCAGAAGAAGCTCCTGGCTCCTGGCTTCAGATCGGCACAGATCCAGCTGTTATGGCCAACTGGGGAGTGAATCAGCAGATGAAAGACCTCTCTCTCTCTCTCTCTCTGCCTCTCCTTCTCTCTCTCTGTGTAACTCTGAATTTCAAATAAATAAATAAAATCTTTTTAAAATCTTTTTTGTCTTTTTTAAAAAAGATTTTATTTATTTATTTGAGAGGCAGAGAGGGAGAGGGAGAGGAAGGGGAAGAGGGAGAGAGACCTTCTACCTGCTGGTTCCCTCCCCAAATGGCCACAAGGGCCAGGGCTGGGCCAGGCCAAAGCCAGGAGCCAGGAGCTTCTTCTGGGTCTCCTATGTGGGTACAGGGGTCCAAGCACTTGGGTCATCTTTCTTTGCTTTCCCAGGCACATTATCAGGGAGCTGGATTGGAAGTGAGGCAGCCAGGACTCAAACAGGTGCCCATATGGGATGCTAGTTCTACAGATGGGGGCTTAGCCTACTATGCCACAGCCCTGACCCCTCTTCCAGCATCTTTAAAATAGGGATAATCATGCCTATTATTATGGATTGAATTGTGTCTCCCCCAAATTAATGTGTTGAAGTCTTAAGCCCTAGTACCCGTGAACATGACTTTATTTGGAAATAGATTCTTTGTAGGTGATCAAGTTCAAATGATGTTATTAAGGTGGACCCTAATCTAACATGATTGGTGTGATTGTTAATTTTGGGTGCCAACTTGACTGGATTAATGAATACTAGATAACGAGTAAAGCATTATTTATAGGCATGTATGTGAGGGTATGGAAAAGATGGTCTTTTGAATTGGTGGACCAAGTAAGGAAAATCCAATCTCATCCAATGTGCATTGGCACATTCCAGTTGGCTCAGGGCCTAGATAAAACCAAAAGGCAAAAGCAAGCAAATTTGCTCTCTCTTTCTGTTTTAGAGCTAGGACACCCTTCTTCTCCTGCCCTTGGACATTAGAACTCAATATTCTTTGGTCTTCAGATCACAAGACTTATACCAGCAGGTCTCCAGGTTCTCCAATCTTTGACTTCAGCTCAAGAGTTATATGGTAGGCTTCTCTGCTTCTGAAGTTTTTAGAGTTAGCAATTATTTTGTTTCCCATTTATTCATTTTCATTTTACTTAAAGGGGGGAGGGAGGGAGGGAGGTTGGGAGAGGGAGAGAAAGAGAGAGAGAGAGAGAGAGAGAGAGATCAATCTTCCACACACCGGTTCCTCCTCATATGTCTACAACTCTACAACAGCAAGGGCTGGGTCAGGCCAAAGCTGGGGGCCGAGAAGTCGATCTGTGTCTCCCATGTGGGTGGTACACACCCAAGTACATGAGATACTAGTTTCGGTCTCTCAGGGTGCACATTAGCAGGGAGCTGCATCAGAGGCAGAGGACCTGGGACTACAACCAGGCACTCCAGTATGGGATGCGATAATATTCTAACCCTAACATCCCAAATGTCATCTTAACTGCTGGGCCAAATGCCCACCCTGTTCTGAAACTGAACCACAAAGCAATCTATGAAAAACCCACGGCCGGCATCCTATTGAATGGGGAAAAGTTGGAAGGATTTCCACTGAGATCTGGTACCAGACAGGGATGCCCACCCTCACCACTGCTATTCAAGATAGTTCTGGTGTCACCTTTCACAACAACAATGGTCTCTAGAGTTTTATTAAAATCCCTGAAATATCACCTCATGTATACATGCTGCAGTATATGAATTTCTATATCAAATGATTTGATTATGTACTATTTATATTCAAATTAAAAGATGTGCTGAGGTATCCATGGAGTAGGTTAAAGAAATGGTGTATTTAGGACCAGATTGTGTTGAGTGCCGTGGTTGGTTCATATTAAGGAGCTAAGACTTTGCTTTATAGGCCTAGGGACTTGCAGTGGAAACTCCAAAGATTCCGCTCCCTCTGTGCTCACTTTCCCAACTTCTTTAGCAGAGGGCCTGGAGGCAAGATCTTTTTTCTAGCTGTTAATTGCTGTTTCCAAATCATTACTCTTCTACTCTGCCATTTTTCTCTCATCAATCAGCCTCTTGGTCACTCCCCAACATTCATTGAAGACTGTGGTCCTTGACTCTACAACTTCCTCTCCACCTTATACTTTGTCCTTATAATAGGTGACTTCACCATTCCTGGTGATGATCCACTCCAGTTTCTCATTCTCTGCAGTGGCTTCTTCTTCCCTCCACTTGAGCCATGCATCCATGGCTACACCCTGGCCATATCATTTTGGAAAATTTTTTTTAAAATTTGATTTAATGAATATAAATTTCCAAAGTACAGCTTATGGATTAAAATGGCTTCCCCCCCATAACTTCCCTCCCACCTGCAACCCTCCCCTTTCCCACGCCCTCTCCCCTTCCATTCACACCAAGATTCATTTTCAATTCTCTTTATATACAGAAGATCAGTTTAGTATATATTAAGTAAAGATTTCAACAGTTTGCACCCACATAGAAACACAAAGTGAAAAATACTGTTTGAGTACTAGTTATAGCATTAAATCTCAATGTACAGCACACTAAGAACAGAGATCCTACATGAGGAGTAAGTGCACAGTGACTCCTGTTGTTGACTTAACAAATTGACACGCTTGTTTATGGCATCAGTAATCACCCTAGGCTCTTGTCATGAGTTGCCAAGGCTATGGAAGCCTTTGAGTTCACTGACTCTGATCATATTTAGACAAGGTCATAGTCAAAGTGGAAGTTCTCTCCTCCCTTCAGAGAAAGGTACCTCCTTCTTTGATGACCTGTTCTTTTTCTTTCCACTGGGATCTCACTCGCGGTGATCTTTCATTTAGGGTGTTTTGTTTTGTTTTTTTTTTTTTTTTTTTTTTTTTTTTGCCAGAGTGTCTTGGCTTTCCATGCCTGAAATACTCTCATGGGCTTTTCAGCCGGATCCACATGCCTTAAGGGCTGATTCTGAGGCCAGAGTGCTCTTTAGGATATCTGCCATTCTATGAGTCTGCTGTGTATCTCACTTCCCATGTTGGATCGTTCTCTCCCTTTTTTATTCTATCAGTTAGTATTTGCAGACACTAGTCTTGTTTATGTGATCCCTTTGGCTCTTAGTCCTATCATTATGATCAATTGTGAACAGAAATTGATCACCGGGACTAGTGAGAGGGCATTGGTACATGCCACCTTGATGGGATTGAATTGGAATCCCCTGGTATGTTTCTAACTCTACCGTTTGGGGCAAGTCAGCTTGAGCATGTCCCAAATTGCACATCTCTTCCCTCTCTTATTCCCACTCTTATATTTAACAGCAATCGCTTTTCAGTTAAGTTTCAGCACTTAAGAAGAATTGTGTATTGATTACAGTATTCAACCAAAAGTATTAAGTAGAACAAACAAAAAAAATACTAAGAGGGATAACATATTAAGTTGTTCATCAACAATCAGGGCAAGGGCTGATCAAGTCACCGTTTCTCATAGTGTTCATTTCACTTTAACAGGTTTCCTTTTTGGAGCTCGGTTAGTTGTCACCTATCAGGGAGAACATATGATATTTGTCCCTTTGGGACTGGCTTAATTCACTCAGCATGATGTTTTCCAGATTCCTCCATTTTGTTGCAAATGACCAGATTTCATTGCTTTTGACTGCTGTATAGTATTCTATAGAGTACATGTCCCATAATTTCTTTATCCAGTCTACTGTTGATGGACATTTAGGTTGATTCCAGGTCTTAGCTATTGTGAATTGAGCTGCAATAAACATTAAGGATTAAGGTGCAGACAGCTGCACAGTTCCTCAGCTTCAGTCCTCCCCTTCCTCACTGCACATAGTATTTCTACCCAGCTACACTGTTTCTTCCTGTCTCATGCAAGGAGCATGTCCTATTACTCCTGAAGGTTGATTTCTTCCCCTTGACTTAGAATCCTTTCTCTGTGCCATAATATTATTCCTTTTTTTCTCTTGTGCCTTCAACCTTTCCTTGCATAACATACAAATATTTTAAGTCTTTCTCATATCAAAGAGTCTTATATCTCTATCTACACAACTAAAAACTTTTTTCCCTCCCTAATAATAATTTTTGATGATTTTTGTAGGTTTCATAAAACTTGGGCTTTTAAAATCTTAGTGTCCATGGGGCTGGTGCTGTGGTGCAGCGGGTTAAAGCCCTGGCCTGAAGCTCCAGCATCCCATATGGGCACCAGTTCTAATCCCAGCTGCTCCTCTTCCAATCCAGCTCTCTGCTGTGCCCTGGGAAAGCAGTAGAAGATGGCCCAAGTCTTTGAGCCCCTGCACCCACGTGGGAGACTGGGAAGAAGCTCCTGGCTCCTGGCTTTGGACCGGTGCACCTCTGGCCATTGTGGCCATCTGAGGAATGAACCAGTTTATGGAAGACCTCTCTCTGTAACTATGTCTTTCAAATAAATAGGATATATCTTTAAAAAAAAAATCTTAGTGTGCACTGGTTACTAGTATTGTTACCTTGAGTAGGATGGGTGTATGTGTATGTATATACATATATAATATAAAGTAAGTATATATTATTTAATTATATATGTGCGGATTTCAAAAAATTTACACAAAAATAAACATCTTTTAATTCTAGCTCCATGAATTTCCATGAATAGAATGTATTAATTCTATTTCTGTGAATTATATAACTATATATACATTTAACATAATATATAATCACTTAATATAAAATACGTTAATTATTGTATTAATTATACATTATATTAAGTGTGTATATAGCATAATTAATTAATATAAGATATATTAATTATTATATTATTGTATTCATTATATATTATATTAAGTGCATATATAGCTATGTATAATTCACAGAAATAGAATTACTATATTCCATTCATGGAAATTCATGGAACTAGAATTAAAAGATGTTTATTTTTGTGCAAAATTTTTGAAATCTACACATACAAAAGGTCTTCAGAAAGTTCACAAAAATGTGTACTATGGGAAAAATTATGCATGGGTTTCAAATGTTTTGTACCAACATAAACTGAGCTTTTATTTTCATTTTTCCACAAATGTTTTGAAGTACATATGGGTGTGTACGTGTGTGTTTGTGGATGTGTGTGGTTGTTCATTTGCAAGTAACAGAGATAATCTTGGGAATACGATTGAGTAGTTCATTTTCTATATAAAATTCCAGGTTAACATGTTTGCAATCATTTAAATTTCCTTTCATATTCTGTTAGTTAACATTTCCTTAGTGAGAATTAAATCTTTTTCTCAAGGAACATTCTACTGTGCTCAAGACCAAATTTTATCAAATCTTCTGTTGTTAGCCAATAGTATTTCTGGAAGATTCCTATCATCAATATTTCAATTGAACAAACATTTACAGAATGCCTATTACACTCCATGCACTGTTTATAGGTTTTCTCTCACCTCTGCATCAGTTTTGTGATCTGCATGAGAAAAACATTTTCTTGTGTTCTCAATCTGGTCAGTCTGTAGTCTGCACTCGCAAAGATAGTAAAAGCTTTAACAGATACTATTAATGCCCTGCCCCATATCTACTTTGCTCATTTGGAAAAGTGGGGGTTCGTGGGAATGGGTAGATCAATGTCCCAGTCTCCCTGTGTATCAGTGGGACACTTCTGAAGCACATTACACTAACATTCTCAAAAAGAGTTCCCTGGTAAGATTGAACACCAATTGTCCCTAGCACTAACCTGCTCATTAATGCACACTATTGGTTTTTAATAGCTTCCTGTGTCCTTTTTCATTTTATCACTTAGGCTACCTCCCAAATAAAGCAGCTACAACCTAGTAGTCTCTGTTTCAGGGTCTGTTTTTGGAGGAGCCAAGCTGAAATAGCGGCTTGTGCTTAAGTAAGCAGTTACTATGGACCAGGAATTATATTCATTTCATGTACCTTAGCATAGCAGTTAATGTTGATATTTAGTCAAAGCATATAAAATATTTAAAACAAGGCCTATCACATAGTAGGCACTCAATATTAGCTATATAAAATATTGGCCAGGGTTCAGAGAGAGACATAAACCACATCAGCTATTTAGAATAAAGAAAATTTTATATATGGCACTGCTAATGAGGCATAAAGGCATTACTAAAATAATTTAAAAGGTTAAAGAGAACATAAAATATCGCAGAAGTAGTATCTGCAGGGTGCTGCTACTATCCCTGTGGAACAAAGAGAAGAGGCTGGAATTATTAAAGTTTAGAAGCTTAGAGGAGGGGTCCTGAGGAGCCAAAAGTCAGGCCTCTGAGAAGTGGGCACTACTCAGTTGGTGTTACTGACTCTGAGCTCAGAGAAGTGGCCCGTGAAGCTGAAACCTAGACTTCTGAGGAGGGACCATGCTTGGCTAGTGCTATTTCTCTGTGATGTATGTAATAAGGTTAGTTCTACAAGTTCTGGAAAAATGAATATCTGGATTTATCTGCTGTTTCTGGAAGAAACTGCAATCACTGGACTGAACAAATATTGTTAGGGTGGTATTTATAGGAATATGAAACCAACAGGAAACACATAGTAGGAGGAAGTCCCCTCTTCCTCCTCCAGCCTTGTAGTCTTCTCCTAGTGCACCAATTAGCAGTGCCTAACAAGGAACCACTTGGCACAAAGGAAATGCAGTTTGGGATGTCCCTGTCCCAGTATCACAAGGTAGAGTATGGAAGTGTGATCTGGAGGCTGAGAGACAACTGTCTAACAACTGGCACTCGTGATAGTCTTCACAACAATCCTTTGAGGCAAGTTCTACAGTTATTCTCATTTTCTTTATTTTTTTCAATTTCTGAAATAGCTTACTTTATTTTTTAAAATTTTATTTAAGGTATACAAGTTTCATGTATTTCATATATACAGATTTAGGAACATAGTGATTCTTCCCACCCTGCCATCCCTTCTGCCCATGCTCCAACTCTTCTTCCTCCTCCTTCTCTTATTCCCACTCCTAATTTTTACAAAGATCTATGTTCAGTATACTTTATACTCATAATATTAACACTACACTAAGTAAATAATTCAGCCAATAGTATGAAGAATAAAACATTGTTCCTCAACAGAAAAGACAGGGCTACAGTCACCAAATCTCAAAATTTCCATTTCCCATTTTCTTTTTAATAGACTCTATTTTTAGAGTAGTTTTAGGTTGCAATGGTTAATTTTATATGTCAACTTGACTGGCCCATAGGCTTCCCAGATAGTTGGTCAAACATTATTCTGAATATGCCTCTAAGGTGCTTCTGGATGAGATTAACATTTGAATTGGGAAATGAGGAAAACAGATTTCTCTCCCTAGGATACCAGGGCCTCATCCAATCTGTTGAATGCCTGACTAGAACAAAAAGATTAAGCAAGAATCTGTTCCTTCTCTCTGACAGTCTTTGATCTGAAACATCGCTCTTTGGACTCAGTCAGAAATTTGCACTGTTGGTTCTCCTGGGTGTCAGGCCTTTGAACTGCAGATCTTGGAATTTATCATCCCCTATAATTGTGTAAGCCAGTTACTTATAACCTATCTATCAATCGTTCAATCTCCTATAGGTTCTGGTTCTCTGATAAACACTGCTAACACATGGATCCACAGTAATAGTGAATGTAAATACAGATTTATATCTCTGAATTTTGATGATTACACTGCAAGTTGGTAGTCCAAAATCACATAGCTAGACAGTGATAGAGTCAGGAATTACAACTTAAGATCCCAGGTTCCAGAGCCCGTGGTGTTAGTCACCAAAACAATATCCCCTTCTAGACAATATCATTGTTTCCTTCTCTTTTCATCCAAGCTCACATATTCTTCATTGTCATTAAAAAAGTTCTACAACTCACATTTTGTATGTTTTTGGGTTGGACAACCCTCTTTCTTGTCCATTCTTCTTTTTCCAAATTAGTGACTATTTTCTACACTTTGGAGTCATAGAAAATGAGGTGTTTATCAGGATGATACTCAGCATTTCAAATGGTTTTGGTGACCTTAGTGCTCTGTCGATCTCATCAAGAAACATGACAAACTGGTGATATTATAGGAACTTATGTGTAACCAAGCACCATTTGTCCTAAGCAGTAGGTAGAAGATGGAGTTACTGATCATGAGCTGCTTCTTGTAATCGCTGGTAAGGTGGGAAAATTCACATATATTCTAGTTTTCACTCCATGGAAACCAGATGATTTTACTTCTAGGGCCAAGTTTCCTCATGACATTCAGCTTGCTCTCTGTTGATATTACTTTCATCTAGACTCAATTTCTCTTTCTCATCATTCCCAGTCATTATGCAAGGTCAAAAACAGTAAGCTCAAGTTTGAAGGGTAGGTGTGGGGTCACTAGAAGGTCACTAATAACTCTCAGCGAGTAGCGGAGTTTTGAGACAAGTGATTGTCCAATTGTAAAGCCAACACCTGATAGCCTTTATGCTAGAGGGTGTAGACTTCTACAAGGAAAATTGCAGCTGGAATCCTTCTCAGGGGCTACCCTTCAACAGGAAGTCTGGTTTCACTCAGCACAGCAATGCTTACTCGGTCTGGACAACTCACATGTGACCACATTTTAGACACAACAGTTACCATCATTGTTTAAAGTTGTAATATTTCATGGTATAAGAGTTCCTTCCTTTCTTCATAAAAGTTGGATGCCTCCTACATGCCCAAGACCCCAGAGAGGGAATTTCCAACATGACAATTTGGGTATATGTGAGCTTTGTGTGAGAAAGTCTTTGCTCTGGGAATCTGCATTGTGAGGAGTGAGTCTGGAGTCATAATTAAGATTATTCAGAGAAAGACAGTGATCTGTGAATGAAATTCTGAGCTTCCCTTCTAGGATGAGGATTTGAATAAATCTCTCCTGACTGGGACATGTTCTCCCATCATGGAAATTAGCAACCTGAAGCATCTAGATCCTCCATTAGAGATGTTCAGAAAATGGAGAGATAATAGATAGGACTGAGTATCTAGTTAGAGGCTGTTTCACAGAGGAAGAAAATTTGGAGCTGGACCTTTAAGTGTGAGTATATGTTGAACAGAAAGAGAGAAGAGAGAAGCACAAAGAAAAAGAAAAGAGAAAAAGGTCTACAGATATCTCCAAGAAGACAGGAGTAGGAGGGAGTATAAAGATCTGAATGAAACCAAAGAGGAATGGTTAGGAAGCAAGAAGGAGAACTAGAGGCAGAGACAGAAGTCAAAGGAGATCATTTCTAGCAATTGGCCATTACCCTTTTCAGAGGATATAGGGATGTGGAGGAAGGAAAGAACAGGAACAGGCAAGGGGCTGGCTAAGTCTGGAAGCTTCTGTACAGTGGCCCACAGAGAGGAACAGGGATCTAAATAGTCGACACAGATGGTTAGGCAGGGTAGGAAGCTGGTAAATGCAGCATGTATGGAGTTTGGCCCTGAAGGGACAAAACAAGATGAGACAGGATTACCAAGTCATACAAAGGTCCACCTACTTTTTAAGGTAAGAGGGTGAAAGGACAGAAAGCCTGTGGCCCAGGAGAGAAGAAAACCACCAGGGAGTAAAGACATAATTGGAAAGAGCAAATCTCCCCAAAAGAGGGGGGAAATGTGGTCCAGGATACAGATGTACATTACTTTTGGAATAGCAGTTCCTTCATGCAACAGATATTTGTGAGATACTGTTAAGCACAGGAGACACAGAAGACAAAAACCAAAAACCAACAAGCTAAGTAACAAAAAATAGAGCCTCTACCCTTATGAAACTTTATCATTTAATGGGAGAGAAATATTTTAAAATAAGAAAAAAACACTAAAATAAAAATAGAATTACAAATAGTGATCATCATCATGAAACAGAATCATGGGTCAGACTCAGAGAAAGCCTTCCTGATGATGTGAAACTTATACTAAGGCCTGATCTGGAGGAGAGAAGCCAGTCATGCAGACACCTGAGGTTAGGGAATAGAACTTTCCTGACAAGGGAGACAGCAAGTACAAATTTTTCAAGGTTAAAAACAAATTGGTGGGGCCATTGCTGTAGTGTAGTGAGTAAAGTCGCAGGCATCCCATATGGGCGCCAGTTCAAGGCCCAGCTGCTCCACTTCTGATGCAGCTCTCTGCTGTGGCCTGGGAAAGCAGTAGAAGATGGCCCAAGTCCTTGGGCCCCTGCACCTGTGTGGGAGACCTGGAGGAAGCTCCTGGCTCCTTGGCTTGTGGCCATTTGAGAGTGTACCAGCAGATGGAAGACTTCTCTCTGGTGTTTCTCTCTCTCTCTCTCTCTCTCTCTCTCTCTCTCTCTGTGTGTGTGTGTGTGTGTAATTCTGCATCTCAAATAAATAAACAAACCTTAAAAAAACAAATTGGTATGCCAATAAATGGCAATGAGAATTCAATGAGCTTCCTGGCCCTCCTAGTGTGAAAAAGACCAGGCCAGTTCCATTTTCTTTCTGAGCCAATTGAGAGAGAGGTGGACCATCCTGCTCACCCCTCCCACCTCCACCCCAATTCAGGGTAACAGGGAGCAAGGGTTACTTCTAGGAAAGGCAGCTCAGCACAAACAAGGAAAGACGCTTTGAGCAGTCAGGCAGGCAGGTCAGGGCGGGCCTGGGCCAGTGGAGGAGCAGATGGCTATAGGAACAGCAGCTGGGGCTCATCCGGAGGCATGTCTCTGGCTTGGCCCTGAGCACTGAGAAAACTTCTAAGGGTCATAGAACAAGAAGCTCTGTGCTGCCTGATTGATTGACTGATTTACAAATTGATTGATTTTTTGGCTGCAACTAAAAGTCATCTGGAACCGCATCAAGCAAATAAGGTGGGTGGCAAATAATTTTTATTGAGGACTAACATAACTGTATCTATGTATCTATCTTACAGATTGCTGAAATTTGACAAATGTGTACAGCCTTACCACCACCAACCCTGTTGACATACAGAACATTTTCATCATTCCAGAACATTTCCTCATGCCCTTTCCCAATAAGTAATGATCTTTCCTAAAGGCAACCATTATTCTGACTCCTCTCATGATTAGTTTTGCCTGTTTTGGGGGTCATATAAATCAAATCCATACTGTTTTTACTTTTTTTCTATTTTTTTCATTCACTATAATGTTTTTGAGATTTATCTATTTAATTGTATGTATCAATAGTTCATTTCTATTATTCTCTAGTGTTATTTTATGTACATATAGCACAATTTGTTTATTCACTTTCCTGTTGACAGCATCGAGGTTGTTTTTAGTTTTTATCTATTATGCATATACCAGTATGAAAACTCATACTCAAGTCTTTTTTTATGAGCATATATTTTCATTTCCCTTGGGTAAACATCTAGGAATATGATATCTAACTCATAAGGGAGGTTTATGTTTAACTTTATAAGAAAATGCCAAACAGGGTTCCAAAACAGTTGGATTATTTTACTTCCCCAACACAATGTATGAGAATTTCTGTTGCTTTTCCAAATTTGGCATTAGTAAGATTTTTCATTTTATATATTCTAGTGGATAGGAGGCTTTATCTCATTCATTTGCATTTCTTTAATAGCTAATTATATTGATCTCCTTTTTATGCCTTTCCTATATATTGTTTTTTTTTAAAGATTTATTTTATTTATTTGAAAGGCAGAGCTACAGAGAGAGAGGGGGAGATCTAGAAAGAGATGGAAAAATCTCTCACTCTCTTTCTCTACCTTTCAAGTAAGTAAAAATAAATAATTTTTAAATTTCATTTTCAATAATTGTTGTTAGAATATAGAAATAAAATTAATTTAGCCTTTTGTGGTGAACTGATCCTGAAGATAGCCCACAAGATCTCGACCTCCTGGTTTTCATGCCTTTGTGTGACTTCCTCCCGTTTAATATGAATGTGACATATGACTTGCTTATAGCCAATAGAATATGGCAAAGGTGGCAGGAGGAACATGATTATGAATATATGATTATAATGCATATGACTGTAGCATGCATCTTGCTATATTCTCTCTACTTTGCTTCTGTAAGAAGCAAATGGCCATACTGGAAAACCCCATGTGAAAAGGAACTGCGTGTGACCTCTAAAAACTACAAGAGGTCCTCTGGTCAACAGCCAGCAAAAAACAAACAAAGCAAACTTGAACCTTTCATGCCTCCATCCAATTGCTACCAACAATTGTGAGTTCAGGGAACTGGGTCCTCGCCCAGTTGAGACCTCTGGCCTAGCCAATTCCTTGATTGCAGCCCTGTAAGACCATAGGCAGAAGATCCAGATAGGCTGTGTCCAGGGTGCTGACTCACAGAAACAGGTAATACATATGTGGTACATTTTAGCTGCTAAATTTGTGCTAATATTGTTAAGTGATAATGCAAAACTAATACATCTTCAATCCATGCTCCTCACTAAATTCACTTTAAAAATTTATTTATTTGAAAGGAAAAGAGAGAGAGAGAGAGATTTTCCATTCATTGGTTCATTTCCCAGATGGCCACAATGGCCGGGACTGGGCCAGGCCAAAACTAGGAGCCAGGAGCTTCTTCCAGGTCCCCCATGCTTGTGGCAGGGGCCCAAGCATTTGGGCCATCTTTTGCTGCTTTTTCTAGGCCCTTATCAGGGAGCTGCATTTGAAATGGAGCCGTCTGGACACAAATCAGTGACCATATGAGATGCCGGCATCCTAAATTCACTTTTTAAAAAAAAATCTATTTGTTTACTTGAAAGGCAGAATGACATACACATAGAGAGGGAGATCTTACATCTACTGGTTCACTCTCCAAATGGCTGCAACAGCCAGGGCTGGGCCAACCCAAAGCCAGGAGCCAGAACTGCATCCTGGTCTCCCACATGGCAGCAGGGACCCAAGTACTTGGGCCATTTTCCACTGCTTTCGCAGGCACGGTTATGGGGAGCTGGATCAGAAGCAGAGCAGCAGGGCCTTCAGCTAGCACTCTGATACTTGATGCTGGCATTGCAAGCTGTGGCTTAACCCATCACACCAGTTGTGAACAGGTTCCTCACTTATTATTTCTAATAGTTTCTTTGTATTAGATTCCTTTGCATAGTCTACATGCAAAACTTTTTTGATTATAAGGACCATTTCACTTCCTCCTTTCCAAATGTTTGGTTTTGTTAGTTTTGTATATTGCTTGTATGTTTTCAGGTTTAATTTCCACTCTTCATTATCTTTCATTTTTTAAAAAAAATTTATTTATTTATTTGAAAGTCAGAGTTACACAGAGAGGAGAGGCAGAGAGAGATAGAGAGAGAGAGAGGTCTTCTATCCAATGGTTCACTCTCCAATTGGCCACAACAGACGGAGCTGCGCCGATCTGAAGCCAGGAGCCAGGAGCTTCCTCCAGGTCTCCCACACAGGTGCAGGGGCCCAAGGACTTGGGCCATCTTCTACTGCTTTCCCAGGCCATAGCAGAGAGCTGGATGGGAAGTGGAGCAGCCAGGTCTTGAACCCGCACCCTATGGGATGCCGGCACTTCAGGCCAGGGCGTTAACCCACTGAGCCACAGCACCGGCCCCTCTTTATTATCTTTCTTCTACTGGTTCTTGAATTAATTCCCTCTCTTCTTTCAGTATTTAAATTTATAAATTAAATGTTTTTCTTTAAACCTTTGTTCTTTTCTATCATAGGCATTTAGAGCTGTCAATTGCCTGCTAAGCCCTTCTTAGCTGAATTTTGTAAATACTGCAATGCTGTAATTATCATTCAGATCAAAATATTTTCTATTTACTTTGTGGTGTCTGTCTTTGAAAATTTAGGTATTTAGAGTGTCTTAATCTCAACTATTTAGAAATACATGTACATTTAGTATCTTTCTGTGATTGGTTTCTAATTTGGTTCTATTGCAGTCAGAGAATATACTTAGGTGGCAGGATTGAAGAGTAAATGCTTGTAGTTCTGCTGCTTCCCCATGGAGACAATATTGAAATGTGTGCTCCACGTGTGAGACATACTGTCACTGATGAATGAGAACTCTGTGGTTGCCACAGACTGAGTAGCAGAGGTGATAGCAGGGCCAAAAAAGCAAAGTGCATGCTGTCACCTTGACAGGCACTCCTGATTACAGCACTTGTAAGGTTGTTGGTACCAAGTCCCAAAGTCCCTGAGATCACCGTGGGTTGTGTAGAAGCAGCGTTGCCCAAGTTTGATTGCCTTGATTTTTAAAGAAAATTGTGTTCTTTCTAGGGCAAGAGTTGATATACTTGGTGTCCCAAAGTAACATCCTGTAATCTCCATAGCTGGCATTGTGTTAGTAAATAAGAACAGGCTGGTGGAAGATATAACTGTGATCTGTTGGGTGGGAATCCAAAAATTATAATCTCTTGTGCCACATGTAGAGAAAGTAAACCACATAATTCAACTAGAGGTTGTTCACTTTGTAGAGCCAAAAGTGAATCTAAAAGTAGGGATTCTAGGTTCAACAGATTTAAAACCTGCTCATGCCACTGCCAACCCTGCTAGTTCTTTAGCCCCCAAATTAATTAGTAGATCTTCAAGACTAGACAGCCACCAAAGAAGTGGTCCATGAGCCTACATGAGCTGGAAAGCAATGGCCTTGTGAGTAGGCAGCTTCTGCTTCGTATTTTATTTTTTAAAATACAGTCTAGTCTGCCCGGCTAGCTCGGTCGGTAGAGCATGAGACTTAAAATGCAGTCTAATCTCCACTGTACAGAGGAGCAACTTAAGGGGAAAAGTGACTTGCCTAAGGGCACACAGCCAATAAGTGGCAGAATTGAGAAATGAAACCAGATCTTCCAATCCAGTTTCATGAATGATGATTTTTGTGTCTGTGTTGAAGGAAATTTCCAATAGAGTTATCAAAATAGACAAGCAGCATGGTTGGGAAAAGTATACAGCTATTCAGGATGAATACTTAGAAGGACAGCATTATTTAGATAAAGTGCAAGAAATGTTACCTTAGTTTAGAAATTAGCTTTGCTACTTCATATTTGCATTCTGCACTGTTGCCTGAATTGGCTTGTGGGTTTCTATCTAGCCATTCCTTCCAGAGTTGTCCTTTTCTTCATCATCATGGGGATTTGTGAGCTACTTCAACAGCAAAGACACACATGCCACCCTTGTAGAGTAGCTTTCATCATTAATAATTCCTATTTGAGATTATTATGATAATGGTTACAATTTCATGTATTTTAAAGCTTTTGAAGCACTTTTTAACATATATTGTCTCCGGTGCCGCGGCTCACTAGGCTAATCCTCCGCCTAGCGGCGCCGGCACACCGGGTTCTAGTCCCGGTCAGGGCACCGGATTCTGTCCCGGTTGCCCCTCTTCCAGGCCAGCCCTCTGCTGTGGCCAGGGAGTGCAGTGGAGGATGGCCCAGGTGCTTGGGCCCTGCACCCCATGGGAGACCAGGAAAAGCACCTGGCTCCTGGCTCCTGCCATCGGATCGGTGCGGTGCGCCGGCCGCAGCGTGCCGACCGCGGCGGCCATTGGAGGGTGAACCAACGGCAAAGGAAGACCTTTCTCTCTGTCTCTCTCTCTCTCACTGTCCACTCTGCCTGTCAAAAAAAAAAAAAAAATAACATATATTGTCTCATTACATCCCAGAGTATTAGACTCCAAAGTGATGTAAAGCCCGTTTTTAGATTTATCTCCAGTTAGCAGATGAAGAAAATTAAAGGTGAACTTACCTTCTAAAGGCCCCACAAGCAGTCAGTGGCTAAGCCAAGATTGCAACCAGGCTCCCCAGTGCCAAATTCTGGGCTCCTCTATCTCACCCCCATGGGAAGGTGGTACAGACCCCTTATCTACTTGCACAGAGTATGCATATAATTTCTTCCAGCCTGTGTCTATACAATACCACAACAGGTCTTTTTGGGCTGCCTTATAATTTTCAAGGGCCCTAGGAGCTTCTGCCTTTGTAAGACCCCTTCCCTCACAAAAATATAAAACTTATGCTTTGCTACTGCATTGGTAAAAAGATGAACATGCTATATCATATATTAAAACATTTTATTTGATGTAAAAGTTCAACTTTTTTGGCTGATTTTAAAAGAAATTGGGGCACGTTCATTGACTCCTAAAATTATTGTGGACCCTAGGCTCTGTGCCTCCTCTGCCTAATGAAGAAGATGGCCCAGAATATTTTTCTGGAAACTGTGAGGCAGTAAGTTATGGAAGAATTGCCTAATCATTTCTTTTTTAACTCTTTATTTTTTACTTGTTTTAAATGTAGAGAGACAGAGACAGAGAGATCTCCTATCCACTGGTTCACTCTGCACATGCCTGCAATAGCCAGGGTTGGGCTAGGCAAAAACCATGAGCCAAGAACTCAGTCTAGTGGCAGGGACACAAACCACTTGAATCATCCCTTGATACCTCCCAGGGTGCACATTAGCAGGAAACTGGAAGTGGAAGTGGAGCTGGGATTCTAACCCAGGCACTCTGATATGAGAAGCAGATGTCCCAAGCAACATCTTCACTATTGTACCCAATGCTCACCCTTAGAACTTTTCTTCTGAGGTTCATAGACTCCCTGAGTCACTGAACCTTAGTAGGTAGTGTGTAAAATTCTGGACATATGTAGAAATGTGTATTTTTCTGAAGAGAGGGTATGGTTTGCAATAGATTCTCAAAGGAATCCATGATCCGAAAATCAATTCAGAAGAATATCATCCATTGTAGTTAAGGAGCACTGAAGAATCGAACATAAGGCCATCATGAGAGAGCCCAGCTTCTGAATTGTATGGATTGTATGGGCAGCTGTGTAGGTTTAAATGCTCCTGGACTCCTGCACAGGTACTACCCCTCATCGTCCCATCACACAAACAGACATGGCCAAATCTTGAACTCCATCCTGACAAGCCTAAAGGATTGGTCAGGTGGGGAGAACTTTAGCATTAGGAACTGATCTGGAAGACCATGATTAAGCCTCAAGTCCCTCCTTTTCTCCACCAATTTCTGAGAATAGTTCTCTGGGTAAGAAGAGAATTTACCCTGAAGCAGGAAAGTTGCAAAGGCCATGCGCTTTGGCTGGGGACAGTGGCTGATTGTTGGCAGAAGTAAGACATGGGGTGGTGTCACTTAAATGCCCTCAAGTCAGCTCTTGGCAACTTGTCCCAAATTCCTCAACAGAAGGCTTTCTCAACTAAAGGAGCCACAACACCCTTTAGGAAGCTAATAAAGAGCTGCAAACATTGGCAGGGAGAGAACCCACCCACACATTGGCAAGAGCAACAGCAGTGGTGAGAAGAGCCCTACAAAGGCTGAAGAACAAGGGTACAGAAGTAGCAGCTGATAATCAGGGCCAGCAAGAGGCTGAGAGGAAAGTAACATTGGTGTTAGCTGCCGAAAAATGAAATCATGCCCGCTGCTACAAGAAAAGGGTGCAGAGGGGAGGGCTTGGGACCCCATCACTTTCCCTTTCTGTGAGGGCTCAGAGCCCCACCCCCGCCCTCAACCGAAGCAAGTACCCAAGTGAGGGAGGCAGCAGCGGATCAGGCAGCCCGTGGGAAGGAGTATTTTATCGCTGACATTGTTTGGAAGGGCTAGCATGCCGTGAGCATGAAAAGCAGACTGACCTCTACTGGGTTTTATTATTGTTTTTGAATTCTCCACAGGCAGTGTCCCCCCTCCTCTGCTTATTGCCTGCACCTGGGGTAGACCTCACCCACTACCCCTCCCTCCTTGGCACACCATGCCTCCAATCACTGGGCCTGAGAAATAATGGGGATGAAATTAGCCTCCTACTCTTGACAAACTGCAAAATAATTATGACTCTCCTGGAGGGAAGAAGGCCCATCCATTTGTGGTTCCACCAACATAGGTCCTGGGAGGCAAGCTGGTCACAAGCAGAACATGTCAGGTGGAGCCCTGGCTGGAATGATGGCAGCCACCATCCACAGACAGAGAAAACTCCTTTCTGCCCTACTCTTAGAGCTCACATCAAATTCAAAGGGCACTGACCCATGCGGACTGCAAAAAAACACTTACATATGGGCACACTGCTAGCTGCTCAACTCTTCAAGTGGTTAAAGTGAATAGAAAAATACGGAGTAGGCCTTGCATAATGCACCATTCCACTTAGCTTGCTATTTTTGTTTTAGTTTAAAATTGATGCTCCTTTTCATCCTAATTAAAGATATTTCATAGGAGTTTCTTATGAAAAAAGTTTATTCTAACCTGTGGGAGACATACTTGCCCACTATTCATCTTCTCTGCATTTTTCTTGTTTACAAGTGATATTCCTTCTTATCTTTACACTACTTTCTCCTCTAACCACGTCTTGGAAATACATGTTCCACTGGGGAATCTAATTAAATGGATACTACATCTCTTTAACTCATATACCAGAAATTTAGAAATCTTTTTTTTTCATTCCAGAATAATTTTTTTCTGGGGTGGGGGTAGAATCTCATTAGTTTGTCAATCATATATGTATTTGCAAACAGTTGGTTCACATGAAACAATACAGACATGGATGAAACACAAATGTATCGTGCTCATTCAATTATTTTTTTGCAAAAAGAAATGCCGGATAAAACAAATGCATTCCTGTGTGTTAAACGTCTTTTAGTTTTATGATATGATTTATTATTTTCTTTGGCAAAAGTCCCTTTTCTTAAAACTTTTGAAAATAATAAATTATTTCTTTCCCTATCCAAGTTGATTCCCTAGTGTTTGATTACTGTTTTACCAAAAGGCAAATAAATACAATGTGTGCCATTAAAGTAATTCATTGTAAATTGGGCATAACAGAAAATTAGATTATTAACAGCTGTTAAATGACTATAAAATGTAATTAGACACACTCAATTCACTACTCATGAACTGGACCTGATTTATAAAATATCAATTTAGAACTTTGATTATTCATGACAAAAGAACATAGTTAGATTTTAGGTTTAAATTCCTGGTAATGGATGTATCCCCCTAAGACCTTTACTGGGGTTCCGAATAGGAGGAGGAGAGGGAGGAGGAAACAGTTGTTTAAGGGCAGAAGGAGGAGGATTGGGAGTTAGCCTGTGGGTGCCGGCCTGGTTCCCACTGAATCCCTGC
The DNA here is from genome assembly GCF_964237555.1 of Oryctolagus cuniculus. Classification (NCBI taxonomy): domain Eukaryota; kingdom Metazoa; phylum Chordata; class Mammalia; order Lagomorpha; family Leporidae; genus Oryctolagus; species Oryctolagus cuniculus. Next base: position 118,649,231 of record NC_091453.1, on the reverse strand, counting down.
CAGCTGCAGTGAGGCGTGAGTGCCTTGGTTAAATTTTAACTCTCTGCTTACAAAGAAGCGACAAAGCCCAGCACAGCTACTTCTACTGGAGATGTTTATGACCGTTGCTCTTCTTGACGACCTCACTTTCTTGGCTGCTTTGCCAGCATATCCTGTAATCTGCTTAATAGACATAAGTAAAACAGCCGATCAAAAAATACAGGGATGTTCATACCTGCATTTTCTTCCTCGAAGGCCACACAGAGGCAGAGTGATGGGATGTTCAGTATGTCCCTTGGGATCTACAAAGGGAACATAACGTTCTCATTCCAAACCTCTTACTCTAGCCGTTCTAACCCTTTCTATTTGCCGCCTTCCCTTCCTTCTCAATCTGATTTCCAGCTTTTCCCCTCCATGATCAAGGCTACCTGCTTTTTACTCAAGTATGCCTTGGCTAGCTCACAGCCCACTCCTTCCTTCCAGTTACAGTTCCATACCTACTGCCACTTCCTAAAACTTTGATAAATCCTACCGTGCCTCCCCCAAAGCCCTGGAGCCCTCAGTCTAAGCCTCTTTTATGAGAGTTGCTACCCATTTTCTGATGGCACACTGATACAGTGAAGTAGCAAAAAGCATGGCTTCTGGAGCCAGATGAAAACTGGGTCTCAATCCTGGGCTTCCGGTTCCCGGTAGTGTGATTATGGGAAAATTGCATCTCTTCTCAAAGCCTCAATCCCATTTATAAAACAGACACAATAATGATAGAATTCCCTCATTCTCAAATCCTGATGAGCATTTGATATTGATAAATTTTGGGATTTTGAAGGTACAGTGTCCATTGTGTGTGCTGCAAAACATACCCCAGACCATCTGGTATTGTATATTGAAAGTAAATACCTTGGTATTTCTACAGTGAAACAAATGAATAATTAGACAAAGTGGATAAGACGACATATAGACTCCTGTCAGCTCAGGTCAACTTTTGTGGTTGAATTAGTTTTGAAAACTGTGATATGAATCAACTTTGGGTTTTTAAAGAATTGTATACTAGAATTGTGGGTAGGGGCCGGTGCCATGGTGTAGTGGGGCTAGGCCTCCACCTGCAGCACCGGCATTCCATATGGGTGCCAGCTCTAGTCCCAGCTGCTCCTCTTCCAATCCAGTTCTCTGCTGTGGCCTGGGAAAGCCGTGGAAGATGGACCAAGTGCTTGGTCCCCTGTACTCGCATGGGAGACCCAGAGGAGGCTCCTGGCTCCTGGCTTCGGATTATCCCAGCTCCAGCTATTGAGGCCATTTGGGGACTGAACCAGCAGATGGAAGACCTCTCTCTCTGCCACTCCCTCTCTCTGTCTGAAACTCTACCTTGCAAATAAATAAAATCTTTTAACAAAGTTCTCCTTTCTTAAAAAAAAAAGTGGGTAAAGGCTTGTGGGCCTGTGAGAGTTAAATGAAATATGCATAATACTTAACATGGTACTGACATGTAATAAACAGTTAATGAAAGTAGGGTACTGTTATCCTGATCATTTGTGTACTTGCCTTTACCCCGTATTGGCAGTGAGCTCTTGGAGAGGCAGAAGTTGTATCTTAAACAGCCAATCCCTCGCATTACAATGTATTTTGTGGGTGCTGAATAAATGATCTTTGACTGAATAAAATACATCACCAAACTGCCTAAATACATTTCCAGTCACAAAAATGGAGAACCTTTTAAACGGTCGTAATCTAAAAATAGGACCTAAATTCCTCAAAAAAAACTTATCGTCTGGGCCACCAGGAGGTAAAATACATCCAAATGAAGTTGCATGGATTTTTTTTTTCAGGGAAAGTTAGATTGTTGTATGTCTCACAGCAATGATGCAAACAGCTTTTGGGCACAAGAGAAGGATGTGTGGGGACGAAGCACATAATCCACAACCTGGCAGGGGCAAAAGCAAGGGCAGGAGAGAGAGACATTTGACCCAGAGGTCATGTGAAGCCGCAATGAGAAGAGCTGGAGAGGCGCTGACTCCTGGGTGGGATGAGCACTTCGGTGGCACGAGTTGGTGGTCTGAGGGCAGTCGCCCTCCAAATGCAGCCAGCACAATCAAGACTAATTGGTCTTTGTCAGCAGCCTCAATGCGGGCCCCAACCTGAATAGCTCTCCTTCTCTCAGGCTGACACCCCTAAGAGGATTCAGCACTTGGGAGTAATTTGGCCAAGCCTAACTTGAAGCCATAAAATCTTTAGAGCCCTTCCAAGATCTTTCTACAGGGAAGCCAGATCTGTAGGCAGGTGAGAGGAGCTTGTCTTCCCCGAGCAGTAACAGAAGTAACAGAGGCCTCGATAAACCCCACTTGGGACAGTCATGCTGATGAAGGGAGGATAGATCCTGAAGGAGAAAAATGAGCTGCCTTCTGTGCTGGCTGAGACACGGTTTATTGAATGGCAGGTCACTTCGCTTGGATGATCAGCAATTTGTCATATGGAACTGGAGGTCCTTGGGAATCAGGGGCCGGGAATGTGAAAGGAATCAAAGCAGTGCTGGTCCCAGGGAAACATTTTCCAAGATGAATTCATTCATGAAGTCCTCCAAAGTCTGCTTTTGGATTTTAACATCAAGGCTACTCCTGAGTTCAAGATGGTTCTAATGTGTGAACTAGTCTTATTGACAGGCTAGAGGGCCTGCCAAGAACTAGCCAGGGTAGGTTCTTTGCTCTGGCAACACTCCCACAGAGGTAGTTCATGTTCAGAGAGGTTCTTAGAGTGCATGCCGCAGGTGGGCTTGTTGGAAATGTCGGTCTGCTGTGTAAAGATATGCCAGGACAGTAACAAGCTGGGATTCTGCTGTTTTAATACATGTGTGTTAACTTAGATGGGTCTGGCCAGTTATCTCAGTGAGGCTGCCAGTCAAAAACATTTTTGAAGCCCTTTTGGGGGACTATTTCTGGAGTTTGCACTATATTCTTAAGAATTTCTTCAATGGTAACCAAACCTGTATCTTTAGAGACTGAATGTGAGTTTTGGAAAGAAGCCGCAAATTACCCAGAGACAAAAATCACATATCAATTAACAACCAGGAAATACCATTTGAAAGTAGGCTAATAGAAGAGAAGTAATGCTTTTCTTAGTGGCTAACCCTCAATGGAAACGAACTTTCACTGAGTACCTACAACACACAAGGTACCTTTATATGACCCTCATCTCATTTCATATTTAAAATAAGTGCCTTAACATTGCTATTATTACTTTCATGTAGCAAGTGGGGTTCAGAGACGTCAAGCAACTTCTTCAAGGTCACACAGCTCATCAGTGGAAGAGCTGAAATTGACAGCCATTTCTTCCATTTGCTTGCATAGCAGGTGAGTACTCTTTCTGTTATATCATACTGCATTACTTGAAAATCATTCAAATGGGAAAAAAAGGAGTATCTCTTCTAATCTTGATATAGTGACAAAATTTCTCTCTCATTTTCACACCAAATAAAGTTGAAATATCCATAGGTTATCTATTTTAAGATCAAAGAGTTCTAGATAATTTAGGAATGAATCAGACATATGTAAATCAAATAATTCCAGATGTTAAAGAAGGGCTTGTTGTGCAAGAAATTCATGAAATTATCTGATAAATTTTTAACTGTTGAAAATTATTTATTTTTCCCAATTAATTTGTACATATTTTAATTTCCAAGTATAATTTGTAGTTTTGGTGGTGGCCCCCCAGAGAGTTTACATTCTACATGAGAAAACAGACTTCTCCCCCAAAATAATAAAGTAAACAGATTAAAAGCAGGCAAACAGACATTTGCAAGCTGTGATGAGGTCTATGGAGAAAACAAGTAAGAGGCTGAGGTACAGAACGAGAGGGGCATCTACTTTGTGCCTCTGTAAGGCAGTGACAAGATGGAGCAGTCACATGAAGCATGGGTACGAGAATATTTCAGACATAAAACAGTATGTGCAAAGGTCCTGAGACAGAAAATAGCTTGGTATGTTCAAGAAACAGAGAAGGCCAACGCCATGGGAATATGGTGAAGGAGGGGAAACAGTGACGCAAGAAAGGGTGCAGAGGAAGGTTAGAAGCAGATCATGCAGAGTTTTCTAAATGGTAGCAAAGCTTTTGACTTGCATTCTAGTTGAAGCAAAGAAGACATGAAATTGGAGGGCTTCAGAGAGATGACATGATCCTGCAGTCACTGCAGGCAGAACGCTGGCTGCAGCTGTGCAGACTGGATTGAAGGGAAGCAAGAGAAGAAGGGGACAGGCCTTCGTTGCAGGTGTAAAGGAAAGTGATGCTGGTGACTTGAACTTGAACTATGGTAGAGCTGGAAAAAGGAGGATGGCATTAGAATACTTGAAGATAGAAGTAATGGGTCGCCTATTGTAATGCATGTGGGGGCTGAGAGAAAGGAGCCTAGGATGAACCACACATTTCAGGTTCAAATGAGTTGGTGAATGGTGGTGCCATCCACTGAGCCAAACAAACGCTGGCTGACAGATTTCTGAACCATTTCAGGGGCTTGCAGTGAGTCAATAACTGGGCCTACTGGCACAAAAGTATACTCTATAAAGTTCTTGACCATAAAAGGAACAGCATTTTTTTTTGGGGGGGGGATCAACAGTTCAGTCTTGGATTTGCTAAATTTAGAAAGCCTTTGAAATATGCACATGAAAATGCCAGTTAGGTAGTTGAAGATGTGGATATGAGTTACAAATATATATTTGGGAGTCATCACGGTATTTTTTCCCTATCATCATGGACTTGATGAGATCAACTGAGAAGACCTGTGTACACAGTAAAAAGAAGACAGAAACAGAATGAACCCTGGGGCTCACCAACATAAAGATGCTAGGCAGAGGAAAAGAATTCCGCAAAAGGGTCTGAGGAGTGACCAGTCATATAGACAGAAAGGGAGAGAGCGTTGACTTTTGATCTCCTAGATTTTGTGAATCCTAGGGCTCTAGGATAATGAGAATTTGGTACTATCATCCAAGATTACTGGATTACAAGGAATTTGTTTGTGTTTTTGTGCTTGATGATCCTTATTAGTTCCTGATCTCAGGATATTGGTCCTTAGGGATCAGCTCCTCTGCCAAGTGACCTGAGAAGCCCTCTAGACTTACAGTATTCTTTCCCAGAACCACAGGGATTGACAAGCCAGTCCAGGCAGCCCCCTTGGCTGCCCCCATACAGTGATGACTGCGCTTCATAGCTTTGGAACTTAAGAGCCAAGCAAGACCAAGCACCTATAGGTAGCACAGAAAATGGGTATTCAAAAGACCCAGGGCCTTGCCCTATAATCGCCTTGAGGAACTCAGAATGTAATCAGATAAACTGTGTAATATTCACTAAGCTCTGCCCTACGCACCAAACAGAAACCACGTTCTGAGCTGTTCCCCACTTTATTCCCAGTGTCTGACATCATAGTGCTGGTTCCCCACTTTATTCCCAGTGTCTGACATAGTGCTGGTGCATGCTGCTTAACAGACTTATGAACCATTTCAGGGGCTTGGAGGGAGTGGATAACTGGACTTATTGGCGCAAAAGCTTACTCTGTAAAGCTCTTGACTGACCACAGACCACTATTACTGGGGTATGTATGTGGGCCACCAGCCCCAGCAACTCTTAAGGCAGATAACACCTTTATTCACAGAATTTAGCAAAAGAGAAAAAAAGTTATAGAGCTGAGATAGGGTGTAGTCCTGTTACCATCTGGTCTGAAAGTCTTCCAACAGGTCTTAGCTGATTATATTTCACTTAGTGTAGTTTTTTTTAGGATTCATCCATGAATCATTCTTTTGTATTCCATTATACAGATATAGCACATCTTGTTTATCCAGTCATTAGTTTTAAGAATAATTTTAAAGCCAAGTTTGAGAACAGCAGAGAGAGTCCTGTGGCCATGGATATCTGCCAAGGGGCTGGGTGAGAGCTACAGTCCTTTCCAGGAGGCGCACTCTTTGCATCCTGGTAACAGAGGAGTGGTTCATTCACAACTACTGCCCAGCATGATTTGAGGTGTCTAACAAATTGATAAAATTTTGTACTTGGGAAAAAATGGTAATTATCTAGTTTTCTCGCAGTATTTCACATTGATGCAGGGCTTTAGAAGCCAGAGCTACAAGGGTGAAAATGTGATCTGATTTCTTACTAAAAAAGCAATCAATGTCACCAGTTGTCTTTCTAAAATTGTATCGTGTATTCTCACACACTGGCTTGGGACTTCTGAACCCTGGGAGATGTTTTCGATAGACCAGGGGAGAATGCCAAGAAATTCCTACAGCAAGGAAAGACTGAGGAAGATGTGAAGTGAGAGGCAGAGGTGAGAGAGCAGTGAGATTAAGACAAAGAAGGGCTGGCTGCCTGGCTTCCTGGTGTCTTTCCCCTTCCTGCCCTAGAGTTCTGTGCAGCTCCTACATTGCTTCTACTGCTAGCTCAATTGGAATTCTGCTATTTGCAGCAACCTTCTGGGAAGCCATGGGGAAGTTTCTCTAGCCCAATTTGTTCCCGGTAAGGAGGGAATCCTTCCCTCCTTAGACTCAAGCATGTGTTTATCCAAATGACCCCTGGGGGCAGGGATTCAGATGCATATTCAGAGATGCTTGTTTATCAGTGGTATGTAGGGAATGTTGTTCTCCACTTAAGAGATCCAGAAATCCTGCTGAAATATCCGCGAGCCCATCACTGACCGGCCTTAACCTTCCCTCGCAGGACTTCTGGTGAATAGAATTGTAATGTTTGGATGGAGCAAAGTGACTGTGATATAAATTTGTTGTTTGTGTTGTTTGAAGAGTTCAACTACAAGCTGACCCAGAGGTGAAAACGATATCGCGGATCTGGAAAGAGCAAAACGTTAAAAAACTGGGACCCTACTGAAAAACGTCATCTTCATGCGAAAAGGTCCAGTCCTACTGACCTCAAATCAAAATTTTGTAAAATAACGCTGGTTGTGTCCCTTTGATAGAAATAAGAGGTAAATAAAGACAAACAGAAACATGCAGTGACCTCTTAAAATCCAGACCGGAAAAAAAAAATGATGAAAAGAAACAAAACCATGGTAAAAAGAAATAATCTTTATTTTGATGCTAATAAACTTTTTTTTTTCCGCCTTCAGCATTTTCAAATGAGGTTGGGAGTGGGGCAAAATCTAGGCAAACTTTCTCAAAAACAAAACATGCATAGGCCTTCCTCCATTCTTTGAAAAAGGAATCAGCGCTGACTCTATGCAAACACCTGCTACCTGGCATTCAGCCAACTTGCTAACCAACCCTGGGTTTCAGCCCAATTAGCCAAGCACGCGTCATCCAGAACACGTTAATTATTCCTAGTGATTTCCCAAAGTATCCGACGGGATTATATGAGAAAAGGTGGACATAACCTTCTTTTACAAAGATCTTTACTAAGGAAACAGCGTTTCATGCATTCTTGCAAATCCCAGAGACATCTCTACACATGCATAATGTAGAGCTGGCAGGCACCTTCCCGAGTCTCATTATCCAAGCCCCTCATCAAAGGGAGAAACCAAGCATTCCCTAAGGCTTCCAATGAGCTATGAGTATAGAGAGGATAAATATAAAAGTTAAAAACATTTACAGAAAGTCAACTACTTCATATACACTAGAGGAAAAGAAAACTTTTATTATGGAGTTTTGTGAATTAAGTGATAAGAATCCACTTTTTACCTGAGTTCACTGGGAACAAAAAAGGCAAGATTAGAGGTGACTGGAGCAGACAGTTTCAAATTCTTGCCTGCCATTTGCCTCAGTGTCTCCTTCTGTGAACTGGGGAGCAAGAAACTTTTTAAAAGTCAGAGAGGCATGTTGCAAGCATAAGCAACTTTCAATTTGTCTTTACTCTGGATATGAAAGTGTATTTGGTGGGAGGACATGGCTATAGCGATGCTCTCTTCCTGTGTCAAGTCCCAAAATCAGTAGTATGCTTCAAAATAGCCTAGCTTTCATTCTTAAAATAAAAGGGTTTAATATTAGATAACGACAGTGAAATAGCTGGAAAAGATATGAACTTACTATTTTATTCTGCTTTTCTTTGCTGCATATCAATAGCAGCTGTCATTTATTTCAATAAATGAGAGGTATAGGGTGATGTGCAGTCCCTACTTTATTTCATTGCATGCTCCCAGCCACCCTCTGAAGTAAGTTCTAGAATTACTTCCATCTCACAGATGTGAAAAGTGAAGCAGATAAGGAAGTGACTTTCCCAAGGCCATACAGATTCTAAGTGACACAATTTGCTGAACTTTTTTCAAAATTCATTGTGAACGCAATGTAACACTTTTTGATATTTCTAAAATATGACATGTTTGTAATGCATTTAACACAGGAAAATTAGGATATTGGCTTGGCAATCTTCCAAATATCTGAAAGGACACACACACAGAGAGAGAGAGAGAGAGAGAGAGGAGAGAGAGAGAGAGAAATCATCCTTCCACTGGTTTAGTCCCCCAAGTGACTGCAACAGCCAGGGCTGGGTGAGGCTGAAACCAGGAGCTGGTAACTCCATTCTCATCTCCCACGTGGGTGGCAAGGATCCAAACACTTGGGCCATCTTCTGCTGCCTTCCCAAATGCATTAGCAGAGAGGTAGATCAGAAGCGGAGTATACAGGACTTGAACCAGCACACTAATATGGGATGCTAATATTGCAAGCCACAGCTTAACCTACTGCTCTCCAATACTCATCCAACAAAAGAGAGAGGATATTTTTAAAATGTGGAATCTGGGGTGATCATTGTGGCATAGCCATTGAGCCACCACTTGAGATACCTGCATCCCATTTTGGAATATCTGGTTCTAGTCCTGGCTTCCAATCCAGTTTCCTGCAAATGTGTTCCCTTGGGGGTGGGGGGGCAATCAGATGATGTTCAGGTATGTCTCCTGGGAGATCCAGATTGGAGTTCTGGGCTCCCAGCTTTGGTTTGGCCCACCCTCAGCTGTTAGGAGCATTTGGGGTGTAAACCAGCAGATGTAAGGTGTCTCCTCCCTTCTCCTCCCTTCTCTCTCTGTCTCTCTGTCTCTCTCTCTTTCTCTCATTTCTCTGATACATTGCCTTTCTAAGAAAACTAAATAAAGCTTAAAAATAAATATTGAATTTTTAAAAATTGTCTTTATTTGAAAGGCGGAGAGAAAGGCACATGCACAGAGAGAAATTCCCCCATCTGCTGGTTCACCTCCCAAATGCCTGCAACAGCTAGGACTGGACCAAGGATAGCAAGGATCCGAACACTTGAGCCATCCTCTGCTGCCTCCCAAAGTGCACATTAGCAGGAAGCTGTCATCAGAAGTGGAGCTACGACTCCAGCGCAGACATTCTGATGTGGGGAGCTGGTTTTTCAAGAGGCAGGTTGACTGCTGCACCAAACACCTTCCCTGAGAAGATTTTTTTTGAAGAATGGATTTTGAATGTATTCACCACAGAGGAATGTTGAAAGTTGAAGGCGATGAATACAGGAATTGCCCTGAGATGATGATCACTACCCAATACATACATGAATCAAAACATCATATGTTGTGCCTCATAAATATGTACAAATATTAGGTGTCAATCTAGGAAATAAAATAATTTTAAAAAGGCATATGGGAAATCGTTTCCCATGTAGCAGATTGGTTACAGAGTGCCTGCAATTTTGAAAATCACACATTGGATATATTCCTCTCTGCATTCCTATTAGTTCCTTCAATTCCATTCTTGTCATTTCATAATTTCTATGGTAATTGTATTGGGGTGAAAGCAAGATATGGGTAAGCCTTAGCCAGAGAAGAGTTGGGTTACATATATCAAGGGTAACAGATAACACGATCCTTATAAAATTGATCAAAGTGATACATTGTAATTATACAAATATAACAATTTGGTGGCCTTTCATAGTAATTTGTCCTAGGACTATTGGGTGGGGAAGCCAATTCATTTTGTAGCTTGATTGCTTTACATCATTATAAACTGTTCCCTTGGGAAGAGCCAGTAGTCAGTTATGATCTTTTGTCTCTCATCTGGGGTACAGGAAAGTCACTATTTCTAGTCAATGAGCCACAGATTTTTTTCCCTTGGTTCCATTCTCAATTCCAAAATTAGGTGACTATTACCATGAAAGCTGTTGAGACTTAACAAATTGAGGCTACCCACAGAATAGTCTGGCAGAACATGGAAGTTTATAAATGATGACACTGAGCCCTTACCATCTGGATGGACAGCCGGCTCCTAATTCTTATCATGGCCCAGCTTCCTTTGGTTCTCTGGTCAGGAACCAATGTGAGAATGTGCCTTTTGGAAAGCAGAGGTGTTCAGTGGGCCCTAATAGCTCTTTTCCAATTGCTGCTCATGTACGCTTCTGTTCTTCTATCTATAAAAATGATAGCTATCTTTTGGGTAACTATTTCTTTTTTTTTAAAGCCACATTGAGCCTTTTTTTAAGGAAAAAAAGAAATTTGTTTATTTATTTTAAAAGAGTTACAGAGAGAGAGGGAGGGAGCAAGAGAATCTTCCATCTGCTGGTTCACTCCCTAGATGGCCACAATGTCCAGGACTGAACCAGGCCAAAGCCAGGAGCAAAACCAGGCCAAAATCAGCATCTCTATGGGATGCTAGCAATGCAGGCCGTGGCTTTTCCACAGCGCCGGCCATAGTAACTAATTATTTTGACCACGTGCCCAATTCATAGTTCTGCAGATATGGTCTGCTTGCACCCATTGTACACATAGAGCTAAATGCACCAAAGGAATCAACAAATTTCCTCTCAGGCTGCTCTGCTCATAGAGACTAGGAGTGGGATCTGAGGACTGCACAGTGCTCAGGGTGATTTAGGCTGGTTGGGAGGAAGTGTGCCCCATTTGATGTGTCTCATGGATTTCCATGAGACAGCAGAAAGCTCATTTCTTTTTTAGTTTTTAACTGTCAATGGTTTTTAAGAAATTTACAGAGTCACACAATCACCACCATACTTCAGTTTTAGAATTGAACTCATCACCACCAAAACATTTCTTCCAGTTCATATTCTGTCATTTCTGAGTCTGACCCCCAGGCAACTACTAGTCTTCTTTGCCATTTTTAGACATTTCATGTGAATGGAATCAAATAATATGTGGTCTTTTGTGATAGGTTTCCTTCACTTAGTATAACATTTTTGAGATTTATCCATGTCAGAGCATATAGTTCATTCCTTCTCCTTTTCCATTATTGCTGAATTTGAAGGCTATAAGCTTGTCTTCTTAGTTCTTTCTCACCCAATTCCTCAAAATGACCAAGTACCAGAAGATGTGAGGCCATACACAATCCAGCTGCTGCTCACTTCCCTAAGCTCACTTCTTACAACTCCAACACTAAAATTCATGTGTCATGCTCCAAACATATTGGCCTTATTTTGTATCTTCCAATGTGTCATGATCATTATCTGGTCAACGGCAGAAATCCTGTCGTTTGCAACAAAATGGATGCAACTGGAATCCATTATACTTAGTGAAATAAGCCAGTCCCAAAAAGACAAATATCATAGGTTCTCCCTGATCTGTGGTAACCGATAGAGTACCTAAAAGGAAATCTATAGGAATGAAATTGACAATTTGAGATGCAATGATTTTTTTTAACTTTTATTTAATGAATATAAATTTCCAAAGTACAGCTTATGGATTACAATGGCTTCCCCCCCCCCATAACTTCCCTCCCACCCTCACCCCTCCCCTTTCCCGCTCTCTCTCCCCTTCCATTCATATCAAGATTCATTTTCATTTCTCTTATATACAGAAGATCAGTTTAGTATACATTAAGTAAAGATTTCAACAGTTTGCACCCACATAGAAACACAAAGTGAAAAATACTGTTTGAGTACTAGTTATAGCATTAAATCTCAATGTACAGCACACTAAGGACAGAGATCCTACATGAGGAGTAAGTGCACAGTGACTCCTGTTGTTGACTTTACAAATTGACACTCCTGTTTATGGCCTCAGTAATCTCCCTAGGCTCTTGTCATGAGTTTCCAAGGCTATGGAAGCCTTTTGAGTTCACCAACTCTTATCATATTTAGACAAGGTCATAGTCAAAGTGGAAGTTCTCTCCTCCCTTCAGAGAAAGGTACCTCCTTCTTTGAAGACCTGTTCTTTCCACTGGGATCTCGCTCACAGAGATCTTTCATCTAGGTCATTTTTTTTTTTTTTTGAGATGCAACGATTTTTAACAGCCCTTATCTGGACAGTTGAGGAATAGTGGTTTTATTTTATTCATGCTATTTGTTGAACTATTAGTATAGGGATAATCTTACGTGTATAAAGTTAACTGAAAATAGATTTTAGTAAAAAATAAGAATGGGAATAGGAGAGGGAGGTGGGAATAGGTGGGAGCAAGGGCAGGACAGAGGGTAGGGTGGAAGTATCACTATGGTCCTGAATCTGTATACAGGAAATACATGAAATTTGTATATGTTAAATAAAAATTTTTAAAAAGAAAATCCTAGCCTTATTCCCTACATATTTCCCTCTCCAACATGCATATATGTATTTTTACCTGGTTGATTCCTACTCATCTTTCCAATCTCTGTTTAAAATGTATTCCTGCAGAAAAGCCTTCCCTGACCCTTTCAATTCAGTCCAACTCTTCCTCTTACATACTCTTCTAGCCTCTCTGTTAGAGCTTGTATTATATGTGGAACTAGTTCAATGATTTATTTATTTGTTTAAAGCCAATCTCTACCCTATTTCCTTTTCCATCTCCCCCTCCATCATTCAGAGTTCTAACTTCCACAAGGAGTGATACTGTATCTATTTTGGTTACCACTAGCCCAGGACCAGGCACAGAGTGGGTGCACAGTAAATATTCACACCTTCCCTGCGGGCCTGACCCTTTTGCCTTGTCACTGAAGATACTAGATCTTTTCTTTCCATGCTCAATTCACTCAGCACAACAGTGGGAATTTGTACATTGTGTGCCCTGAAGTTTCCTAAATGTGTCAGTCTATACAGATGTGCTGTTTTCAACTGATAGCATCAACGGGTTGAAGATAAATGCAACCTGACAGCTAGCATGTAGTCACTACAAAGTGTCCGTGAGGCCACCTACATGGCGTGGAATGGAGGGAATGTGACTATGTGATGAGAACCCCCGATACTTCTCAACTTTTCAAGTAGCTTTTGGGGAAGACCTGGGGGCAATGCTGTTCACTGAGGTGCTCACTAACTGCTTTCATGTAACTCCAATTCCAGTGCACTGAGCGGCACTTTGACTGGCTGTTTGTTTGACTCTGCTTTCAACACCTCTCTTGAAAATATGACATATGTCAGAATGAATCCAAGTAGCCTTTGAGCCAGCTTTTACAGCCACAAAAGCCCTCCATCCATTGGGCACAGTGAAAGGCACTTGATGCTGTTTGAAAACTCTCCTCATAATCTGCTGATAACCTTTTCTGTCTGGCTGGCAAGACTTAAGAAAACATTTCTTTTCATTTGGGTCCATTTTAAATAAAACAACCAAAAACCATCAACTGTTAAAACCTGTCTCTTTGTACTTGTGCATCTTCATGTTGGAGTTTTGGCAGGATATTCTTAAGGGGCAAATGGACTAAATGAACAAATGCCAATCACAGCAACAGTGGTGGAGAGTAATAATTCAATTCAACAAGCAGTTATTGAGTATTTATGATGTGTGGGACCTGCATGCAGTCCATGGAGGATAGAGATGAATAAACTGCAGTTTCTGCCCTCCAGGAGCTCATGATCTGGAAGAGGAGACAGACGCACACATAAATAACACTAATAAGGAAGACACTGGGAAACACTGGAATAGAAGTGCAAGCAAAGGGCTATGGGACTATGAGGAGGGTAAAAGTAATTTCAACTGGGAACATCAGGAGAGCTTTCTTGGCAGAGGGAGGGATAAATACAACACACTGCTTTATTCTAACAACCAAACTAAAAAGAATGTCTTTCAGACTTTAGATTACTCTGGCTGACTATGGATGGATCACTGGATTGTCTTGGGAGCCCAAGTTACACTTTAGGTGCAGTTAATTGGATCTATTCAATCTCCTTGGGGCCCAAAGGAACCTAAGAATGAATAAGGCACAGATTCTGCTCTGACTCCCTAATGCTCAATCACCAGGCAAATAGTCACACAATCTGTAAGATGTAGCATTGTGCCCTTGTTGCTAAATTGAAAACACCTCCTCCTTATAAACTGCCTTAGACCTATATGGTGGCAAGGATGTGCACAAATGAAGGAGCATACTCTCCAGCCTGGGGCCAGCCTATTTCCCAAGGTTCTTACAGTTCTTGTTGCAAAAATGACTACCTCCCCCTCCATCCCTGGCCTTGGAAAACAGGTCAGATACTCATATATTCTACAACTGCAGAGACCTGACAGGGCCAATGTAATTTTTCCCAAGGTCATTTGCATTTTAACAAGAATCTAAATTTTCACCATTAGGAGAATCTGGAGGCCAGATAAGGTTCTTGGTGAGGCTCTACTTGTTTGGCCAGGGGGTTGAAAATAGTTTGCAGTTTAGTGGGAAATGGTGGCTGCCCTATTTAGTAAAAAACTTTTAAAGGTTTAAGGATGAAAGCACTTGACAAGCTGGAAACAATGACTAATTAGCATTTCAAAGAGGTGAGTAACAGGTAATAAATACTGTGAATCCCAGAGCCCCAGGATGTGGCCTCTGATTAACACTGTCACCTCTTGCAACTTTCTACCTTGTTTGGGCAGCACAGAGACTCAGGAAGCACCATGGGCTTTGGAGTCCAGGGCAATGTTGGATTACTGATGCACTTGTAACTAGATAGGTGAATTTGGACAAGTGACTTAAACTTTCTCCTTCCTTATCTGAAAACTGGGCCCAGTGAATACTACTTCATATAATTGTGAGGATTAATTATTGAGCTTATGCATGTACAGTACCTGGTATAACATAGAAAGGGAATGTAACTCCCCCCACCTTCTGCTTTGTGTGTGTGTGTGTGGGGGAGCATGTCTTCTTTATTCTTTCTCCCCTCTGAACTAGCCATTATACCAGGAAATGAACAGAGCATAATTGTAATTCTTTCTGTGGTTAGTCATCGATGTGTACTCAATTTACAAAGCAGATTACTTGAGTAGTTGATTTCCTCTAAGGTGATATTTTATGGCGTGGCCTGCAAAGTTTCCCCTCTAGGGGTCATGAGTTCTCAATAACAACGCAAAAAGTTCCTTAGCTCCAGCTCTACTAAGGGAATTATGTTTGGACGATTTTGTCAGCAGCTAAGGGAGCTACTGTGGATTAGAAGTAATAGATTTTCTCAGAACCCCAAAATTCACACCATAAAAGTTCCTGCTTATTTGCCTATATTCAATATCTGCTCTCTGCCCCTTGTTCTTTGTCATATGAAGGTCAAAGGAATAGAGATACTCTATTCTTTAGGCTAGAGGTCTGCAGATAGAACAAACTGGAAGGGTACATGAGATACATCTAACCAAAAAGTCATCCCTGTGTCCAGGTACAAGTGGAAGAAGGGGAAAAATAACAAAGGCCTATTTAGCAGCCCTGTACACTTGTTTCTTTAGATCCTTGGCTTTAAATAATGTGTGTGTGTGTGTATGTGTGTGTGTGTATACATAGTGAATTCCTGAATTTACATCTCTAGCCAAGGTCATTTTCCTAAATTCCATACACACACACACACACACACACACACATATATATATATCTCAGTACCTTCCCTCGAATAACAGATTATTTTAAACTCAATATGTTCAAAATTCAATCTAGATCCTTAGCCCCAAGGATCCTTCCCTCAGTTGTTCCATCTCAGTAATGCAATCACTATTCAACTAGTTGCTGAGGCCGAACATCGTGGAGTTATCCCTGACTTTTCTTTTTTCTACCATCTTACTTCTACCACATCAGAAATCTTATTGACTCTGCCTTTGATATATATTCAGACAGTAATGCTATCCCCCAAGCCCCATCATTGATAACTTCAGTACAAGGCACCAACACTTCTTACCTGTATTGCTGGAGTAAACTCTGAAATGATGACCCATTTCAGAATGCAAGTCAAAGTTCTTGCTATAGACTATAAGGCCCCATACACCGTAGCTCCACAATTTCTCTGAGCTCATCTCCTGTCTCCCAGCATTTTGATTTAGGTCCACCCACTTTCTTGCTGTTCCTTGAAGATGTTAAGCATATCCTCACATCAGAACCTTTGCATTCTTAAAAAATATTTATATTTCTTTCAAAGGCAGAGTTACAGAGAGGGACAGAGAGAGACAGAGAGACTCTTCATCCACTAGTTCACTCCCCAAATGGCTGTAATAGCCAGGGCTAGCCCAGGCTGAAGCTGGGAGCCTGGAACTGCATCTGGGATTCCTACGTAGGTGCCAGGGCCCCAAGTACTTGGGCCATCTCCTGCTGCTTTCCCAGGCACATTAACAGAGCAGATGGGAATTTAACAGGTATTCATATTGGATACTGGTCTGGCAAGATGGTGGCTTAACTTGTTCTGTCACAACCCCCAGCCTAAGAACTTCTGTGTGTACTTTTTCTCCTTAAATTTTGTGTATTTATTTTTATTTGAAAGGGAGGGAAAGAGAGATCGATCTTCTATCCTCTGGTTCACTCCCTCAATGCTCACAACTGCTGGGGCTCAGCCAGGCTGAAGCCAGGAGCCAGGAACTCCATTTGAGTCTCTCACATGGGTGGCAGGGATCCAAATACTTGAGCCATCATTTGATACCTCTCAGGGTACACATTAGCAGGAATGCTGGAATCAGAAGCAGAGCTGGGTCTTGAACCAAAGATTTCTTATATGTTATGCAGGCATCCCAAGCAGTGGCTTAACCACAGCACCCAATGGCTGCTGCAGAACTTTTGCATTTTCTGAACTGCTTGGAATGCTTTTTAGTAAGATATTTCCAAGACTCGCCCCTCGCTTCATTTCGGTCTCTTCCCAATTTCTCATCATCAGTGAGGCCATGCTTGGCCTTGTAGCAGAAAGAGTATACGTATATGCCCTACCACTCGTCACTCTCCCCCCTTACTCTGCTTTAGTTGTCTTCTTTATCAATTATCACCATCTAACATAGTTCCTTGGTTACTGTCTGTTCGTTTCCAGTATAAAATGAGCTGCTTTTCAGTGTATTAAAAAATCGTGTTAGATGCACATGCCATGTTGGCACGCAGTTCCCAGTCCCAGCTGCTCCACTTCTGACACTGCTCTCTACTGGTGGGTCTGGGAAGTGTCGGATACTGTCTCAAGTACGTGGGCTCCTGCTGCCCACATGGGAGATGTGGAGGATGCAGAAGGAGCTGTGGGTTCCTGGCTTCAACCTGGCTTAACCTTGGCAGTTACTGATATTTGGGGAATAAACCAGTGGATAGAAGATCTCAACTGATATTCTCATGACAGTATTATTTGTTCTTAAAGTCATCAAAGTCATCTTAATGGTGGAAGAGTTATATGAATGTCTCACAGACAACAATGTTCTTTTTTTTCCTTTTTTTTTAACTATGCCACAGCACTGTCACCAGAACAATGTTCTAAGAGAAGTACTTAGACATCACTATTTTTTCCCTAAGACGTAGTTAACTTATTTTCCTTAAATCACAAAATACAACCTTTGATTATACAAACATAACTAGTTACAGTCTCACCAGTAGGTCCAGGCTTGGTGGGGAGCAGACAGGCCAGGACTCTGAAGGGGTCTCTTTACTATGTTAATACCCAAGTTAAGACTGGGGCAAGGGTGTTGGAGCTGGCAGGGCCCTCACTCCAAGTCTGGGGAGGCATCACTAATATTTAACACATTTATTGAGCACCTAGCATGGGGCAAGCACTGTTGCAGCAATAAACAAAACAAAGATTATTGTCCCCAAACAACTTATTTTATAGTGGAAGGAGAAAAACAATAACCAAATAAACCTGTCAGATGGTAACTGCTAAGAAGAAAAATAAAACAGGCTAGGGGTCAGAGAATGAGCAGTATATGTATATGTATATGTATATGTATATGTATATGTATATGTCTGTCTGTCTATCTATCTATATCTGTTTGCTGTTTTGGTTGCCATGCCAGGGATGCTCTCTGATGAGGAGAGGGGATGGCTGGGAAGAGACCCAAATGAAGTGAGGGGCAAGTCCTACAAATTTCTGGAAAACAGAATTCCAAGCTGAAATTTCAGCAAACAAAAAAGGCCTGGTTTGGGGCATATGCCTAGCATTTTTAAAGAATCACTTGTGGCTGAATCAAGGTGTGGGAAGAATGGCAGGATATGTGATTAAAGATGAACCCAAAGAAGATCACCAGCTGATGTGCATAGTGTCAGGAAGGTGAAAGTCGACGAGGAGCAGAGGCTAGAAGGCAATGTCTACCATGAAAGCATGGGGCTTCATTTGTTATGCTCTGGTCAAGAACCTAGTCAAGGGAGAGAGAGGCTGCTTGGAGCCAAAGGATAAATGAGGATGGAAGAGGGAAAAACAGAACCCTAGAACTACAAATTAGTTGTGTACTCTGCAAAAGAAGGAAAATAATCTTATTGAGAGGCAGCACAAGCCCAGGTTGAGATTGGGGTAGAAGAGGACACACAGGTATGATATAAATGAGGTTTAAATTCCTTACCCAGGTGTCTGTGGAGAGAGCTTAAAAAAAGAACACAGTTAGGGAAGGAATGCAGAGAAAATGCTATCATGACACAGTTTGAGGAATCTGAGCAAATAGGAGAGGGTCTGGAATCAAGGAAATGGATACTTATTTTGATTTTTTTAAATGGTAAGAAGTTAGATTCTTGACACTAGCAATTGGAGACCTAGGTATTGACTTTAAGAAAAGGTATCGAATGAAATATTAAAGAATTTGTAGTGATTTCCAGGGCCTAGTAATGGTCTTTAGGATGCAACATGGCTTCATTAGGAACAAGGTACAGCTGACTAACCTCAACTCCATCTTTGACAGGATTTCCAGATTGCTACCTATGGAAACATGGTAGGCAGAAGCTCTAGACAGCATCAAGGTATTCATACAGACTGTCATTTGGGTGTTAATTTGAAAGGAATCATTTGGTGGTATGCCACAGGGGTCTGTCCTTAGCCTTGTCCTGGTGAATGTTTTTATTGATGACTTGAATATATTGAAGATCCACTTATTAGGTCTGGATATGACACAAAGCTGGGAAGACTACAAGATAATCTTGGTTGACTGAATTGGGATCCCAAAATAATTTGAATTAATTAAAAAAAGATGGACAAAATGGAACTCAGTGAAGTGTAATAGAATAAACCCATCATTTTGCATTGAGCCCAAACCGACCTATGATAAAGAGCTTCAGGTTTTAACTTTCTGTACATTATCCAGCATGATGTATGATGTGGGCTTCAAAAGAGCTGCTATGACTGCAACACTTCATCATACTAGAATGTCTTTCTATGAGACACCAGGCAATGAGTTCTCTGGAGGCAGGAACCATATGAAGCTTGTTTGCTGTCATATTTCCATGATCTATCATGGTGTCTGCTGTCTGGTATATATTCACTGACTAAATAATGTAGTTTTTCTACATTATTAGTCTGCTTTACTCAACTCATAGCTATATTTCTATTATCAGTTCTTGCCACTATAATTTGAGATGGTATTAACAATAGTCAAGAGAGTGAACAGGTTTCTGAAGGGAATAAAAACTATATCCTATTGATTGAATCAATAAGTGTTTTTTTGAGTACCTACTATATGCTAGATAAGACAGACATAGCCCTAGCCCTCATGACACTTAAGTTTAGCTGGAGAGGCAGACAAACATGTAAACAGGTATGTAACCACCTTTCATGGAGTGCTATGCACTAGGAAGAAAAACTTGTCAGGGTGAAGAGATTATGATGAAGATAGGGAGTTAGTTTAGATGCAATGGTGAGGAAAGTCTTTGATCATAACAAAGGAAAGAAACCTGGCTACTCATCGAGGGAAGGGTATTGCTGGCAGTGGCAATAGAAAACATAAAGGAATATGCTTTGCATGTTTGAGGAGCAGAAGGAGGCCATGCATCTGGGGCACAAGCAGGGAGGAGGCGATGAGGTTGGAGAAGTAGCCAGGGTTTCCTTAGGAAAAAAGTCACAATGCCTTGCAATACTTAGGAAACAGAGATCTGTGATGTGTAAGACACTCTAGACTTTTGGGAGACACTACTGAATTCTAATTTGTGGGTTGAATTGGCAGGGAGAAAAATGTTCAGTTCATTAAAAAGAACCTTCTATCTGTCAGTTTTCTGAAAAGAGATTGGACTGTCTCACATAACTGTGATCTCCACATCACTGGAGAGGTTGGAGTTGAGCTAAGGATACCTCTTGGCTTGGTAGGAGGTGGGGGCTAGGAGAGACTTGGAAGGGATAGTCAAGGCTGGTCAGAGATTAGTGTAGAATTTTTAGGCCTGAGATTTTCATAATCTAAACTTGTGTCTTGAAATAATGCTCCTCTGATAATAATTATAGTCAAAGTAAAACACTGGGCTGGCGCCTCGGCTCACTAGGCTAATCCTCTGCCAGCGGCGCCAGCACACCGGGTTCTGGTCCCGGTCGGGGCGCCAGATTCTGTCCCAGTTGCTCCTCTTCCAGTCCAGCTCTCTGCTCTGGCCTGGGAGGGCAGTGGAGGATGGCCCAGGTGCTTGGGCCCTGCACCCCATGGGAGACCAGGAGGAAGCTCCTGGCTCCTGGCTTCGGATCGGCACAGTGCGCCAGCCGTAGCACCATTTTGGGGGTGAAGCAATGGAAGGAAGACCTTTCTCTCTGTCTCTCTCTCATTAACTCTAGTAAAACACTGGCTGACGGGCAGACCCAAGACAACACACAGTTCTGAAGCTGAATTTAATAGTCAAGATTCTGAATAAAAATGTCAGAAAGCATCTGCAAATCTTTTCACACAATAAATAAGTGAAAAGAGTCTTGGAGGCACTTGCAGTTAATACTTACTGTGTTTGGCTACAGAAAGGTCTCTAAGCTTGCCAGTGATACTAAGGATATGTAGTCCCTCCACGCTTTCTTTCCTTGAACAGCCAAAATATCGTTCGGGAGAAATGGAACTGAACTACAGTGTTACTGAGCCAGACAGCTAATCACTTGGGCTGGCTTCTATGCTGTTCAATAATCAGCACGTTACTCTTGTAAAGGAAAAGTGGAAACAGGCACAGCTAGCAAAAGCCAACCATGACCACTCTGGACTCTGCCATGGCCATACCCACCTCCACTCATGGAAGCACTTCTAACCATCCTAGCTCAGAGTCTCTTGATGGCAGCATTCTAAATCATCTGCACTATTTGCTTCTGTTTCAAAACATGTCCTCACGGTTCAAAAACTCATTATTCTTCAATGCTGAGCCTACAGAAGCAGCCCAATTATGAGCTCATTCTGAAAGAATTCTGAAAGAAAAAAAAAATACATCTGCCTCTGTCTGGTTAGAACAAGTTGTTAGAATGGGCTTGAATGTATCAAATAACTGTGCAGCCTTCTACTTCCTTCTGGATTGATCTCAGAGATGGATTTTTGAAAAAAAAAAAAACTGTAGAACTAGTGAGTTAAATTTAAAAGTGTGGACTTGAACAATTTAGGCAAATGTGTTAGAGTTCCGCGGTGAATTTGAAATTACCAAATAGTGGATTCCAATTGTGAGTGCCAAGAGAATGAAAGGAGGATTATTTTCATATTACATTGAGAAAAGCAGAATTAAACAATTAAAATTGTTTCCTGTTTCCTTCTCGTGCAAAAGAAACTCATAACAAACTAAATGTTTAAATCAATAAGAATATATATTTATTTAATTTTCCCCTTAAGAATCTAGTAAATGTTTTACTACTGTAATTGATCAAGAAGTGATCCCAAGGTTATTAAAGACAAAACACTTGTATTTTTCTTTTTAAACACAGAGTAGTATAAACAAAAGAGAGAATCACTCACAGAAAAGGACTTGAGCAAGCTTTTCACTGAAGAGGAAATGCAAATGACTGATATACATATAAAAAGATGCTCAACCTCAGTAGTGATCAGAGAAATGCAAATGATAATCCTGATAAGATAACTTATTGCCTGACAGTTAAGAAACATTTTAAAGGTCTATAATAACTACAGTGGATGAAGCTATGAAAAAAAATGACATTCTTATATATTGATAACCTGGTACTACTCCCTTTGGATGGGAAATTGTTGATATTACAAATGCATATATCCTGCGACTTAACAATTTCACTTCTAGGAATGTATCTGATTCAAAAATGCTCCAACAAGTCTGTAAAAATACAGGTATAAGGCAGAATCTTTGTAGCATTGTTTGCAATGGTGAGAAGTTTCAGTGTAATATAAATATTCATGAGTGAGGAAAAGGCTAAACAAAATATAATAGATACTCTGGAATACT
Source organism: Oryctolagus cuniculus (assembly GCF_964237555.1). Taxonomy (NCBI): domain Eukaryota; kingdom Metazoa; phylum Chordata; class Mammalia; order Lagomorpha; family Leporidae; genus Oryctolagus; species Oryctolagus cuniculus. Next base: position 118,626,902 of record NC_091453.1, on the reverse strand, counting down.
AATATTGCCATTAAAAACATTAGTATGAGGTGGACATTTGGTGCAGCAGTTAAAATCTGCATCCCCGATTTTTTCTATTGTTGAAACTATTCACTACTTTCGCTATTTGTTCACTATTTGTTGTAGAGAGTTCACTATTTGTTGAACTCTCTACTTAGTGTAGGGTTAATCTTATGAGTATGAAGTTATCTGAAAATAGATCTTTGTCCCAGTGCAGCAAGTGCAGTGGAGGAATGACCAAGGGGCGGGGATAGGAGTGTATTTGGGCTGACATTGACGATCAGTACAAATTCACTTTCCTTTGCCAAGGGCACAGCCTGATGGTCTGTGCCTTTGTGTCCAGGGGAAACTACAGAGCAGCTCTATGACTTCTGTTCCTTTACAAAATACGCTACCTCAAAGTGCTACCAATAAACCTTTCTAACTGTAAGTGTTCTTGCTAAAGGCACGTGGTTTTTTTTTTTTTTTTTTTTTTTTTTTTTTTTTTTTTTTTTTTTTTCCAGGCAGAGTTAGACAGTGAGAGACAGAGAGAAAGGTCTTCCTTTTCGGTTGGTTCACCCCCCAAATGGCCGCTACAGCCGGCGCACTGCGCCGATCTGAAGCCAGGAGCCAGGCGCTTCTCCTGGTCTCCCATGCGGGTGCAGGGCCCAAGCACTTGGGCCATCCTCCACTGTCTTCCTGGGCCAGAGCAGAGAGCTGGACTGGAACAGGAGCAACCGGGAGAGATTCCAGTGCCCCAACAGGGACTAGAACCCGGGGTGCCGGCGCCACAGGCAGAGGATTAGCCAAGTGAACCAGTGCCAGCCAAGGCACGTGTCTTAATCAAAGGTTGGTGGTTTTTTTTGTTTGTTTTGGGTTTTCGTTTTTGTATATTGATGAATAAAATCTTGACTATTATGTGTGTGTGTGTGTGTGTGTGTTTTATGACTTAAATATCTTTGATGTGTGGGTTTTTAGAGATTTGGAGAGAATATGTACTTTTTTCCTGATTTATATACTGATAATCAGAGTCTAAGTCAAATAAAAAGGTTTGTGCTTGTATTCAAAAAAGAAAACAGACCTTTGTAAAAAATAAGAATAGGAATAGGAAAGGAAGGAGGAAGAAGGGCGGGAGTATGGGAGGGAGAGATCTGGGGTGGGAAGAATTACTGTGCTCCTAAATTTGTATATATGAGATGTATGAAATTTGTATTACTTAAATAAAATTTTTAAAAATTGTATATATTTCAGTAATATTTATGGTACAATAGCTAACATTTATTGAATACTTATTGTATACCACATATTCTTATAAATTATTTATGAGTACCAATTCTTTTAATTTCCATAAAAATCCTAGGACTTTAATGTTACTATCTGTCTACTTTTTAAAAGATTTATTTATTTATTTATTTGAAAGTCAGAGTTACACAGAGAGAGAAAGAAAGGCAGAGAGGGAGAGAGAGGTCTTCCATCTGCTGGTTCACTCCCCAACTGGCTGCAAAGGCCAGAGCTGTGCCTATCTGAAGCCAGGAGCCAGGAGCTAGGAGCCAGGAGCTTTCTCTGGGTCTTCCCAAGCAGGTGCAGGGGCCCAAGGACTTGGGCCGTCTTCTACTGCTTTCCCAGAACACAGCAGAGAGCTGGATCGGAAGTGGAGCAGCCGGTGCTCACAGGGGATGCTGGCACTGCAAGCAGCGGCTTTACCTACTACGCCACAGCGCTGGCTCCTGTTATGTCTATTTTGTAGATGAGGTAACAAGTGCATAACAAAGCTAGGAGGCTTCCCCACCATCGATGCAGTCCTCATTAGTCTAGCTTCAGAGTCTGTATTAGAGTGGATTTTTTAAAGCAATTTATGTGTACTTTTTTTGTACATGTCAATCTCATGTAATTTCTATACCCAAAACTAACCATGACACATTTTGGCATCTTTTCTTCCTGTTTTTTTCCTATACACTTCTTTTAAGAAAAAGAAATTATTTATTTTCTTTATCTGAGAGACTGAGAGACAAACTCTGTCCTGCTGGCTTATTCTTCAATACCCATTGTGGCCAGGCCAAAAGCAGAGAGCCAGGAACCCAAGTCAGATCTCCTAAGTGGTGAGTGGTGAAAGGAATCTAACCACTTGAGCCATCATCTGATGCCTCCTAGAGTGCACATTAGCAGGAAGCTGGACAGGAAGCAGAGGAGCTGGGATTTGAACCAGGGATTCTGAAATGGGATGTGGAAGTCCAAAGTGACATCTTAACTACTAAGCCAAATGCATGCCCTTGTATACAGGTAGTGAGGTTACAAAGTATATATAATTCTGTATTCTTATTTTCTCAATTCATATTATTTCACAAATATTTCCCATAATATTTTCATGACATCCCAAATATAATTCCCAATATCTATAAGCATAAGTTTAAAGGATATACAATGTTACATCACTGTCACGTATCATCCATTTATTTAAACATTCCCTCACTGTTAATTCCAACTTTCACCTATTATAAATAACACAATAAGGAAGTCTGTGTATAATTTTAGTTTACTTTCCTTCAATTAGGTTCTCAGAAGTAGTCCCTGAATCAAAGGGAACACACACTTTTAAGGCTCTTGCTACATATTGCCAAACTTCATTTCTTTTTCAAAAATGATGCCAACCCCAATATCCTTTTTTTTTAATTTTCTAGTGCACATATGTGCAGATTCGTAGTTTTTAAAGATTTAAAATTCATAAGCATTGCTTGACCTGAAGGACTAAACCTCGCAGCTCTTGTGGATTCTCGATTTTCTACTGAAAATGAGCACTGAGGAACACTCACCTGATGACATTCACTGCAGCCTTTCACCTCCAAGGTCACCTCAGATCTAGTCATTATTGCTAGATACAGGCAGTTCTCACTGTGTACAGCAGTGTGGATTTTGAAAACGACTGCAAGCTAAAACAGTGCAAAAATCTTAATCAGTGGGACAACTTATGAATTTTTCTTTGACTTCAAATTTTTTTTTATCAAAACATTAAAAACTCTTTTACTAACCATTCTATTATAAACATATGAGGGACTGGTGCTGTGGTGTAGCAGGTGAAGCCGCTGCCTGCAGTGCCAGGATCCCATATGGGCACTGGCTGCTCCACTTCCAATCTAGCTCTCTGCCTATGGCCTGGGAAAGCAGGAGAAGATGACTCAAGTCCTTGGGCCCCTGTACCTGCATGGGAGACCTGGAAGCATCTCCTGGCTCTTGGCTTCAGATCAGCACAGATCCGACCATTGTGGCCATCTGGTAAGTGAACCAGGGGATGGAAGACCTTCCTCTCTCTCTCTCTCTCTGCCTCTCTGTAACTCTGCCTTTTAAATAAATAAAGAAATCTTTAAAAATATGAGAGAATGAAACAAAAATAGTAAGACTAACATTTATTTTGTACACTGTAATTGGAAACATTGAAAATTAAAGTATTTTATTCATTTGTAAAAAAGCTTATATAGGGTAGTTGAATAGTGCTCACCTTCTTTTCTTCTTACACTGTAGAGCACCCAGGGAGCATCTGAAGCCAGGATTCTGGAGATTCTTCCGGGTCTCCTACATGGCTTCAGGGGCCCAAGCACTTGGACCATCTTCCATTGCTTTCCCAGGCACATTAGCAGGGAGCTCAATGGGAAGTAGAGCAGCCGGGACTTGAACAGGTGCCTATATGGGATGCTGGCACTGCAGGTGGCAGCCTTACCTGCTATGCCACAGTGCCAGCCCCAACTATTTCTTTTATTGTCACATAGGCCTTTTATTTAAATTTAACATTTAGTGTTATTATTTTTCATTTCTTTATTGCATTTTTGTATTTGTTGACCAATTCCTTCTTTTTCAATTATACATTTTTGTAAACTGTCATGTAGGTTTCTCATTGCAAGATAAGAATTGACACAGTACATTCTTTGTTGTCTGTACATGAACTGAATAAGATGGTTAGTGACCTATCACTAGCAGATTTGAAAAGATTTAGAAAGAAGAGATGTGATTGATCCCCCGTCACAATGCACATCATTCTTTGCGTCATGATTTGTGGACTGAAGAGAGCAGTTAGCACAATCTGCACTTGGTGCAATTATTTAATATTTGATGGTAACTGAGATTTGAAGTGTGTTGTTGGAGGGCTGATATTCTTTAAGCTGTGGTAATTGGATTCATAGTCATCAGAACCACATATACCACATGGTTTTTTTTTTGTTTTTGTTTTTGTTTTTGTTTTTGTTTTTGTTTTTGTTCGACAGGCAGAGTGGACAGTGAGAGAGAGAGACACAGAGAGAAAGGTCTTCCTTTTCCATTGGTTCACCCTCCAATGGCCGCCGCAGCCGGCACGCTGCGGCCGGCACACCGCGCTGATCCGAAGCCAGGAGCTAGGTGCTTCTCCTGGTCTCCCATGCGGGTGCAGGTCCCAAGCACTTGGACCATCCTCCACTGCACTCTCTGGCCACAGCAGAGAGCTGGACTGGAAGAGGAGCAACTGGGACAGAATCCGGCGCCCTAGCTGGGACTAGAACCTGGGGTGCCGGTGCCGCAAGGCGGAGGATTAGCCTAGTGAGCCCTGGTGCCGGCAACGTGGTTTTAACTGATTCTGAATCCAGCAAAGTAATCTTTTTAAAACAGAAATTAGATTTGAGCTCAAAACACACCAGTGACTCTCACTTTCCTTAGTAAACCAAAGCTGTTCCTATGATCTATAAGGACCTCAGGATACACTTCTTTTCTACTACTCTTTAGCCTGCTTCCTCCTCTCCAACCATACCAGCCTTCTTGCTGTTATTTTAATGTATCAGGAATTCTCCTGTTTTAAGGTCTATCATTAGCTGTCCTTTCTGCTTGTGACACTCTCCCTATAGATAGCAACCTGGCTAGTTTCCTCACTTCTTTTAAGTCTTTATTCAAATTTCACTGCGTCATAGAGGTCCTATAACCTCTATCTCAGCATGCCTCATGCACCTTGCCTGGCTTTACCTTTTCTTTTTCAAAGAGCACTCATTATCTTCTGACACACTGCAAGGGGACTTCAAAAATTCTTGGAAGTGGAGCTAAAAGATAAGCTTGTTCTGGTGCGAAAAAATTTTGGAAATTCATACATATCAGAGTCTTAAAAGGTTAATGGGAAATGAAAAAACTATGCATGAAATTCAAAAAATTTTAGCACCAAACTAATCTTTTAATTTCATTTTTCCATGAACTGCTTGAAGTACCCTTGTGCACAATTCATTTCCTTTTAAAATATCCATAGTTCATCATTTCTCTCTTCACAATAAGTTTAAGTTCCATGAAGACAGGGATCTTTGTATATTTGATTCACTACTGTTTTGCAAGTAGCTAGAAGAGTCTGCCAGACAGCAGGTGCAGAATGAGAGAATATTTTTTGAGTGAATAAATGGAAAGATCCATAACCATAGTCCTCAAGTGTGTGCTTCTCAAACATGTCACAATTCTGGTTTAGAAAACAAAGTCCTTCCAGATATATGATATAAGGGTTGATATGGGGAGAAAAATAAACAGACAAAATGTCAGACTAAGTATTTTGTACACACAATGTGGTAAGGTTAATTTCAGTCAATTCATTCACTCGGATGAGAATGTGAAATTTGCCACCATTGCTTTTAAGAATAGACAAAACTAGATCTCATCTTTCTTCCTCTTCTAAGAGGTCCAGCCACTTCCTAAGTGAACACATCTGTAATTTAAATCTTTGATCAGTTAAAATAGATTTGGAGAAGAGATGTGAATCTTTTCTTTAATTCTGTCTACAGATTCAAATCTCCAATTGCACCCATAGTTTGTTTCCAATTTATGTCAACTCTTAGTGAGGGCCATAGATATTGTTATTATGCTTAAAAGTGATGCTTCCAGTCCAGCTCTCTGCTCTGGCTCAGGAGTGCAGTGGAGGATGGCCCAGGTCCTTGGGCCCTGCACCCCATGGGAGACCAGGAGAGGCATCTGGCTCCTGGCTTCGGATCAGCGCGGTGCGCCGGCCTCAGTGGCTATTAGGGGGTGAACCAACGGCAAAGGAAGACCTTTCTCTCTGTCTCTCTCTCTCACTGTCCACTCTGTCTGTCCAAAAAAAAAAAAAAAGTGATGCTTCAAGACTCTTTGATTTGTTACTATGCTTCCACAGAAAAACAGATCCTGCTTCCTTAACTTTATATAAAGGGATTCTTTGTCTTCTTCCATTGCTCAATGTTTTGTCAGTGTTTCTTCATTCATAATCTATGTGCAATTAAAAGTCGCTCATTTTCTCTTCCTTCTATAGAGATTAATTGAGCAATCTGATTCATATACTCAATTCCAATTCGTTCTTTTCATCCTGAAATTTAGTAATACCAACTCATTTCATATTTTAAATGTAGATCTATTTCCAGCTGATCAAATATGGGGTTTTTTGTTTGGTTGGTTGGTTTTAAAATTCTACACACACTGGGTGGCATGGCCTTTTTTTTTTTTTTTTTTTTTTTTTTGGACAGGCAGAGTGGACAGTGAGAGAGAGAGACAGAGAGAAAGGTCTTCCTTTGCCGTTGGTTCACCCTCAAATGGCTGCTGTGGCGGGTGCACCGCGCTGATCCGAAACCAGGAGCCAGGTGATTCTCCTGGTCTCCCATGCGGGTGCAGGGCCCAAGCACTTGGGCCATCCTCCACTGCACTCCTGGGCCACAGCAGAGAGCTGGACTGGAAGAGGAGCAACCGGGACAGAATCTGGCACCCTGATGAGGACTAGAACCCGGGGTGCCAGCGCCACAGGCGGAGGATTAGCTTATTGAGCTGCGGCGCTGGCCTGGCGTGGCCTTTTTGATGCAGCAAAGGCCAACTGCTCCACCTATTAAATTGATTTCTGGGAGTGGTAAGACTTCAACTGGAAGAAGTACCTGCAGAGTAGATTCTTACCAAGCCCTGGATATGTCTGCTCAGTCTTCAGGAATGCTGATTTTGTCTTGGATCAAGGTCTGTATAATAAGACACCTAGTTATGTGACTAATATATTCCTCAGAACATATTCATGCACCACAAAACACCATTTCAGTTAGCGACAGACAGCGTATATAGTAGTGGTCCCATAAGATTATAATGGAGCTGAAAAATTCCTATTACCTAGTGATGTTGGAACTATCATAACACCATGGCGCATGCATTCCTATCATACTTAAGATGATACTGGTGTAAAGAGATATACTGGAGGCGGTGCTGTGGCACAGCAGGTTAAAGTCCCAGCTTGCAGCGCCAGCACCCCATATGGGTACCTGTTCGAGTCCCGGCTGCTCCTCTTCCAAGCCAGCTCTCTGCTGTGGCCTGGGAAAGCAGGAGAAGATGGCTTAAGTCCTTGGGCCCCTGCACCTGCATGGGAGATCCAGAGGAAGCTCCTGGCTCCTGGCTTTGGATGGGCACAGCTCTGGCCATTGTGGCCATCTGGGGAGTGAATCAGCAGATGGAAGACCTCTCTCTCTGCCTCTCCTTCTCTCTCTGTGTAACTCTAACTCTCGAATAAATGAATAAATCTTTAAAAAAGAGATTTATTTATTTATTCAAAGGTCAGAGTTACACCCAAAGAGATTTATTTATTTATTTGAGTCTCAGAGTTACAGAGACAGAGAGGTCTTTCATCCACTGGTTCACTCTCCAATTGGCCACAGTGGCCGGAGCTGGGCCAATCTGAAGCCAGGAGCCAGGAGCCTTTTCTGGGCCTACCATATGAGTGCAGGAGCCCAAACACTTGGGTTATCTTCCACTGCTTTCCCAGGCCATCAACAGGGAGCTGGATCAGAAATGGAGCAGCCAGGACTTGAATCGGCGCCTATATGGGATGCCGGTGCTGCAGGCAGAGGCTTAACCTACTACATTACAGTGGTGGCCCCCATGAGCACCAGGTTTTGTCCCGGGTGCTCCCACTTCTGATATAGCTCCCTGCTAATGTTCCTGGGAAAGAGGAGGAGAATGACAGACGTACTTGGGTCTCTGCTTTCCACATGGGAGACCCAGAGGAAGCTCCTAGCTTCAGCCTGGCTCAGCCCTGGCTGGTATGGCCATTTGGGGAGTGAACAAGCAGATGAAAGATCTCTCTCTCTCTGTCTGTCTCTCCCCACCACTTCTCTGTAACTCTGCCTTTGGGATAAATAAGTCAATGTTTTCTTAAAAAAGAAAATCGAAAAAGCCTACGCTATAGTAAAAGTGTTGAAATTCAGAAAGATCAAAATCTAAATTCTAGAATCCCTAACATCTAAAATTGCAAGCTTAAAGTTCCAAAAATATAATTCTGAAAAAAATCCTTTAAAACATAGTGATTTAAATTTTTAAAAAGAAATTTATTTTAAAGATAAATAAAAACAGAACACCTTTTAAAAAGATTCATTTATTTATTTGAATAAATGGAACCATAGGGAGAGAGAGGGATAGACAGAGAAAGAAATCTTCCATCTGATGGTTCATTCCCCAAATGGCCACAATAGTCAGTGCTGGAGCAGGCCAAAACTAGAATCAAAGAATTCTATGGGGCCACTGTGCTGTGGCACAGTGGGATAACGCCCTGGCCTGAAACGCCAGCATCCCATATGGGTGCCTGTTCGAGACCCGGCTGCTCCACTTCTGATCCAGCTCTCTGCTATGGCCTGGGAATGCAGTAGAAGATGGCCCAAGTCCTTGGGCCCCTGCACCTGTGTGGGAGACCCAGAAGAAGCTCCTGGCTCCTGGCTTTGAATTGGCGCAGCTCCAGTCATTGCGGCCAATTGGGGAGTGAACCAGCGGATGGAAGACATCTCTCTCTCTGAGCCTCTCCTCTCTCTGTGTAACTCTGACTTTTAAATAAATAAATAAATTTTTTTAAAAAACAATTATATGTAGGTGTCCAATGTAGGTGGCAGGGGGTCCAAATGCTTTGGCCATCTTCCACTACCTTCCCAGGTACATTAGCTGGAAGCTGGAGCAGAAGCAAAGCAGCTGAGACTTAACCAGACTCTTTGATATGAGATGCCAGAATCACAAGCAGTGGCTTAACCTGCTGTACCACAAAGCTGGGCCATGACAGAAGACTTCATAGGACACTTTATACAATAAAATAGCTAATAACAACACATATTTTTGCAAGCAGAAATATCTAATCAACAGTCAAATTGAGATAACACTTACTAGCAGGTAAACTATATTCATAAAAATGTCAAAAAGTGAAATGTACAAACGCATATTACCTCTTTTAAAAATTTTTTTTATGGGGGCTGAGGCTGTGGTGTAGTGGGTAAAGCTGTTGCCTGCATTGCCGGCATCCCTGGGCTCTGGTTCAAGTTCCAGCTGCTCCACTTCCAAGCCAGCTCTCTGCTGTGGCCTGGGAAAGCAGTAGAAGATGGCAGAAGTCCTTGGGCCCCTGCACCCACATGGGAAGACTCAGAGGAAGCTCCAGGTTCCTGCCTTTGGATTGGTGCAGCTCCAGCCATTGAGGCCAATTGGGGAGTGAAGCAGAGGATGGAAGACTTCTCTTTCTCTCTGCATAACTCTGACTTTCAAATAGATAAATAAATCTTTAAAACAATTTTTTTATGGGTGTGGTGCTATGGCATAGTGGGCTAAGCCTCTGCCAGTGGTGCCAGCACTCCATATAAGTGCTTGTTCAAGTCCTGGATGCTCTTCTTCTGATTCAGCTCTCTGCTATGGCCTGGGAAAGCAGTAGAAGATGGTCCAAGTGCTTGGGCCCCTGCACTCATGTGGCAGACCTGGAAGAAGCTCCTGGCTCCTGGCTTTGGGTCAGCCCAGCTCGGCCATTGTTGCCATTTGGGAAGTGAACCAACTGATGGAAGACCTCTCTCTCTGTCTTTCCCTCTCTGTCTGTAACTCTACCTCTCAAATAAATAAATATTTTAAAAAGATTTATTTATTTATTTGAAAGTCAGTTATGGAGAGAGCAGAGTGCATGCACACAAACACAGACACACACACACACACACACACAGAGGGGGGGGCTGGGAGAATCTTCCATTTACTGGTGTGGTGAATGAGAAGGCCATGCCAAGATGGCCCTGGCAAGCAAGCATCAGTTACTCAGGAATGGCTTTGGAAACCACCTGGGAAACAACCTAGCAATGGAGGCTGCCTGGCAACAGACTGTGGTTGGTTAGCGCATAGACTGCCCCATGACCAGATTGGCTGCCTCGGCTATATAAGCTGCTGTACCAACTGAAATAAATGAGTCTGAAGGCTGCTTGCCTGTGGCCCGCGTTCACCCGACTCCTGGGGTCTGTATGGTGACTCTGTGCCTCTTGCCCCCACCATGATCCTTCTCTCAGAATGAATCCACATCAACATACTGGTTCACTCTCAGTGACTGCAATGGCCAGGGCTGGGCCAGGCTGAGGCCAGGAGCTAGGAGCAAGGAGCTTCTTCCAGGTCCTCCACATAAGTGCAGGGTCCCAAGTATTTGGACCATCTGCTGCTGCTTTCCAAGGTCATTGACAGGGAGCTGGATCAGAAGTGGAGCAGCCAGGACTCAAACCAGTGACCATATGGGATGCCAGCACTGCAGACCATGGCTTAACCTGCTGTGCCACAGCACTGGCCTCCAAAAACATATTACTATGGTTGATGATTGTGCATATAGCTTTGTAATTTGGGTCATCTGAAATACCATGGCTATTATCTGAGTTGTTTGGTGGAGATTGATCACACACCTCTATGGGTCACCACCACATATCTAGTTGCACAAAGAGCTAGGATGTTAACAAGTCTCATCTTCCACAAATGCACATGTACAAAAACAACATCTTTTCATCTATCTATTTGAGGAAGTTTCAATGACACATATGCAGAATGCTTATACACAATTTTATGATAATGCACTTTAGTGGATAGAAGCTTGTAAAAAAAAACCATTAACAAATCAGAATGTTCTTTGTTTAAAAAGATTTTATTTATTTATTTGAGAGATAGAGTTGCAGATAGTAAGAGGAAGAGACAGAGAGAAAGGTCTTCCTTCCGTTGATTCACTCCCCAGTTGGCCGCAACCGCCGGAGCTATGCTGATCCAAAGCCAGGAGCCAGGATCTTTTTCCCACATGGGTGCAGGGGCCCAAGCACTTGGGCCATCTTCTACTGCCTTCCCAGGCCACAGCAGAGAGCTGGACTGGAAGAGGAGTAGCTGGGGCTAGAACCAGCGCCCATAGGGGGTGCCAGTGCTGCAGGCAGAGGATTAACCTACTGCACCATGGGCACCGGCCCCAGAATTTTCTTTTCTTTTTTTAATTTATTTATTTACTTGAAAGTCAGAGTTATACAGAGAGAAGAGAGAGAGAGAGAGAGACAGAGAGCTCTTCCATCCACTGGTTCACTTCCCAAATGACCACCAACAACTGGAGCTGCACTGATCTGAAGCCAGGAGCTTCTTCTGGGTCTCTCACACGGGTGCAGGGGCCCAAGGACTTGGGCCATCTTCTACTACTTTCCCAGGCCACAGCAGAGAGCTGGATCGGAAGTGGAGCAGCCAGCTCTAGAACCAATGCCCATATGGGATGCTGGCACTGCAGGTGGTGGCTTTACCCACTATGCCACAGAGCCAGTCCCCCCCCACCTTTTTTAAAAATATTTATTTATTTATTTTGAAAGGCAGAGTTATAGAGAGGCAGAGGCAAAGAGAGAGGTCTTCCATCCGCTGGTTCACTCCCCAAATGGCCATCATGGTCAGAGCTGAGCCCATCCAAAGCCAGGAGTCAGGAGCTTCCTCTGGGTCTTCCACATGAGTGCAGGGCCCATGGACTTGGGCCATGCTCTGCCGCTTACCCAGGCACATTATCTGGGAGCTGGATCAGAAGTGGAGCAGCTGGGACTTGAATTGTCACCCATATTGGATGCCAGCACTGCAGGCAGCGGCTTTACCCACTACGCCACAGTGCCGGCCCCCAGAATTTTCTAAAACTGTTTACACAACTTCTATATTCAGTATCGCAAATTATGTGAAAAAGAAATACACAGAAAAGTAAATTCTAGAAAATAATGCTGGTAATTTAAAACAGAGCAAGCAAAGCTACACAAAAGAAAAAAAAAACTAAAAAGAAAAGTTAACGTATGAAACAGTTTTTCACAGCGGTGTCTTGTGATCAGTTGCACAGAGGTGGTCCATAAGATATGGCCATACTCGTGATCATCACATACATTTGGAAGTCTTTCATCAAGATGATGAGCTGCTTTTTCTCTTTAGGGCATAGCTGTCCTCAGAGAATGCATTCACCTTCATCTTCTACCTTTCTCTTTCTGAAATACTTCTGATTTGATATACACCAAAATGAGCATTCCCTATTATAGTAAGTGTCTTCTTTTCCTACTGTGCACATAATTATTTTTGAACCAGGCAGTAATTTTGCTGGCTTCTTCAGGCAAGTTTGGCTTTAATTCATTAAAACTCCTGGAATTTAATCAACTGGAAGGAATGCCAATGCAATCAAATGGCATATTTTTAAATTGAAATTTTCATAGTTGTCCTGTCATATGGCCAATTAATTACGCAGAATTGAGCTTTCTAATTCTTTTATGCAACCTTTTATTCCCATGGGAATTGGAGTTTTGGGATTTTTAGCTTTCAGGATATCAACATTTGGGATTTTAATCATTAGGGATTTTAATATTTCAGAATTTCAATATTCAAGATTATGGCATTAAGGGTTGTATCTTTAGGGAATTGTGTCTTCTGGGATTGTGGTTTGCATCACACTGAGATAAGATGTGGAGTTAGAAAACTGACTTTTTCTTTTCTTTCTTTCTTTCTTTTTTTTTTTTTTTTGACAGGCAGAGTGGACAGTGAGAGAGAGACAGAGAGAAAGGTCTTCCTTTTGCCGTTGGTTCACCCTCCAATGGCCGCCACGGCCGGCACACTGCGGCCGGCACACAATGCTGATCTGAAGCCAGGAGCCAGGTGCTTCTCCTGGTCTCCCATGGGGTGCAGGGCCCAAGCACTTGGGCCATCCTCCACTGTACTCCCTGGCCATAGCAGAGAGCTGGCCTGGAAGAGGGGCAACCGGGACAGAATCCGGTGCCCCGACCGGGACTAGAACCCGGTGTGCCGGTGCCGCAAGGCGGAGGATTAGCCTAGTGAGCCATGGCGCCGGCTGAAAACTGACTTTTTCAAAAAGTTTTTCAAATTTATTTGAAAGACAGTTACAGAAAAAGGTAGAGACTGATTTTCTATCTGCTAGTTCACTCCCCAAACGGCCACAATGGCCGGAGTTGAGCCCATCTGTAGCCAGGAGCCAGGAGCTTCCTCTGGGTCTCCCATGTCGGTGCAGGGGCCCAAGGATTTGGGCCATTCTCTGCTGCTTTCCCAGGTGCTTTAGCAGGGAGCTGGATTGGAATTGGATCAGGTGGGACCATATGGGATGCCAGTGCCTCAGGCCAGGGCTTTAACTCGCTGTGTCACAGCACTGGCCCCGAAAACTGATATTGTTGCTTCTGACCCTGGGTAGGCCTAGGCTAACAATGTATGTGTGTCTTAGTTTTTCACAAAAAGTTTACAAAATAAAAACACAATAAAAAGAAAAAAGCTTATGGAGTAAGGATATACAGAAAAAAAGTTTAATGATTTATTTATTTGAAAAAACAGAGTTACAGAGAGAGGGAGAGACAGAGGGTGAGAGATCTTCCATCAGTTGGCAGCAAAGGCAGGGGCTAAGCCAGACCAAAACCAGGAACCAGGAGCTCTATTCAGGTCTCCCATGTGGGTGCAGGGGCCTAAGCAATTGAGCCCTCCTCCGCTGCCTTTCCAGGCCATTAGCAGGGAGCTAGATTAGAAATGGAGCAGTCAGAACAAAAACAGGTGCCCTCATGGGATGTTGGCCATTGCAGGCGGCAGTTTAACTGGCTACACCACAACACCAGCCCCAATATTTTGCATGGTTGTATGATGTATTTAAGTGTTATTACAAAGGAGTTAAATGTTGAAAAAAAAATAAAAAGTATAAAGTAAAAAAGATACAGTAGCTAAAGTTAATTTACTATTGGTGAAAGAAAAGTATTTATCTATTTATTTGAAAGTCAGAGTGTTAGAAAGGGAGAGGGAGAGGGAGAAGGAGAGGGAGAGGGAGAGGGAGAGGGAGAGGGAGAGGGAGAGGGAGAGGGAGAGGGAGAGGGAGAGGGAGAGGGAGAGGGAATCTTTCATTCGCTGGTTCATTCCCCCAAAGGGCTGCTAAAGCTAGGGCTAGGCCATGCTGAAGCCAGGAGCCAGGAACTCCATCTGGGTTTCCTACTTAGTTGGCAGGGACACAAGTACTTGGGCCATCATCCTCTGCCTTGCTAAGTGCATTAGCAGGAAGCTGGATTGGAAGCAGAGTAGCCAGGTCTCTAACTGGCACTCTGATATTGAATAGATTGAGTTCTATGCAGGCATAGTAAGTGGCAGCTTAAGCCACTGTGTTACAACACTGGCCCCAAGAACATTTTTTTGTAAGTTAGTGTAGGCTAAATATGCAGTGTGTATAAAGTCTGCAGTAGTGTGTAGTCATGTCCTGGGTCTTCAAATTCACTCAGCACTCACCTACTGACTCAGAGCACCTTCCAGTCCCACAAGTTCCATTCATGGTAACTGTGCTGTACAGGTTGTGTGTGTGTGTGTGTGTGTGTGTGTGTTTTAAATATTTAAATGTTTCATACCATATTTATTACTGTACCTTTTCTCTGTTTGGATATATTTAGATTTACAAGTACTTACCATTGTATTACAATCACCTACAATAGTGCAGGTTTGTAGCCTAAGAGCAATAGAATATACCTTATATGTGTAGTAGGCTCTATTATCTGTTTGTGTAAATACACACTATGATATTCACACAATGATGAAACTGCCTAATGATATTTTCTAAAATGAATGTCTGTTGTTAAATGATGACATATTGAAGTCCACTGTTTGTCCCCTGGGGTCTTCAGAAATAATCCTGGGAGGATATGAGTTCTGTATTAGAGTATCTGTCCTAATTTTGTGTTCTTATTTTGATACTTATTTTAAAAAGATCTTTAGATAGGTGTGCTGTGAATCATTTGGATGACCACTTTATAACAGAGGGTTAACATATGATTCCTGGGTTTGAGTCTGCTTTTCGGGTTTTTTAATTATTTGAAAAGCAGAGACAGATAAACAACTCCCATTTATTGGTTTACTCCTCTGAATGCCTGCAATGCCTTGGCTAAAGCAGGGAGCTGAGAACTCAATCCAGGTCTCCAACATGGGTATCAGGGACCAAACTGATGGAGTTGACTCCCAAGTTAACATTAGCAGGACTCAGATCTGTGCACTCTGATGTGGGCTGCATGCGTTCTAATTAGTATGTCAATCTTTGTGCCACTCACTCACTCCTTAAGTCTGCTTTTGAAATTCCAAGCAGTAAAACTAGAATGGAATTAGGTTAATTGGGTAAGGAAGAGAAGTAAAGGCTAGATGTGTGATGTAACAGCAAAGATTCCATAGTAGCTTGGTGAAAAAAGAGAATGTAATAATATCAAAAAATCTTAAAAAAAATCTGACATATTCAGCTGCATGTGATACATTTGTTTCCACAAAATAACATCATCCTTTATATGTCACTGGTGAGCCTTTGAATTTTATTGGTTTTTATGGCTTTATGGTGATTGGGAAAAAGATGTCCACAAGGCACAAGTCAACTCAAGTTATTCTCTGATGTTTTTCTGTTGAAACAATGGGGAAGATCTGTCTTTCCTCTCAGGCCTACCACCATAAGGATGTGTTCCTAGAGTTGCCTAAACCTCTGACACTTGGAAAAGTCTATGAGATTGAGAGACTGAAAAGGAGTGTTCCAGCATGTTTAGGCTTCAGTTCCAGGCCCTGAGATCCTTAGAACTACCCTGATTCCTTCAGTTCCTCTTTTTTTTTTAATTTTAAAAAAGTTTATTTGAAAGGCAGAGAGAGAGAGAGAGAGAGAGAGGTCTTCCCTCTGCTGGTTCACTGCCCAGATGGCCATGATGGCCGGAGCTGAGCCAATCCAAAGACAGAAGCTTCTTCTGGGTCTGTCACACGTGTGCAGGGGCCCTAGGACTTGGGCCATCTTCTACTGCTTTCCCAGGCCATAGCAGAGAGCTGGATGGGAAGTGGAGCAGCTGGGATGAGAACTGGCACCCATATTGGATGCCAGCACTGCAGGTGGCAGTTTTATCCTCTATGCCACAGTGCCGGCCCCCCTGCAGCTTCTCTTGATGCCAGATGTTATTCTAGTCTTTTTCTAACAAATATAATAACTTTTATTTAATCTAAATTGAATTCCTGTCATTTACAAACCCAAAACCTGAACTAATATGATTACTAAATAAAATGTGTAAAAATTAAAAAATATATATACCAATGAATAGGTAAGACTGGGAACAATTCTATAGCTTATCAAAAGAGAACATGTGAAATAAGCTATGGCATGTACATTCCCACTATAGGATGCATATCAGCTGTAAGAATGAGGACACTTCCATTATACTGACCTAGAAAGATCTCCAAGTTCACTATTAAAGTAAAAAGCACATGCTACAGAACAGTATATGAGTATGTCATTGTTTGTGTGATATATACTATGTTTGTGTATGTCCATCCCATTCTTATACAGTAACATACCGTATATTTACATTCATATGTTGTTGCATTTTCATAATGAATCGCAGCCTATGGGGGAAAGGCGAGGGTAAAGGGTACTATGGGTGAGAATAATACTTTCATGTGGGTCCCTTATTCTAACACTTTGACTTTTGAACCATATAAATAGGTTATCTGTTCAAAACTATAATCATATCAAATGTATTCACAGATTCAAAGTTAGAGTTCTGTTTCCAAAGATCTAGGAAATACATCTTCCTTGTATTTTGCCCTAACATTCTTTTCTGCAGTCTATGTTTAGCACTTGGTATTTTTTTTTTTTTTATTTTGCAACTGAACATGGTTGTCCACCTGAGAATGCCCAGGGAAGCTGGAAGCCTCAACAGGTTTTTCTCTTCTGAGAAATATTTGATAAAACCATCCAGAAAGTAAATTATGTATGTTTTCAACCTCTTAGTTGGATTAGAGTATTTAGATAAAATTTGAATCCCACTACTCCAGTTATTATAGGAATAGTACTACTAAATCTTTGGTTATGACATTTGAATAGGAAGAAGATACCTAAATATATTTCTACACTAAATCAACAGTCCTGAAATAAGGTAGATAATGGTTAAGTCTAAGTCACCTGTCATTATTTTGACATTACTCTTCTACTTTTGCTGATCACTCAATATTTAAATGTTATGGATAAATCTTGTTTTGTTAATGATACCCCAGATCCAAATTTTACAATATTTTTACTCATCTGAATCTTTGAGTTTCTCAACAGTAAGGACTCTCAACTTACAATTCATTAGATATAATTCAGAGGAGCTATTAATTTGGATAGGTTTAAAAAATGACATATTTATTTCTACTAAGTTCTAACTGAAATATGGCAGTTCTTTTCCATATGATGCAAATAATAGGCCAAATAACATCAGCAGCACCTGTGACTCAGTTACCAACAGAAATCATAAATCTTTTCAAGTCATATTCGATTTGTTATAGATATCTCCAAAATCATTAAATCTCCAAAATCCCCACTATTTCAGAATTGCAGCAGCTACTAAACCCAATACTAGATATTGTTTACAAAGTTCATTAATACATACAAGCAAGTGTACTTCAAAAAGTTCATGGAAAGATGGAACTGAAAGAGAAGTTTATTTTGGTACAAAAAATTTGAAAGCCATGCATACAAGGAGTTTTCAAAGGGTACATAGGAAATGCATATTATGAAAAAAGTATTAATGGATTTCAAACATTTATGGATCAAAATAAACTTATTCTTCTTTGCATAAACTTTTTAAAGTATCCTAATATATATCAAATACTTGGATGACTTTTTCCATGACTGTCTCCTTGTTAATCCTATGTATTAATTATTTTAGACAATTAATTTTATTTTGATAAGGGGTCCATAGGCCTCACGAGACTGCCAAAGTAGTGTCTACCACAAAAAGAGGCTAAGAAGCTCTATTAGTTTTCTCTTGGTGCATAACAAATTACCAAAATTCAAGGGCTTAAAACAACACAAAATTATTGGCTCACAGTTTCTGTGCTTCTCACAGTTTTCCACTTTAGCTGGGTTGCCTGGACATCATCCCACAGGCTGAGACCCATGTGCTGACTGGAGCTATGGTCTCATCTGAGGCTTGAGGACCTCTTGCAAGCAAATACAGTTGTTGTCAGACTTCATTTCCTGTATGGTCAGCAGCAGAGATAGCTCTTTTGTTTCTAGCCTCTAGATCTTTTCTTTTTTTTCATTTTATTATTATCATTTAAAAAATTAATTAGTTTTTAATAGGTTCAATATGTTTATAGATACAATTCTTTTTTTAACTTTTATTTAATAAATATAAATTTCCACTGGATTACAGTGGCTTCCCCCCCCCATAACTTCCCTCCCACCCTCAACCCTCCCATCTCCCACTCCCTCTCCCATTCCATTCACATCAAGATTCATTTTCAATTATACAGATACAATTCTAAGAACATAATGATATTCTCTTTCTTCCTCCTTCCCTGCCTCCCTCCCTCTTCCTTTCTCCCTCCCATCCTCTATTCTTCTCCCTTTCTGTCTTTCTGTAGTTTTTGAGATAACATATTTTAAATGTACATTGTAGTAAAAAGACTTAATATTTCACCAAATAAGAAGTTCAACAAGTAGAAAGCAAGAAGATCATAGTTTAGTGGGAATATAGACAACAGACATAAGCAATAATGACAACTGCAAAATTCCTTCACCTTTGATACATAAAGTAATATAATCATGGGAATGATATTCCATCACTTTCGCCACTTATATTGGCAAGAAGCAAGTCAGAGTTCCCACCTACATTCAAAGGGATGGAATTAAACAAGGGTATGACTCACTGGGGGACATTTTAGAATTCCTGATCTTCATGAAGGCAGCCTGGTAGAGAGGAAAGATACAGCCCATTAGAGACATGACTTGGGTTCCATCTGCTCCCATATAATGGGAACCTACTGTGCAAAGCACTCTGCCAGGTTCTGGACATATCTCTAAATCTCACTGTATGTCCTTAATAAGGTAGGCATTTTAAGCTATTGCTTAAAGTAAGGGAAATGGAAATTTAGAGAGGTTAAATGATTCATCCCGGGGTACGTAACCAACAAAGACATAAGGCCAATTTTGAATCCAGGTTAGAAAACAGTACATGAAATTTCACATACAATTCTAATAGGTTGAAGGTTCTGAAATTCATCTATGCATCCTAGGTTAATACTTAAAGAAAGATGCAATTATGTGTATAGCCAAAAGGAAAGAGGAGAAGGGAATGGTAAAGAAAAAATAGAGTTAAGGGCACAGACCCTGTAGTGAGACTGAGTTAGCACAGTCAGATCCCAGCTTTGTCACTTACTAGTTTTTAAGACTTTGGACAATGGGGCCGTTGTTGTGGTATAGTGGGTAAAGCTGCCATCTGTGATGCTGGTGTCTCATAAAGGCACTGGTTCAATTCCGAGCTACTCCACTTCAAATCCAGATCCCTGTTAATGACTTGGGTAAGCAATGGAGAATGGGCTAAGTGCTTGGGCTCCTGCAACCAAGTCAGAGACCTGGAAGAAGCTCCTGGTTCCTGGATTTAGCCCAGCCCAACCCTGGCTGTTGTGGCCATCTAGGGAGTGAACCTGCAGATGGAAGACCCCCCCCCCCCCAATAACTGTCTTTAAAATAAATCTTAAAAAAAAAAAGACTTTGGACAAGTCACCCCATCTCTCTGTTTCTCAGTCTCATCATTTGTAAAATAGGAGTTGTCATAATAGTAATCTGATATAAACCTCTTAGAGGAAATAAATGTATTATTACATGTGAAACATTTAGAACAGCATCTTATACCTAAAAAATACTAGATAAATATAGATAACCTTTATTATCTGCAATAGACTTAATGTTTGTGTTGCCCTAATATTCAAATTTTGAAACCCTAATCACAATGTGATGGCAATAGGATGTGAGGTCTTTGGAAGGTAATAAGGTTATGAGGATGGAGCCCTCATGAATGGGATTAGCACCACCCATATAAGTATTTAGCAGAATTTGACAAGACAAGTCTGCATCTGGTAAGAGGTCTCTGTGGTCCTTTAATTCAGTTTATATGCACCCATCTGGGTCCAAGGGCAGTCTTAATGTAGGCAGTAAAAGATGGATACCTGATTCCACAGGTAGCAAAAGAAAACTTGTGCCAAGGAATACTTTTCTCACCGAGGTTTTCACAAAATAATAATAATGCAAATGTATTTCCTTCTCCCTCACCCCCAATTTGAAAATGTTTCAGGGAAGAATGGCTTCATGGGGGACACTTTCTGAAAATCCTGAAATACAAATGAACAAGTTGCTAAAATCTGGGGTAAAAATTAACAGAACAGGGGCTGGCGCTGTGGCGCAGTGGGTTAAAGCCCTGGCCTGAAGCACCAACATCCTATATGGGCACCAGTTCTAGTCCCAGCTGCTCCTCTTCCTATCCAGCTCTCTGCTATGGCCTGGGAAAGCAGTAGAAGATGGCCCAAGTCCTTGGGCCCCTGTACCCACGTGGGAGACCTGGAAGAAGCTCCTGGCTCCTGGCTTTGGATCGGCACAGCTCTGGCCGTTGCAGCCAATTGGGGAGTGAACCATCAGATGGAAGACCTCTCTCTCTCTCTCTCTTTCTCTCTCTCTCTGCCTCTCCTCTTTCTGTGTAACTCTGACTTTCAAATAAATAAATAACTCTTTAAAAAAAAGAAAAGAAAATATGTTATGTGAAAAATGCCAGTCAAAAAGCTACATGCCATTCTACTTGCAGGATAGGCATGTGTATAGAGACAGAAAATTGATGAATGGTTTCCTAGGACTGAGACAGGGTGAGAGTATGGGGATTCACTAGTGAGACAAAGTGCTAATTGCTAATGAGTACAAAGTTTCTTTGGGGAATTGTGATACTATTTATAACAAAATAATGCTGATTCTTGCACATCAGTATAAATATACCAAAAAACACTTATTGTATTCTTTAAACAGGTGAACATTATGGTATGTAAAATATACATGAATTTTTTTTAACAAAATTGGAAAACAAAATGAAAAAGTGTCATTATTTCCTGATGCTTTGGCTGTGATCAGGAAAGTTCAAGGAAACTAAAGGAAAAAAATATAGTATTAAAATGAACGAATACCAAAATAATGTATAAAAATAAATAAATTACTATATATAAGCAACATTCACTTGGAAAGCATAGAGGAAATATGGATTTATTAATAAAAGAAGAAATGCAATATGACCTATGAGTGATATTATCAAATAAAATGCAATATGTAGATGAAAAAATTATAAATGCTAGTATATAAAGGAATCTTTAAAATGGAAAGATACACTGTATTCTTGGTTCAGGGGAATCAATAATATAAAAATATCAATCCTCCCTAAATTTATCACTATAATTAAATCTCAGTAAAGACACAAACAGGGGCCTGTGCTATGGCATAGTGAGCTAAGCCTCTGCCAGTGGTGCTGGCATTCCATATAGGCTGCTGTTTTGAGTCCCAGCTGCCCCTCTTCCGATCCAGCTCTCTACTATGGCCTGGGAAAGCAGTAGAAGATGGTCCAAGTGCTTGGTCCTCAGAACTCATGTGGGAGACCCAGAAGAAACTCCTGGCTCCTGGCTTTGGATCATCCCAGCTCTGGCTGTTGTGGCTATCTAGAGAATGAACCAGCAGATGGAAGACCTTTCTCTCTCTCTCTCTCTGCCTATGCCTCTCTGTAACTCTGCCTTTCAAATAAATTAATTAATCTTTTTTTTTAAATACACAAACAGGATTTGGGGATAAGAATGAACATGTGATGCTAAGTTTCTTACAAAAAATTCAGATTCAGTAATAGCCCAAAGAATTCTGAAGAACGGTGATAGGAGGGGGACCAATCTAGCTCCTACTAACACATATTACAAAGCTTTAGTAACTAAAGTTGTTTGGAAAAGGCACATAATTAGATAGACAAATCCATGGAGAATAAACAGATTCAAGTATGTATGGGAACTGAGAATACAATGTATTTTTACAAAAATCAAATATTTAGGAAAAAAGGTAACCAAATAAGTGAAAGATCTCTACAATGGAAATTATGAAATACTTATGACAGAAATCATCAAGGACATACAACACATGGAAAAATACTCCTTGTTCACAGATTAGAAGAATTAATATTGTTAAAATGTCCATACTGACTAAAGCAATCTACAGATTCAAAGCAATTCCTATCAAAATATCAATTATCTATTTAAAGAATCAGAAAACAATCCTAAAATTCATGTGGAACCACAAAAGGCTCACAATAGTCAAAGTGATTCTGAGAAATCAAGCTAGAGACACCATAATACCTGATTTCAGAGCTAACTACAAAGCTATAGTCATTAAAACAGCAAGGTATTGATATAAAAATCAACACATAGATCAGTGAAACAGAATAGAGAACCCAGCAATTAATCTATGGAGATACATTCAGCTGACTTTTAAAAAGATTTATTGGCCTGGCGCCGCAGCTCACTAGGCTAATCCTCCGCCTAGCAGCGCCGGCACACCGGGTTCTAGTCCCAGTCGGGGCGCCGGATTCTGTCCCGGTTGTCCCTCTTCCAGGCCAGCCCTCTGCTGTGGCCAGGGAGTGCAGTGGAGGATGGCCCAGGTGCTTGGGCCCTGCACCCCAAGGGAGACCAGGAAAAGCACCTGGCTCCTGGCTCCTGCCATCGGATCAGCGCGGTGCGCCGGCCGCAGCGCGCTGGCCGCGGCGGCCATTGGAGGGTGAACCAACGGCAAAAGGAAGACCTTTCTCTCTGTCTCTTTCTCTCACTGTCCACTCTGCCTGTCAAAAAAAAAAAGATTTATTTATTAACTTGGAAGGTAGAGTGACACACACACACACACACACACACCCCTGTCCGTGCATGCAGTGAGAGAGAGAGAGTGCACTACCTGCTGGCTTACACCCCAAATGCCTGCAAAAGTTGGTGCTGAGCAGGCTGAAACCAGGAGCCAAGAACTCCATCTGGGTTTTCCACATGGGAGACAGGAACCCAAGTACTTGGACCATCATCTGCTGCCTCCCAGGTTCATTAGCAGGAAGCTGGATTAGAAGCACATTGTTGCCAGAACTCAAAGCACTTAAATATCAAATGCAAGTGTCTGTGCCCAGGGACAACTTTATCTGCTGTGATACAACACGTGCTCCACAGCCAAGAACACACATTGGAGAAAAGATAATCTTTTCAATAAATGGTGCTGGCAAAACTGGATATCTGAATGAATGAAATTTGATCCCTACTTTTCTATATATAAAAAAATCAACTTAAGATTGAATACCCAAATATAAGACCTCAATCTATGAATTTGTTAGAAGAAAACATAGGGGAAATACTTCAGGACACTTGTGTAGGCAATGATTTGTTTTTCAAATAGGATTATATCAAACTCAGAAAGCTTCTGCATAGCAATGGAAATAATCAATATAGTGAAGAGACATCTGACAGAATGGGAAAAACTATTTGCAGGCTACTTATCTGACAAATGATTAACATCCAGAACATATCAGGAATTAAAAAAAAACTCAACAGATTAAAATAAAAAACTGATCTAGATAAGAAATTGGCAAAGGATCTGAATAGATAGTTCCCAAAAGAAGAAATACAAATGGTCAATAAAAATGTAAAAAAAATTCTCAGTAACACTATACATCAAGAAAAGACAAATCAAAATCATAATGAGATGTCACCTCTCTTCTGTTAGAATGGCTATTATCCAAAAGACAGAAAGTAATAAATGCAGGTGAGGATGTGGAGAAGGGGAACACTTACCTACTGTTCGTGGCAATGTAAATTAGTACAGCCACTATTAAGAGTATTATGGCGATTTCTTAAAAACTAGTAATAGAACTGACATATCAAAGAGATGCTTGCTCCATCATGTTTAATATAACACTGTTCACAATAGCAAACTATGGAATCAACCAAGGTATTAAACACTTTTAGCCAGTATATTGGGGTTAATAACGATATGTAATGCATAGCACTTGCTACTCTGTTCCATGTATTAGTACTTTACAAATATTAACTCATTTAATCCCCACAATGAGCCTATGAGGTAATTAAATATATAATCTCCATTTTGCATATGCATAAACTGAGGCACAAAGAAATCAACTAACTTTCATAAAACTACACAGCTATTAAGTGCAGAGCAAGAGTCCACACACTTTTTTTTAAAAAAAGATTTATTTATTTGAAAGAGTTACACAGAGAGAGGAGAGGCAGAGAGAGGGTCTTCCATCCGCTGGTTCACTCCTTGGATGGCCACAATGGCCAGAGCTGCGCTGATCGGAAGCCAGGAGCCAGGAGCTTCTTCTGGGTCTCCCACATGGGTACAGGGGCCCAAGGACTTGGGCCATCTTCTATTGCTTTCCCAGGCCATAGCAGAGGGCTGGATTGGAAGAGGAGCAGCTGGGACTAGAACTGGCACCCATATGGGATGCCGGCGCTTCAGGCTAGGGTGTTAACCCACTGCACCACAGCGCTGGCCCCATGAGTCCACACACTTGAATACTATGTTATACCACTGAACAAACATTCATAAGTATTTATTTAATAAGATTTATTGATTTATTTGAAAATCAGAGTTAGAGTGAGGAAGAGACAGAGATCTTTCATCCTCTCATTCATTCCCCAGATGGTCACAACATCTGGGGATTGGCCAGGCCAAAGCCAGGAGCCAGGAGCTTCTTCCAGGCCCCCCTCGAAGGTTGCAGGGGCCCAAGCACTTGGACCATCTGCAGCTTTTCCCAGGCCATTAGCAGGGAGCTGGATCAGAAGTGGAACAACACAGACCAGCACCCATATGGGATGCTGGCATTGTAAGCTGTAGCTTCACCTGCTATGCCAAAATGCTGGCCCCGTTTTACAGGTATTTTTGAAGAAAGTACAAATGAGTACCACCTCAGTGGAGGGACAATTTTTAAGTACCAATACCAATTTAAATGAATTTTTGCATTTCCACCAGCAATGAATGAGAGTTCCATTGTACCACATCCTCATCAGTGTTAGTTGTTGTCAGTGTTTTGTATTTAAGCTATTCTCATTTTAACTTGTAGTTCCCTTAAGACAAATGATGTTGAATATCTTTTCATATGATTTGCCTATTTTTAATTTTTTTTGTTTTTGTTTTCATATTGTCAAGTTTTAAGACTTTTTTTTGTATATTCTGGGTACCAGTTCTTTATTAGATATGTATTTGGAAAATATTTTCTATAAGTCTGTTGGTTGTCATTTCAATCTCTTAATAGAGTCTTTCAAAGAGCAGAAGTTTATAATTTTTTAAAACAGTCCAAAATGTCAATATTTCATTAATGAATTGTACTTATGATGTTGTATCTAAAGTACTATTGCCAACCCCACAGTCACTTAAGAGTTTTCTCCTATCTTGTTTTCTAGGAGTTCTATGGTTTAGTGTTTTTCCTTTAAGTATATGTTACATTCAGACTTAATTTTTTAAAATATTTAATTTATTTATTTGAGAGGTAGAGCTACAGACAGTGAGAGAGAGAGGGAGAGAGAGAGTGAGAGAGAGAGAGAATCTTCCTTCCATTGGTTCACTCCCCAAATGGCCGCAACAGCCAGAGCTGTGCTCATCCAAAGCCAGGAGCCAGGAGCTTCTTCTGGGCTGTTTAGATTACCCACTGAAGAACACTTAGGTTTTTTCAAGCGGCTGGAGGTGCCCAAGGACTTGGGCCATCTTCTACTGCTTTCCCAGATCATAGCAGAGAGCCGGATAGGAAGAGGGGCAGCCGGGACTAGAACCGGCACCCATATGGGATGCTGGCGCTGCAGGCAGAAGATTAACTTACCGCGCCATGGTGCCGGCCCTGCAGAGTTAATTTTTATGAAGGGTGTAAGGTCTGTGTCTACATGATGATAATAATGATGATGAGGATGTCCAGTTGTTCCAGCACCATTTATTGAAAATATTAACTTTTGTGAATGGAATTTTCTTTGCTCCTTTGTCAAAGATCAGTTGGCTATATTCACATGGGTATATTTCTGGACTATTTTGTTCCACTGATCTATTTGTCTATTTTTTACCCACACTGTACTGGGTGAATGCCATATAATATCACACTGTAGTGATTATTATAGTTTTATAGTAAAACTTGATATCAGGTGGTTGTGGCCATATGACAAAATGTTCACAAAGTAACTTGGTAATATAATGATTAGAATTGTGTTCAGTCTATAGGTCATGATGGAAAAGACTGACACCTCAATGATACTGAGTTTTTCTATCCATGTACAATGATAACTTTATTTATTTAGAATCTTCTTTGATTTGTTTTATTAGAGTTTTATAGTTTCCCTAATATAGATCTTATTTTAATTTTAAACCAAATTATATTTCTGTTTTTCATGGTGTCCCACTTCCAAACCTTGGAAATGACTTCAGTGTTTCTCATTCAGTCCTTAGGTCATTAGCTACCAAGTCCTGTATACACTTGTTCCTAAATAATTTGAATGCATCTAATTTTCTCCATCCTCACTTTAAACATCTTAATTAAGACCACAATCATGTCATGTGGAGGACTTTGACAGCCTTCTTACTTGTGTTTCTCTTTCCATTCATGGCATTTTCAAATCAATGCCTCTTGTGGTAAACAAAGTAATTACATGTTTCTAAATTGAAATTTTCTGTTGAAATAATTGATTCCCATGGATTTGTTACACAGAGATCTAATATATCCACTACCCAGGTTTTTTCCAAAGGTAACATCTTACAAAACTGTACAGGATATTGACATTGGTACAATCTACCAATCTTATTAAGATTTATCCAGTTTAACAATACTCATTTGTGTGTATAATTTAGTTGTGTACAATCTTATCAACTGTAAGTTAGTGTACACACCACTATAATCAAGATAATGGATAGTCTTATTCCTTGTGGTGCCATTTAGTAATCACATCCACCTCTTTTTCTGCCTAACCCCCTCAACCCTAGACATTGGAATCACTAATCTGTTTTTCATTTCTAAAATTTTACCAATTCAAGAGCATCCTATAAACACACTGTTTCCTTTGGGACTGACCTTTTTCACTTAGTACAAACCCCTGGAGGTTCATCTAAGTTGTGGTGTACATAGTAACTTATTCCTTTTTTATTGCTTAGTAGTATTCCATGGTATGAACATACCACAGTTTAGATTACCCACTGAAGAACATTTAGGTTCTTTCAAGTTTTTGGCTATTATGAATGAAGCCTCTGTAATCTTTTGTGTATAGGTATTGATGTGCATGAAATATTTTTGTTTCTCTGGGATAAACCCTTAAGAGTCTTATTGTGTGTCAGATGGTTTACTTTTGTAAAAAAAAAAATTTACAAACTGTTTTAAAGAGGTGCTGTACCATTTTAAAGTCCCATCAGCAATGAATGAAGTAGCTAGGTTATCCACATCCTCCCTAGAAATTGGTGTTGTCATTATTTTTTTCTATTTTAGTCATTTTGACAGGTGTGTGGAAATATTGAACTGTGGTTTGAATTTGCATGTCCTTTTTTTAAAGATTTATTTATTTATTTGAAAATTAGAATTACACAGAGAGAGGAGAGGCAGAGAGAGAGGTCTTCCATCTGTTGGTTCACTCCCCAATTGGCTGCAATGGCCGGAGCTGTGCCGATCCGAAGCCAGGAGCCAGGAGCTTCCTCCGGTCTCCCATGCAGGTGCAGGGGCCCAAGGACTTGGGCCATCCTTCACTCCTATCTCAGGCCATAGCAGAGAGGTGGATTGGAAGAGGAGCAGCTGGGACTAGAACTGGCGCCCATATGGGATACCAACACTTCAGGCCTGGGCGTTAACCCGCTGTGCCACAGGGCCAGCCCCTGAATTTGCATTTCTTAAAGGCTAGAGATGTTCTCATGTGCTTTTTTGGGCTATCTGTATATCTTCTTCAGTGAAATGTTTCTTGCTCATTATCTAATTGCATTGTTCATATTTTTACTGTTGAGATTTGAGAGTTCTTTATATATTCTAGATGCATCCTTTGCTAGATAAGTGGTTTGATAATATTTTCTCACAGATTGTAGCTCCCCTTTTTATTTTCTGAACAGGATATTCACAGAGACAAATTTTTTTTGACAGGCAGAGTGGACAGTGCGAGAGAGAGAGACAGAGAGAAAGGTCTTCCTTTGCCGTTGGTTCACCCTCCAATGGCCACCGTGGCTGGCGCGCTGCGGCCGGCGCACCGCGCTGATCCGATGGCAGGAGCCAGGTGCTTTTCCTGGTCTCCCATGGGGTGCAGGGCCCAAGCACTTGGGCCATCCTCCACTGCACTCCCGGGTCATAGCAGAGAGCTGGCCTGGAAGAGGGGCAACCGGGACAGAATCCAGCGCCCGGAATGGGACTAGAACACTGTGTGCCAGCGCCGCTAGGCGGAGGATTAGCTAGTGAGCCGCGGTGCCAGCCCCCAGAGACAAATTTTAAAAGTTTAATTTTAAAAGTTTAATGAAGTCCCATTATCATTTTTTACTTTGTTTAAAGATTTATTTAACTATTTGAAAGGCGGAGAGGAGAGGAGAGGAGAGGAGAGGAGAGGAGAGGAGAGGAGAGAAAACAGAAGAGAAGAGGAGAGATTCCATCTTCTGGTTTACTTGCCAAATGGCCACAGCATCCAGGGCTGGGCCAGGATGAAGCCAGGAGCCTGGGGCTTCATCTGGGTATCCCATGTGGGTGGCAGGGGTGCAAGCACTTGGGCCATCTTCTGCTGCTTCTCCAGGTGCATTAGCAGGGAGCTGAATTAGAAGTGGAGAAGACAGGACTTGAACTGATGCCCATATGGGATACCAGCATTGCAGGCAAAGGTTTAACCCACTATACCACAATATCAGCCCCTATCACTTTTTACATTTAGAGACGGTATTTTTGGTTCCAAATCTAAGAATTCTTCACCAAATTCTATTCCCAAAGATTTTTCTCCTATGTTTTCTTCTGAGATTGTGATAGTTTTACATTGTACCTTTAAATCTATGCTCCTTTTTGAGTTAATCTTTGTATAATGTGTAAGGTTCAGATTGAAGTTTATTTTCTTTTCATTTGTCTATGACTATCATATTTTTCTGGCATGATTTATCAAAAAGACTATCCTTCCTCTTTTGAAATGGGTATATCTGTATGACTCTATTTTTAGCTTTCTATTCCCGTCCATTAATTCATATGCCTATCATTCTGCCAATCATGACAGTTTCATGATTTCTCTAACTATACAATGAGCCTTAATATATGAGGTAGAATGATTTTGTCTATTTCTTCTTTTCCAAGGTCATTTTAACTACTCAGGGACTGTGACTTTTCATATACATTTTTGAATAAGTAGGTCTATGTCTACAATAAAATTTCACTGGGCTTTGTTAGGAATTGTATTAAATCTTTAGATGAATGTAGAAGTTAACATCTTTACTATATTGAAACTTCCAATCCATAAATATAGTGTATGCTTTCATTTATTTGTTCTTTTGATATATTCATTAGCATTTTATAATGTTCAAAATATAGATCATGTGTGTGTTTTGCTAAGTGTTTATGTAGTATTTAATTTTGTTTGGAGTGATTATAAATGGTATTGTGTTTTCAATTTTAGCTTCCACATGTTCAGTGTTAGCACTTAGAAATGTGATTGCCTTCTTTTTTTTTTTTTCCAGGGTGTCTTGGCTTTCCATGCCTAAAATACTCTCATGGGCTCTTCAGCCATATCCAAATGCCTTAAGGGCTGATTCTGAGGCCAGAGTGCTATTTAGGACATCTGTCATTCTATGAGTCTACTGTGTATCCCGCTTCCCATGATGGATCGTTCTCTCCCTTTTTGATTCTATCAGCTAGTATTAGCAGACACTAGACTTGTTTGCGTGATGCCTTTGACTCTTAGATCTATCAGTGTGATCAATTGTGAACTGAAATTGATCACTTGGACTAGTGAGATGGCATTGGTATATGCCACCTTGATGGGATTGTATTGGGATCCCCTGGCATGATTCTAACTCCACCATTTGGGGCAAGTCTGAAAAAAAAAAAGAAGACCTAAATGGAAGATCTCTGTGAGTGAGATGCCAGTGGAAAGAACGGGGCCATCAAAGAAGGAGGTACCTTTCTCTGAAGGGAGGAGAGAACTTCCACTTTGACTATGACCCTGTCGGAATAAGATTGAAGTCAGCAAACTCAAAAGGCTTCCATAGCCTTGGCAACCCATGACTAGAGCCTAGGGAGATTTCTGACGCCATAAACAAGAGTGTCAAATTGTTAAGTCAACAACAGGAGTCACTGTGTACTTACTTCTCATGTGGGATCTGTCCTTAGTGTGTTGTCCAAAGTGAAGTAATGCTATAACTAGTACTGAAACAGTATTTTACACTTTGTGTTTCTGTGTGGGTGCAAACCGATGAAATCTTTACTTAATATATACTGAATTGATCTTCTGTATATAAAGATAATTGAAAATGAATCTTGATGTGAATGGAATGGGAGAGGGAGCGGGAGATGGGAGGGGTGTGAGTGGGAGGGAAATTATGGGGGGGGGAGCCATTGTAATCCATTAACTGTACTTTGAAAATTTATATTTACTAAATAAAAAAAAGAAATGTGATTGCTTTTTTCAAAAATTTTTATTTACTTATTTTATTTTACAGTTAGAGAGAAAGAGAGAAGGAGCTAGGGACTTGGGGCCGGCACTGTGGCGCAGTGGGTTAACGCCCTGGCCTGAAACACCAGCGTCCCATATGGGCGCCAGTTCGAGACCCAGCTGCTCCACTTCCAATCCAGCTCTCTGCTATGGCCTGGGAAAGCAGTAGAAGATGGCCCAAGTCCTTGGGTCCCTGTACCCATGTGGGAGATCCAGAAGAAGCTCCTGGCTCCTGGCTTTGGATGGGCACAGCTCTGGCCGTTGTGGCCACCTGGGGAGTTAACCAGCGGACGGAAGAGCTCTCTTTCTCTGCCTCTCCTCTCTCTCTGTGTAAATAAAATAAATAAATAAAATAAATAAAAATAATTAAATATAAATAAAATAAAAATAAATAAATCTTAAAAAAGGAAGAAGGATATAGGGACAGACGGAGAGAATGATATTTTACATCACCCCCCAAATGCCCTCAACAGACAGGACTGAGACAGGCCCAAGACAGGAGCCTGGAACATAATCCAGAGAGCTCACCTAAGTGGCAGGAACCAACTACTTGGGACATCACCTGCTGTCTCCCCGGATGTGCCTCAGTAGGAAGCTGAAATTTGGAGTGGAGCTGAGATCATGAGCCCAGGCACTCTGATATACAATACAGGTATCCCAAGCAATGTTTTAACTAAGCTCTGCCTTTCAAGTAAATAAATCTTTTAAAAGAGGAAAAAAACTTCTTACCAAAAGCCATTCAGTGTAAAGAAGTCAGAATTTAAAGCCAAACATTTAAAAAGAAATACTAATAATAATAGGAAATAAAAAGGGTGAGAAGAAACTTTTGGAGGCGATCAATATCTTTCTGGCATTGATTGAAATGATAGTTTCAGGGTGTATATCTTTCTCCAAACTCATCAAGTGATACACATTAAGTTTGTACCATATTTTATATGTCAACCATACCTCAATAAAGTGATTTTTTAAAATAGAGCCAAGCACTTGTAATTTCTATTGTCAGACTCTGAATGCACATCACCACCTGTTAAGGTCAATATGTCTAAAACAAACACCCCCTCTAAATCCCACTGATTATTCCTTTACCTTCTCATATTTCTGCTCATGATGCCTTCATTGTTCCATTGGTCATACTGGGTTTTGAAGTTATATTCAAATTCTTTCTTTTGTTCGCCATCAATGTGCAACCAGTGATCCTGTCTGGTATTGCCTTTACATTTTGTCTCATCTGCTCTTTTTCTTTGCAGATCAACTCTGTCACCCTATTCTGTCACTGTAGTTTGCTACAGAAATGATATTCTGCTCTTTAGTCTCACCTTCCGTTTTCACTGTCCAATCCATCTATTCGTCTTCCTTTAAGACAAGGTCCATCAACGTCCAGCTTCTGTTACTTCATCTAGAAATGAAAAGATTGAAAGTATTACAAAGAACCTTCTGACATTTTCATCACTGAAGACACTTTCTGTTCTGCTTTTAACCTGTGGGACCCTGGATTAGAATTTTTTAATGTTAAAATTTTCCTTTGTTGAGAAGAATTAACTTGTTTTCCTTTTCAAAAAAATCAGACTCCCATAATTTCATCTTCTAATCTAATCAATGTCCCAGTTTGATTAATCTTAGTCCAAAGCAAATAATATTGACGTAGTAGTTTATCTGTATACCCTTATTTTGGAGAAATGTGTGATTCCCTTTTGGCTTTCTGAAATCCTCACAATCCTTCAAGTACCCTCAGCTCCCTAGATGCTGACCACTGGGTGAGTAATCTCTAAGGAATCTTTTAGCCCTGCCAATCTGTGATTCCTAAAGTATAGCACTGATCATGTAACTCCCCGTTGATTATTCTGTAAGGGCTCCCCATTGCCTCCTAAATTAACTATAAACTGCTTAGCCTGGAATTCAAAGCCTGCCACGCTCCAGCCCTAACATAATGTGTTTTTTTTCCAAATTGTGAGCTGACAGCCGTGCTTGCATGAGCAACAAACTATTAAGCCCAAGCATACATGCAGAGTTTAGTGCTATAATCACAAATAAAACTGACAACAAAGTTAATCTGACACACACTTAATGATATACCTAATGGTTATTGTGTTGGGTGGTAATTAGTCATAAATGGTAAGCAGTTCGCATAAATGATTGTAATTAGTATTACTTCTCTACACTCAGACCAATTTTTCTAGTTTCCTTCCTTACTATTAGTTCTTCAGCATCCCTAATCAGCATCAGTCCTGACAATTTTCGCTGATACCATGTACCACTTAATCATCATCATCACATACATGCACACACTCTTCCATACATTATGAGACAAAAGGTCTTGGCTCTTCCTCTCCAGCAGCTGAGGTTTTTCTATGCCCCCACCCCCACTGCCTCCTGCTGCCTGGGACTGAGGCCCCCCATAATGTGTCACATGTTTTGTCTCTTTCCTCTTGCCCAGCCCCCTCTTCTACTCATCCCTATACTTGAAGGTACTCCAAGCAGCTCATCCTTATTCTAGTACCAGAAAGCTCAAGGTTATAGAAATTCAATCCCCTATGGGATTGTTTCAGAGAGATGAGTTATGGATGGTCATTGGTAGTGTTGGGGAATCAGTAAGACAAGGGTCTTTCAGGGTGGTCAATACTAGATAGAAAGTGTTATAAAGGGAAGGCAGACACAGGGAGGCTGAGGTCTCAGAAAGAGGAGGTATGATTCCATTGCAATATGCTCATGACTAAGATTTTATAATTCCAAACATAGGTATTCAAATGACTGTAACTAAGATCCCAATTATGCAGTTGTCTGAAAGTATTGAAGTGATTTTTTAAAGTCACTACTCATATTTGTTTTATTATATTCGTAGCCTCCTTCCTGAACCAGAAGTTAGAAAAAGAGAGCATGGTCCTGAGCATATTTCTCGTTACCGGCCCCTTGTGCTACAGTGGACAAGCAAACGGCCTTTCCGTTTTTGCATCTGTAAATGGGTTTTAATCCCAGTCATGGTGCTTTTTGCCCAGTCTCAAAACTGAGGAAATGTCATCAATGACTGTGACCAACTCTTATTTTCATTGACTATCAAGTCCTTTACAAAGTGGCTCCTAAATGACAAATTCCTTTGCCTCTCTCCATCCCTACTGCTGGTACCTTAATTCAGGCTACCATTATCTTTCTTCTGGACCGCTGTGATAGCCTTCTAATTGAACTTATTTCCATTTACATGATTTTCAAACCCATTCTTCTCATGGCAGCTAGACTGATTCCTTTATTAATTGATGCAAAATTTGCATAAACATTTTAAATGTGCAATTCAAAGGCATTTAGTACACTCTTGATGCTGTGAAACCATCACTTCTATTTAATTTCAAAATATTTTCATCAGTTCAAAAGAAAACATCATATATTAACAATCACTATCTAACCCCTCCTTTCCCGCCAACCTCTGGAAACCACTAATCTGCTTTTTGTCTCTAAGTATTTGTCTATTCTAGATATTTTATATAAATGGAATCATATAACATGTGACTTTTACTGTCTGGTTTCATTTACTTAGTATAATGTTTTCGATGTTCATTCATGTTGTAACATGTATAGTACATAAATACTTTTCACGGATGATTAATACACCACTGTTTTATTCCACATTTTGTTTATTCATCATTTAATAGACATTTAGTTTTTTCCACCTTAAGGCTTATGTGAATAGTGCTGCTATGAACATTCACATGCACATATCTGTTTAAATAGCTGATTTAAATTTTGGCGGGTACATAGATTAGTTTTGCTAAGTCATATGGTGACTCTATATTTAACTCTTTTGGAAGAACTGCCAAAGTGTTTTATTTTCTTTTTTTTTTTAAGATTTATTTATTCTACTTGAAAATCACAGTTACACAGAGAGAGAAGGAGGTCTTCCATCCGCTGGTTCACTCCCCAGATGGCTGTAATGGCCGGAGCTGCACCGATCTAAAGCCAGGAACCAGGGGCTTCCTCCAGGTCTCCCACATGAGTGCAGGGGCCCAAGAACTTGGGCCATCTTCTACTTCTTCCCCAGGCCATAGCAGAGAGCTGGATCAGAAGTGGAGCAGCTGGGACTAGAACCGGCACCCACATGGGATGCTGGCACTGCAGGTGGTTGGCTTTACCTGCTACACCACATCACTGGCCCCCAAAGTGTTTTCTAAAGTGGTTATACCTTTTTACACCCCCCCACTATCAACTTGTTGGCCATATATATATATATATTCTTTTCCTTCCCTCTCTGCCTGCCCCTCCCTCCCTTCTTTTTCACCTCCCTCCCTCCCTCTTTTCCTTCCTTCCTTCCTTCCTTCCTTCCTTCCTTCCTTCCTTCCTTCCTTCCTCATATTGTTTGAAAGACAGAGAGACAGAGATAGAGAAACAGATAGAGTTCTTCTATCCACTGGTTCATTCCCCACAAAAAAAAAAAAAAAAAAAACACAACAGCTAGGGCTGCATTGGACCAAAGCCATGAGCCTGGAACCCAGTCCAGGTCTCCCACATGAGTTGCAAGGACTCAGGTTCTTGAGCCATCACCTGCTGCCTCCCAGGATAAGCATTAGCCGGACTCAAACCCAGGCACTCTGACATGGGATGGGGTGTCTCAAGTGGCATTTTAACCAGCCACTTAACCATTTAAATGCCCATGCCAACTACTATTTAATTTTAAATCAGTTTGGTTAATTTTTTGCCTCCTAAGAATTTGTCCATTTCATATATGTTATATAATTTGTTGACATACAAGCATCATAATATTCTTTTATAATTATTTTTGTTTCTTTAACATGTATAGTAATAATGACACTTCTATTTTTCCTTTTACTAACTTGAGTCTTCTCTTTTTATCCTGGTCAGTCAAACCAGGGAAATTTACAGAAGAATTCACACTAATCTTTCTTAAATTTTTCCAATATATAGAAGTCATTCCAAACTCATTTTCTAAAACCAACATCACCTTGACACCAAAAGTAGGCCAAGACATTAGAAGAAAGCAAGATATAGACTAACGTCCCTGAAAAACATAGATATAAAAATATTTAGTAAGATACTAGTAAAATTAAACAGCACATTTAAAGGATCGTACACCCTGGAGAGTGGAATTTATTCTAGGAATGCAAGAATGGTCATTCCACATAAGTCAATCAACATAATAAAATAACACATAAACAAAATGAAAGCAAAAGCATATTATAATCTGTATTGTCTTATATCCTCTATTATTATCTACACTCTATTATTTCTTTCTTTATTTTTAAAGATTTTATTTATTTGAGAGGTAGAGTTACAGAGAGTGAGAGGGAGAGACAGAGAAAAAGGTCTTCCTTCTGTTGGTTCACTCCCCATTGGTCGCAATGGCCGGAGTTGCACCGATCCAAAGCCAGGAGCCAGGAGCCAGGTGCTTCTTCCTGGTCTCCCATGTGGGTGAAGGGGCCCAAGAACCTGGGCCATCCTCCACTGCCCTCCCAGGCCACAGCAGAGAGCTGGATTGGAAGAGGAGCAGCCGGGACTAGAACTGGTGCCCATATGGGATGCC
Source organism: Oryctolagus cuniculus (assembly GCF_964237555.1). Lineage (NCBI taxonomy): Eukaryota > Metazoa > Chordata > Mammalia > Lagomorpha > Leporidae > Oryctolagus > Oryctolagus cuniculus. The sequence continues at coordinate 118,590,658 of NC_091453.1, read as the reverse complement.
GACGCTACAGGCGGAGGATTAACCTACTGCACCACAGCGCCGGCCCCTCTATTATTTCTTTCCTTTTCCATAACACACTCAACTTACTTTATAATCACAGACTTAATGCATCATTAACCATAATATTCAACAAGTAAAAAGTAGAAAGACCACTTTACTGATTTGGCAAAATATTGTTTTCTTGCTTTCTTTTAGCTCATTTTCCATGGCTTCCTTTAGATCTTTGAGTATATTTAAGATGGTTAATTTAAAATCTTTATGTAGAAATTCAAATATTGGCCTTCTTCAGGGACAGTTTCTTTTAATTTATTTTTTCTTGTATATATAACCAGTAATCTGTTCATTTCCAAAATTTTATATTAATAATGGATTCATTGAAAATAGAACCTTTTATAAATGGTTTTTTACTTATTAGTTTTATACTAAATAACTTGTCATTTTATATTATAATTCCCCAGAGAGTTATTCAAGTTTCCTATGTATTGGAAGTTTGTTATTATTTATTGCTGAGTTGTATTCCATAGAATAGAATGAAAGATTTTTAAATCACAGGTTAAAGGAAATCTTATGTCTCCCCAATTTTTTGTTATTATGAGTAAAGGTACTAGAAACTTTTGTAAATAGGTATTTGTGGATATAATTTTTCACTTCTCTGAGATAAATCCTCAAGAATATAATTATGGATCATATGGTTTATATTTATAAGAAGTTGTAAAGCTATTTGAAAGAGAGGCTGTACCATTTTAGATATCGACTAACAATGCATGAGGGAGATAGGTTATTTGCATTCTCACTATAGTGTGGTGTTATCTTTTTTAAAAGTCATTCTCTTCCATTGAAATAAAAAATATCATAAGCCATAATAACGAGATGCCACTTTACATGCACTAGGTATGGTGATAATAAAAGAAACAGATAATGATGGCAAGTTTTGGCAAGGATGTGGAGAAATTGGAACACTTAAATATTTCTGATAGAAATGTAAAATGTTGTAATCATGTGAAAAACCTTTCTTTTTGATTGATTTATTTATTCAAAAGTCAGAGTTACAGAGAGGGAGAGACAGAGAGAGGGAGAGATATCTTCCATCTGCTGGCTCACTCCCCAAATCGCCACAACAGCCAGGGCTTGGCCAGGTTGAAGTCAGAAGCCAGGAGCTTCTTTTGGGTCTCCCACCTGGGTGGAGGGCCTCAGGCACTTGGGCCATCTTCTGCTGCTTTCGCAGGCACTTTAGCAGCGAGATAGATCGGAAGGTGAGCAGCTGGATCTAGAATTGGCGCCCACATGGGATACTGACATCACAGGCAGTGGCTTTATCCACTATGCTACAATGCTGGCCCTGAAAAACCTTGCCTTAAACAGATGATTCAGCAATTTTATTCTGAGTACACATCAAAGGAAAATGAAAGTTCCATATAATAGACTATTTTTTTTGACAGGCAGAGTGGACAGTGAGAGAGAGAGAGACAGAGAGAAAGGTCTTCCTTTGCCATTGGTTCACCCTCCAATGGCCACCATGGCTGGCATGCTGTGGCGGGCGCACCGCGCTGATCCGAAGGCAGGAGCCAGGTGCTTCTCCTGGTCTCCCATGCGGGTACAGGGCCCAAGTACTTGGGCCATCCTCCACTGCACTCCTGGGCCATAGCAGAGAGCTGGCCTGGAAGAGGGGCAACCGGGACAGAATCTGGCGCCCCGACCGGGACTAGAACCCAGTGTGCCGGCGCCGCAAGGCGGAGGATTAGCCTTTTGAGCCACTGCGCCGGCTCATATAATAGACTATTATTCTGCAATAAAAATAATGAAGGATTGATACATGGTATAGCAATTTTGAATATTGAAAACATTATACTAAGTACAAGAAGTCAGTCGCAAAAGACTGCTTATTATGTGACTTTATTACATAACATGTCCAGAATAGAAAAACCTAGAGACAGAAAGTAGGTTAGCGGTTGCATAGGGCTTGAGGGGCTTCAGGAATAGTGAGTGATTGGTGAAGGGCACATGGCTTACTTTGGGGTTGATGAAAATATTGTAAAATTGATTGCAGTGATTTTTCACAATTGCTACAGACTTAATTATGTCCCCCTCAGTTAGACACATTGAAATGCTAAACCTCAATGTGACTGTACTTGCAGAGCCAGTCTATAAGAAAATAAAGTCAATAAGGTCATAAGAATGGGGCTCTGAGCTAACAGGATTAATGTCCTTATAAGAAGAGTTACTAGAAAGCTAAGAACTGGACTGCTTCCTCTTTACCATGTGAAGACACAGTAGTAAGTATACCTCTGCACTCCATGAAGAGAGAACTCATCAGGCACTGAATGAGCTGGCCATTTCCTCTTGAACTTCTAGCCTCAAAAACTATGAGAAAATAAATTTCTGTTGTTTAAGCCATCCCAGCCATGGTATTTTATTATGGCTTTCCAAGAAGACTGATACAACAACTCTGTAAATATACTAAAAACGTTGAATGGATGTATTGTTATCTGTGGCTACATCTGAATAAAGCCGTTATTAAAAACATAATACCATTGAGTGAATGATGGCTGAATTGAATGCTGTAAAGGTCATCTGGAATATAAAGGTCATATGGAATATAAAGGTCAAAGTATCCCTGAGAAGCCAAATTAAGTGATAAACTCACCAAAATGATGACAAGGAAGAGTGAAAAGTTATGGGGGAAAGACAGTGGTCACTGAGATGGGTGGAGAGATGGAATACTGATAGCAGACAGTATACATAGAATAAATATTCTGTGCCAGATGCTGGCCCGAGGGCTTTATGTTCATGATTTATTTCCTTCCTCATAACAACCCTGTATGTTCTATTATTGTCTATTATTTCAAAAATTAAGAATATGAGTCCTATAGGGGTTAGATAGTCTTCCCAGTGTTACACAGCTAGTAAGAGTCAGAGCCAAGATATTGAACCAGGTTTATGCGACCATAGTTACTACCCTGGTATTGTAGGGGCTTGAATCAAGAATGAAGAAGGTCTTAAGACTTGTGTGGACTTCTGTAAGGAGTGCCATGAGTCAGATAGACAACCACCTAGAAACAGCATGGGAAGGCAAGAGAGGGACTCAATCTTTTAGGAGTGAAGTCTCTGTTACTAAGAATCTCTACAGCAACTATGGCAGCAGAGCAACTGATCTCTCTGTGGTCATGATGGCTAGAGCACAACCTGATTTACATTAACCTAACTGCCAATCTGGGCCCTGCTACTTTCTCATTGTATGACTTTGGGAAGGTTAATTAAATTGCTTTGGGATTTTGTTTTCTCATCTGTAAAATGGAGAAGATGGAGACGATGATGGCAGTGAGGATGATAACATAATAGTATTAATAATATAATGTATGGCCGGTGCCGCGGCTCACTAGGCTAATCCTCCGCCTTGCGGCGCCGGCACACTGGGTTCTAGTCCCGGTCGGGGCGCCAGATTCTGTCCCGGTTGCCCCTCTTCCAGGCCAGCTCTCTGCTGTGGCCAGGGAGTGCAGTGGAGGATGGCCCAAGTGCTTGGGCCCTGCACCCCATGGGAGACCAGGAGAAGCACCTGGCTCCTGCCTTCGGATCAGCGCGGTGCGCCGGCCGCAGCGCGCTGGCCGCGGCGGCCATTGGAGGGTGAACCAATGGCAAAGGAAGACCTTTCTCTCTGTCTCTCTCTCTCTCACTGTCCACTCTGCCTGTCAAAAAAAATAATAATATAATGTATGCCTTAACAGAGTCAGATGGCTTTTTGGCCAGAGCAGTCATCTTGCAGTGATTTGCCAAGATGACAAACACAAAGGGAAAGAGGAGAGATACCCCATACATGTTCTCCATGGCTTTAGAAAACATGGAGTTGTTTCTTTGTCCATATACATGCATATCTACAAGAAAGGTGATATTGTAGGCATCAAGGAAGTGGGCAGTGTTGAAAGAGGTATTCCCCATAAATGCTAACTGTGGCAAAACTGGGAAAATCTACAATGTTACCCAGCATGGTTTGCTGTTTCCATAGTTGTAAACAAACAAGTTAAGGGCAAGATTCTTGCCAAGAGAATTAATGTTCATATTACACACTCTAAGAGTCAAGATAGCTTCCTGAAATGTGTGAAGGAAAATGATCAGAAAAAGAAGGAAGCCAAAGAGAAAGATACCTGGATTCAGCTGAAGTGCTAGCCTGCTCCAGCTAGAAAAGCGTACTTTGTCAGAACCAATGGAAAGGATCCTGAGCTGCTAAAACCCATTCCTTGTGAATTCATGGCATTTGAGATAAGATACTTTATAGTTAGTTACATTACAGTAAAAAGGCTTAATACTTCACCAAATAAGAACTTTAACAAGTAAAAAGCAAAAAGACCCTAGTTTAGTGAGTATATAGACAAAGGCTATAAACAATAATTCAGTGGAAAAATGGCAATTTCACCATATACGGTAAATTTTAAAGTAATCATAGGCCATTAAAACTATAGTAGTATAACATTCTTAGCAACTGGTTTGACAAAGTTATAAAACAAAGTTTTACAAAACTATATTTGCAGCAATACTAATACACACAGACATTTCTTTATTGTTCTTCTTTCTTTTTTGTTTATTTTTTAAATTTTAGCTCCCACATATAAGGGAGAACATGCAGTATTTATCTTTCTGTGTCTTGCTTACTTCACTCAATATGATGTGGAGCAAAGCACATAATCCCTGTATCCTGCAACTATGGGAGTTTTGGGGTATTAGCCCCAGAGCTATGCTTATGCATTCTATATGAGACAGAGGAATTCCCCTTAGCTTCTATGGAACAGCATCAGAAGCAACCCATAAGAAATCTCCTTCCACCTGGGATAGCTAGGTAATGATCCACTATACCCTGCAACACCAAGTTGCAATTAGTTTTAAATTTCTCAATCCCACTGGAATCTACCTGGTAGACCTAGGGAAGAACCTACATGCATTCCACCTCTCTTGAAAAATACTAGTCATAGCAAAATGTCCTGTATATCTTGTAGTCTCCCTGTAGGACTGGAGGAGGGTTTAGTTCACATGCCCTAGTCCTAATACTAGAACTGCTGGTATTATAAGTCGCAGCACCAGTTGGACTCTCCTAACAGGACCTGAGAAAGAGCCCATCTGCATCACATAGTCTGAAAGGCAGCAATTCATGCCACAAGCTTCAGCATCACTCAGGTTTGCCAGTAGGACAAGGGGACAGCAATCCCCATCTCCCTCAGCATGTAGAAGAAGGCCTTGGATGGATATCACAATCATTAGGGCGATTGACAGATACACACCCTAGGAAATGCATATTCATCTCATATATATACTTCTATCCCAATGAACTTCAGCAGACTAGACCACTGTGTCACTTATAGACAAATCTGATATTGATTAATACAAAAGAAATCAGTAAGAGAATATACTCCTGTGCTCACCTAGCACCAAAGCCATAGCAACAAGCCAGGTGATATCCTGCATTCAAGCCAAACCATAAACTCTCTTACAAAAAACCTACTCCATAAAGAAGAGAGGAAGATTACATCAGATGCCCAGATGTCAACATAGGGATACAGGCGACATGAAGAAACAAGATAGCATGATGCCTCCAAATGAACACAATAACCCTCCAGAATTAGATCCTGAACAGAAGGAAACCCTTGAAATGACAGCTATAGATTATAAAAACAATGGTTATAAGGAAACTCAATGTGATGCAAAAGAATACAGAAAGTCAGGTTAAAGAAATGAGAAAATCAATGAGTGACATGAATGAAAATATTACTAAAGAGATAGAACTCATTAAGAAGAAACAAATAGAAAGTATGGAAATGAAATATTCAATCAGTAAAAAAAAGGATGACTGAGATCTATAACAGCAGAATAGACCAAGTAGAGGAAAGAATTTCTGACTTCAAGGACAAGGCTTTTGAAATAAACCAGACAATCAGACAAAAATAAATAGAAAAGAATTGAAAGAATGAAGAAAGTCTATATGAAATACAGAATACAATTAAAGCATCAAATATTCATATTATAGGTATTTCTAAAGGAGAAGAAAAGGAAAAAAGGTATTGAGAGCATGCTCAATATTGTTTCAATAGTTGAAAATTTTTCAGGTCTTGAAAAAGACATGGGCATCCAGATACAAGAAGCACAAAGGACCCCAAGAAGATTCAACCAAAAAAGATCTTTTCCAAAGAATATTGTAGTCAAATTGCCAAAAGTTACATACAAGGAGAGAATCCTAAACATCAATCCTAAACATAAAAAATTTCCAAATAAGAATATTATATCTAGCAAAGCTATCCTTTAAAAATGAAGGAGAAAGAAGATATTTCACTACTACAAGACTGGTCTCTCAAGAAAATCTGAAAGGGGTCCTGCATTAGAAGCAAACATCATGAAAACACATGACACCATCAGCTTCATTAACAGAGCAGGTACAATCAGCATCCAATCAAAAAATCACAAGTGTTAGTCCTGATCTATCAATACTAATATTGAATGTAAATGGATTAAATTCTCCAGCCAAAAGACTTAGGTTGGCTTAATGCATAAAAACCCAAGACATCACTATATGCTGCCTCTAGGAAACTCACTTCACAAGCAAACATACACAAAGATTGAAAGTGAACAGCTGGAAAAAACAATATGCCAGACAATCCAAAACCAAAAATAAATAGGTATAGCTATTTGATACCAGGCAAAACAGACTTTAAACCAAAAATTGTAGAAAGAGATTAAAAAGGACATTATATTTTGATATTTTGATAAAAGCTTGAATTCAGCAACAAGACATTACAGTCACAAATATATATGTACCCAACACAAGACCACCCAGATATATACAGCAAACATTGCTAGACCTAAAGGGAGAGATATACTTCAATACAATAATATTGGGAGACTTCAAATACCTCTCTCATCAATGAACAGATCACACAGACAGAAAATCAATAAAGATACACCAGAGTTGAAACATACCATCAAGCAAATGGACCTAACAGATATTTACAGGACATTTCACCCAATAGCTACAGGATACACATTCTTCCCATCAGCATATGGAACAATTTCCAGGATAGAACACATATTAGGACACAAATAAAGTCTTAGCAAATTTAGAAGACTGAAATCATATCATATATTTTATCAGATCATAAAGGAATAAAACTAGAAAACAACAAGAAGACTAGAATATTCATAAAAACTTGGAAATTAAACAATATGTTACTGAATGATCAATGGGTCACTGAAGAAATTAAAAAGGAAATCAAGAACTTGAATGAAATTAATGAAAATGAAAACACAACTTATCAAGACCTGTGAGATACAGTAAACCATAATTAAGAGGGAAGTTTATAGCATTAAGTGCTTATCTAAAAAAGGTCTCAAATTAAAAATCTAATGAGACATCTTGAAGACTTAGAAAAAACAAGAAAAAAACAAACCCCAAATCCGCATAAGGTGAGAAATAATAAGGATCAGAGCAGAAAAAAATGAAAGTGAAAATAAATGACCAAATGAAATTGAAACTAAAAAATACAAAAGATCAACAAAACAAAAGTTGCTTTTTGAGAAGATAAACAAAATATATAAACCTCTATCTAGATTAACAAAGAAAAAAACAGAAAAAAACTCAAATAATATTAGAGATGAAAAAGGAGATATTACAACTGACACCACTGAACAACAAAAGACCATAAGAAACTACTTTGAAAAAGTATATACTAATAAATTGGAAAACATGGAAGAAATGGATAAATTCCTGGATATACCTAACATACCAAGATTAAATCAGGAGGATATAGACAATCTCAATGGACCCATAATAAGCAATGATATGGAAGTAGTAATCAATAGTATTCTATCAAGGAAAAGTCTGGGACTTGATGGCTTTACTACTGAATTCTATAAAACATTCAAAGAGGAACTAACTCCAATACTTTTCAAGCTATTACAAAATATTAAACAGGATAGAACTCTACCAAACTCTTTTTTATGAGGTCAGCATCATTTTGATACCCAAATCAAAAACATGCCATAAAAAGAAAAGTACAGACCTACATACTTAATAACATAGATTCAAAGATTCTTTTTTAAGATTTATTTATTTATTTGAAAGTCAGAGTTACACAAAGAGAAGAGAGGCAGAGAGAGAGAGAGAGAGAGAGAGAGGTCTTCCATCTGATGGTTCACTACCCAATTGGCCGCAATGGCCGGAGCTGTGCCGATCCAAAGCCAGGAGCCAGGAGCTTCTTCTGGGTCTCTCACGTGGGTTCAGGGAAGCACTTGGGGGCATCTTCTACTGCTTTCCCAGGCCATAGCAGAGAGCGGTATCAGAAGAGGAGCAGCCGGGTCTCAAATCGGTGCCCATATGGGATGCTGGTGCTTCTGGCCAGGGCGTTAACCCATTGTGCCACAGCTCCGGCCCCCAGATTCAAAGATTCTTAACAAAATATCAGCAACCAAATCCAAAATGATATCAAAAAGATCATACAACATGATCAAGTAGGATTTATCCCAGAAGTGCAGGGGTGGTTCAACATTTGAAAATCAATCAGCATCATAAGTGACATCAACTGAATGAAGAACAAAAATAATATGGTCATCTCAATAGATACAGACAAAGCATTCGATAAGATTCAACACCCCTTCATGATAAAGCCCCTCCACAAACTAGGTATAGAAGGAACATTCCTCAAAATTATATCTATATATGACAGACACTCAGCCAATATAATGAATGGGGAAAAGCTGAAAGAATTTCCCCTCAGACCTGGAACAAGACAAGGATGCTCACTTCACCACATTACTAATTCAAAATAGTAATGGAAGATTTAGCAACAGAAATTAGGGAGGAGAAAGAAATAAAGGGCATCAAAATTGGAAAAGAGGAAGTCAAACTATCCATGTTTATAGATGACATGATGATATATATGGAAAAACCTAAACACTACACCAGAAGCTCTTAGAACTGATAAACCAATATAGTAAATTTGCAGGTTACAAAATAAACAAGGAAAAAAATAGTAGATTTTCATATGCTAATGATGAACTCACAGAAAGAGAAATCAAGAAATGAATCCCATTCGCAATAGCCACAAAAATCAAATAATTAGGAACAAATTTAACCAAAGAAATAAAAAATCTCTACAATGAAAATCATCAAACATTGATGAAAGAACTCATCAAGGATACAAAAAAATGGAAAGATATTCCTTGCTCATGCATTGGAAGAAACAATATCATTAAAATATTTATATCAACTAAAGCAGTTTACAGATTTAATGCAATCTCTATGAAAACACTAATGACATTCTTTACAGAATGAGAAAAGACAATCCTAAAATTCATATGGAATCACAAAAGAACCAGAACAGCAAAAGTGATCCTGAGGGGAAAAAATCAAGCTGGAGGCATCCCAATACCTGTCTTCAAAGCATACTACAAAGCTATAGTAATTAAAACAGCATGATAGTGGCATAAAAACCAACGCACAGATCAATGGACCATAACAGAGAACCCAGACATTAATCTATAGACATATGGCAAACTAACTTTTGATAAAATTGCTCCAACCAACAGTGGAGTAAGGATAATCAATTCAACAAATGGTGTTGGCAAAATTGACTGTATATATAAGTAAAAGAATTAAATTAGATGCATACCTCTCACCATATACAGAAATCAACTCAAGATGGACCAAAGAACTAAATTTAAGAACTGAGACTATGAATTTGTTAGAAGAAAATGTAGGGGAAGCACACCAAGACATTAGTGTATGAGAAAACTTCCTAGACAAGACCCCCAAAGCACAGGCAACAAAAACAAAGCTAAACAAATGGGATTACATTAAACTGAGAAGCTTCTGCACAGTCAAGGAAATGATCAATAGAGTGAGATATTCAATAGAATGGGAAAAACTATTTGTGAGCTACCTATCCAACAGAAGATTAATATCCAGAATATATCAGCAACTTTGCAAACTAAACAGCAACAAAAAACAACCAATCTAGTTAAGAAATGGGCAAAGGGCCTCAAAAGACAGTTCTCAAAAAAAGACATACAAATGGCCAATAAATATATGAAAAAAAAGCTCAACATAACTAGCCATCAGAAAAATGCAAATCAAAACCACAATGAGATATCACCTCATCCCTGTTAGAATGGCTTAAAATCCAAAACACAGAGAGTAAGAAATGCCAGCCATCTCATTAGTGGGTATATTCCCAAAAGACTTGGATACAATGTGTCAAAGAGCTACCTTCACCAACCCATTTATAGTAGTACCATTCCCAACAGCCACAATTTGGAGTCAACCAAGGTGTCCATCATCAGATGAATAGATAAAGATGATGTGCTATATATACACAATGGAATAGTTTTCAGCTTTAACAAAGACTGAAACTCTATCATTTACATCAAAATGGATGTAACTGACCGACATTATATTGAGTGAAATAAGCTGGACACAGAAAGACAAATACCACATGCTCTCACTTATATGTGGGAGCTAAAATTTAAAAAAAGAAAAGAAAAGAAGAAAACAACAAAAAGAAATGCTTGTATGTATCAGTATTGCTGCAAATATAGTTTTGCAAAACTTTGTTTTATACCTTTGTCAAACCAATGGTTAGAAATGTTATAACTACTACAGTTTTAGTGGTCTGTGATTTAAAATTTACTGTATATGGATGAAATGGTCATTTTTTCCATTTGATTATTGTTTATAGTGTTTTCCTATATTCTTATTAAGCTTGGGTCTCTTTGTTTTTACTTGTTAAACTTATTATTTGGAAAAGCATTAAGCTTTTTTATTTTAATGTAAATTTAAAATATGTTATATCAAAAACTAAAAAAAGAAAGGGAAAGGGAAGAAAGATGGTAGGGATGGGGAGAGGGAGGGAAGAAGGGAATATCATCATATTCTTAGAATTATATCTATAAACTCTATTGAATGTATTAAAAACTAATTGAACTTTTTAAAAATATAAAATAAACTCCTCTGGAAAAAAAAAACAACTTAAGACAGAAAGTTTCGAAGTTGCAGTGTGGCACAAGATGAGCACAGGCCTTGGGGTTGGAGTGTTATGAGTACTAGTTCTGGCTCAAGCATGTGTAATCCAGCCAGCTTCTCCATCTGTAAAATGTGAACACATAGAAGATAGCAGCTTAATAGATCACACACACACACACACACACACACACACATATATATATATTTAAAATCTCAAGACCAAGAAAACATATTATAAAAGAATATGAAGACTAAAGGAAGATTGCTAGGTGCATAAAGGCAGCTCCAAAGATCTTAGATAAAGCTCAAGTTCAGCTGTAGGGGTTAGGGGAGGTGGTAACTAAGGAAAGGGGATTTCCTTTTCAAAGTAGCTTGATAATGTTTCATGTCTGCGATTTGCTGATCTTTTCTTGGTTTATGTTTATTTTTTTCTAACATAGAAAAAAGCATACTCTAAACCCAGGGTCAGCAAACTATGACCTATGGGCAATATCAAGGCTACTGCCTATTTTTATAAATATAGTGTTTTTAACATGTTAAAGCCCATGCTTCTTTTATTTATTTATTTATGTAAAGGGAACAGATTTCATGTACTTCATATATATACTTTAAAGAACAAATTATACTTCCCACCCTCCCTCACTCCCACCATCCCTCTCTTACCTTTCTTATTTACCTATCTTAATTTTTGTGATGATATACTTTAAATTTATCTCTTACCTATCTTAATTTTTGTGATGATATACTTTAAATTTACTTGATAATCACAAGCTTCATCCTTCACTAAATAAAGAATTCAATAAGTACTAGGTAGAAAGAGCACTGTTCCTTGGGAGTTTAGAAAAGGGTTATAAGCAATAATTAAATCCCAAGATGTCAATTTCACTACATATTACATTTTTGTACTGTATATATTAGTTACCACAAATCAGAGAAAACACATATTTGTCTTTTTGTGACTAGCTTATTTCACTAATAAAAATCATTTCCAATTGAATCCATTTTGTTATGAAATACAGGATTTCATTCTTTTTTGTCTGAGTAGTATTCCATGGTATATATACACCATATTTTCTTTATCCAGTCATCAGTTAATGGACATCTGGGTTGATTCCATATCTTAGCTATTGTAAATTGAGCTGCTATAAACATGGGGGTACATAAAACTCTTTAATATGCTGATTTCATTTCTTTTGGGTAAATTCCCAGGAGTGGGATGGCTGGGACATATGGTAGATTTATTTTCAGATTTCTGAGGAATCTCCATACTGTCTTCCATAATGATTGTACTAGTTTACATTCCCACTTACAATGTATTAAGGGACCCTCTTCTCCATATCCTTGCCTGCATTTGCTATTTTTTTTTAAATTTGGGATGACACCATTCTACTAGGAACAAGATGAAACCTCATTGTAGTTATTTTGTGCATTCCCTGATAGTTCATGATCCTAAGCATCTTTCCATGTATGTTGACCATTTGCATTTCATCCTTTGAAAAATCCCTGCCATGTCCTTTGCCCATTTCTTTTTTTTTAAATATTTATTTATGTATTTGAAAGGCACAGTTACAGAGAAGCAGAGAGAGGGAGAGGGAGAGGGAGGGGGAGAGGGAGAGAGAGAGAGAGAGAGAGGTTTTTCACCTGCTGGTTCACTCCCCAAATGGCCACAATGGCTGGAGCTGGGCCAATCTGAATCCAGGAGCCAGGGGCTTCTTCCTGGTCTCCTACGTGGGCACAGGGGCTCAAGGACTTGAGCCATCTTCTACTGCTTTCCCAGGCCATAGCAGAGAGCTGGATCTGCCCATTTCTTAATGCATTGTTTGTTGAATTTCTTGAGCTCCTATATTTTCTGAATATTAATCCTTTACTAGATATATAGTTTGAAAATATAAATATTTTCTGCTACTCTTTCAGTTGCCGCTTTTTTGAGTGTTTCCTTTGCTGTGCAGAAACTTCTTAGCTTGATATAATCTTATTTGTCTATTTTTGCATGTGCTCCTGGGATCTTATTCAAGAAGTCTTTGTCAATTCAACAGTTTGCCAATTCAAGAAGTCTAGGCCAATGTCTTGTAGTGCTTACCCCATTTTCCTATGGTAATTTTATGGTTTCAGGTCTTAGGTTAATATCATTGATCCACTGTGAGCTGATTTTTGAATAGGGTGTAAAGTAGGTGTCTTATTTAATACTTTTGTATGTGGAGATGCAATTTTCCCAACACAATTTGTTGAAGAGATTATCCCTTCTCCAGGGAGTGATTTTAGCTTATTTGTCAAAGATTAGCTGGTTGTAGATGTGTGGATTAATTTCTGGGGTTTCTCATCTGTTCCATTGGTCCACAAGTCTATGTTTTGTACCAGTACCAGGCTGTTTTGACTATAACTGCCATGTAGTATGTTTTGAAATCTGGTATTGTGATGATTCCAGCTTTGTTTTTGTTGTTGAAGATTGCTTTAGCTATTTGGAGTCTCATGTTTCCATATGAATTTTAAGGTTATTTTTTTCTAGATTTGAGAAGAATTAGATCCATTTTTTCAACAGTGTAGATCAGCTCTGCTGTTTCTTTGTTGATTTTTTGTCTATTTTATCTGTCCATTGCTAAAAGTGGGATGTTGTAGTCCTGAATTATTATTGTATTAGAGCCTATTTCTCCCTTTAGATCTATTAACATTTGTTTTAAATAGCCAGGTGCCCTGTAATTGACTGCATTTACATTTATTATAGTCACATATTCCTACTGAATTGACCTCTTAATCATTACATAATGTTCTTCTTTGTGTCAGAAACAGTTAAAAGATACAATGAAGTCCACGTCAGACTCAATGTCAGTGGGACTACACATTTCTCCCTCAAACAAAATCCACCAGTTGTGCACAATCTGCAGCAACCTTCACTCACATTATTTTTGGAAGATGATGCTTCCTCCCCTCTTGTTGCTGGGCACCTTGATGGAGGGAGGAGAGGAAATCAATGTTCCCTTCCTTCACAGGGTTAGGTGGGTACCCTGCCGACTGCAGCTCTTCAGGCTGGGCTCAAAGTCAGTGGGGACTGTGAGGTTCTCCCTCAGAGATTACCAGTGGCATGCAGGGTGCTGCAGATTTCTCTCACCTCATTCTAAGAAGATGGCATCTCCACCAGCTGTACAAGTCACTGTTGCTGCATGGTTGTACATTCTTTGCTGCTCTATGGAGACTTCTATCTTTCTGTAGACTTTCCACTGTAAATTTATCTCCAATTGTCACCTGGGAATGTGTCTCCTCCCCTGTTTTTCTGGTATCTTTTTATGGTCAAATCAGTTTGTCTTTTCCCTATTCAGCCATCTTGGATCTCTCCCCTATAAATATTGTTTTATTGGAACACAGCCACACTCATTCATTTCTGTATTGTCTATGGTTGATTTTGTGTAACAACAGCTGGGTTGAGTCATATGGCCTGAAAGCCAAAATTATTTACTATCTAGTCCTCCCCCATTTTTTTTCCCCAAAAAGTGTTCCCAGGCCCTGGTCTAAAACCACTGGAAGAATGTGATATTTCTCATGGCTCAGGACTAAGAAGGCATACTTAAGGAATTAAGGTTAGAAGTAGATCTCTAAGGCTATTACCTAAATAAAACACCCTTCCTCTTGCCTAGAAGAAGACAGATGATAAGATCAAGATCATCTCTCTCTGTCTCTGTCTCTCTGTCTCTCTCTCTCTCTCACACACACACACACACACTGTGTGTGTGTTTTGATGTCTCCCAGAAGCTACATTACTTTAATTTTTCATTTTATCAGGTCCTAAGAAACTTCATTTCTCAAAGAAAAAAAAATGGCTGGTGGGCAACAGTGAAAAATGTCCTGAAAAGGTTATCTATATGTAAATAAAGTGTCTCATAAATTAGTGAAAGGAAGAAGTCCAGAAAACAGGAGTTTCTATGGTGTATAAAAATAAATACTGTAGATTTACATATAAGACTGATAATAAATTATTTTTGTGGGCAAATAAAAAGAAGTCACACTGTGTGTGTGTGTGTGTGTGTGTGTGTTTAATCTCAAACAATGGTTAACTTAGAAGTAAATCAGGATGGGAATTTGGCATAGTGGTTAAGACACTGTTTGGGATGTCAGCATCCCGTATGAAAATTCCTGCATTTGAGTCCTGGCTCTGCTCTGGATTCCAACTTCCAGCTACCTTGGGAGGAAGCGGATGATGGCTCAAGTAGTTGAGTCCCTGCCATCCATGTGGGAGATCCAGATTTGAGGTCCAGGAGCTCAGCTTCAGCCTGGCCCAGCTTTGGTTATGGCAGGCATTGAAGTGAATCAATGGATGGGAGATCTCTGTCAGTCTATCACTGTCTGTGTCTCTTTGCATTTCAACATTAATTTTTAAAACTTTTAAAAAACAAAGTGAAAGATTTAGATTTTCTTATAGTGCATTTGATATCAGCACTAATTTTGTTTTGTCTAGTATTAAGATTAATGGGCTTGTAAACTACTGACCTCATTTGATACAACTAAACATCTGATGTTGACCAGGGTGTAAATTTTAATTGAAATCTATTTCACAACTGCTAAAGAGCTACCTCTTTGAAAATTCTAGGTTCTGTTGGATTAAATGAACATGCCACTCAAAACACAGGAATGACTTCCAAATTAGACACAAATTATTTATGTTAAATGTCACTTTTGATGTACATGGACAATTTATTCTCTTCAGATTAAACTCTTCTTATACTTTTCTTTACATGCCCTCTCTCCAAAAGATACTGTACTAATCAATCTTTTAATAAACAGCTCAGAGTCAGAGTAAAGGGACCCATAGACAAAATATGACCCAAATGATCATGTGGACCATATTAGAAAGGTAAGATGATTGGGGTTAACCTAACTTGAAAGGAGAGCAACTAGATTCTGGCAAGTGATGTAGGTAATAGTGAAATGAGGGACACCAGTTGGTAATACTCTTCAAAGAGGCTCTGGCAGGATGGATTTGACACAGTGAGACTGAGGGGCACAAAACCAGGATGACAGTTGTTACAATGAGATAAATGAAGACACCCAGGAGGGAGAGAATAACAATGTTTCCTGCCCAGGGTAGTTGTGGTCTGCTCACTGGACGGCAGAGTACCTGACTAATTACATCCCTGCCTCTCTCTATATAGTGTCGTTTGTTTATTGAAGGTCCCCTTCTTTGTCCTGAACAAATTGACCTATTTGCTTCACTTGTGCATTTAATTTTCATCTATACATTTGCAAAATACCCCATTGGTGTTCATTATGGTAAATTAATATTAGTGTTTCTGTAAGACAACCATCAGCCCTCATTTTCACTAACTCTTTCCAACCTCTCCCCCCGTCTCTCGACTAATAGATATCATTTCAACTGTTTGACTAACTGCCGTGTTATAGAAAAGGCAGTAATTTATACTGATGTAATGGCCGTGATAAAAATCATTTGTGTGCTGATTTTATAAATTAGGGTGGAAATGTGAGTGCCTCTGAAAAATGAAGTGCTACCACATGGATTCCACTGTTGCTAATGCTTCATACCTTTCTGCTTCATTAAACCAATTTCACGGGGAGATGAGTTAGAGGAAGAAGCTGTGCTGCTTATGAGATGCAACAATGGTTTATTGAAAGAAATGGGGCTAAGATTAAATTAAGTGCTACTCAAGAAATATGGAAATACAAAAATATTCAGGCTTCTAGATGGGTAATTCAAAATATGATAAGTTAGCTCTTTCATACTCAAAAACTGGCTCAAAATAATTGCATAGAACTGAATTTGCAGTCTACTAATTAATATTGAAGAGTTTCTTGAAACTACTCTAACGGGTTGGAGAACCCAAGAATGAATTTATCCCATTTCCATTTGGAAAATCATGTCAACACAAAATTTTCTATTGCATCTCTTTTGATAGAGTTGGCTCTTTAAAATGCTCCTTTGATGGCATTTCCACTAAGATTGAGAGGTAAGCACCAATCTTAGATGAAAGGAGAGAGGGCAAGATGAAGGCATGTGGTAGAAAGTAGTCAGGCTGTTCATGGGCAAATGGCAGCTACTAAACTTTTATTTGTTATTCTGTTCCTTTGTTTTCAGATTCCAGGTGAGCAAAACAATAGCTGAATAGAGTTATGCTGGTCAGCATCTTGCTACTCCTCTTTTGGATGATGCCCTAAATGGGAGGTGGAGACACTGAAAAGGATTGATTGGCATGCCTTTAGGTGCAGGTACAAGGAATTAAGATGGAGCCATTTCCACTGTTCATTTACATTGCCTACTATTTCCCTCACTCTGATGAGCTTGAAGTTTTCACTTTCTAGCAACTAAACCCTATTTGTTCCCTGAATTGTGAAGGATGTAAACACAAAGGGATTCATTCATTAAATAAGAGGCTTATGAATACTTGATTTTTTAATGCAGAATTTCAAAGTGCAGCTGAGGAGTTGCCATTTTTCTCCCCCCTCACAATGAGATCTCTGTGTGTAACTGACCCAAGCCCTGGGGTTGAGTCCAGCTCTCAGATTAGCACAGAAAACACGTACAGGCACGACTTTCAACCCACCCCCTCTTACTGATGATAAAAAGAGCTCCAAAAAGTGCTCCTCTGGAATAGGGGGGAAGGATTTTGAGATTACAATCCTGAGGACGATGTGCCAAGAATCAGAGAATACAAACTTACTCAAATGAGAAATCTATTAGTGTGTGATCTGCTACCACCATCCTGCAATCTGGAGCTCAACAGACTTAGTTCAACAGCTAACAAAGCATGTTTACAGTTATGACAAACACTTTTCATCACACTAGGGTAGAGGGGCTTACAGTAATTCTCTTCTGAGGTTCATCATCACTATTAGCTATTAGGCATGTCCACCGTCATCAGGAATGGAAAGTGCTGCCCAAACTCCCGTCAGCCTGTTAGTGCCTTGCAAAGCCACTGTCATAATTTTGAACATTTTAAAAAGCATATATTTAGGTCAAAAGTAAAGAATGAAGTTAAAAAAACAGAAATTTATGGAAGAATATCAGTATTTAGTTTAGATACATCTGGAACAGGGTATGGTTAAGAACTTGGCCTTCAACTAAATAGTGACCTTAACCCTCAACTCCCTGGCCATAAAGTGAAATCTCCAAATTTTATTCTAGCCAGAAGTTTCTTCCATCTATATCACCTTTTGTATGAACTGTCTTAGAAGAGGCTCACAATAAAGCAGATATGGTATTTTTTAAAGATTTAATTTTTTATTTGAAAGGCAGAGTTACACACACACACACACACACACACACACAGGGAGAGGGAATGAGAGAGAGAGAAGGAAAGAGAGACAGAGATCTTCCATCTACTGGTTCACTCCCCAAATGGTCTCAATGGTCTGAGCTGGGCCAGTCCAAAGCCAGGAGCCAGGAATTTCTTTTGGGTCTCCAATGTGGGTGGCAGGGGACCAATGCCCCAGGCCATCTTCCGCTGCTTTTGCAGGCACATTAGTAGGGAGCTGGATTGGAATTGAAATAGCCAGGGCGTGAACCTGAGTCAAATGGGATGCCAACATCACAGGTGGCAGCTTTACGTGATCCATCACAACGTGGGCCCCTAGGTAGATGTCAATAGAGAGGAGTTGTTCCTGCCATTGAGTCACAAAAATTGCACCTGAGTCTGAAGTGTTTCATGTAAATATCACCAGATTTCAATGCTCTGTATTACAAAGTTCAAGGACAAAAAAATACATTACACTGGGATGGGCAAAAAAAACAGAGAGCCTTAAAAGTTAGAAATGCCTTAAAAGATAGAGATGTACTTGCTACGACTGTTCTCCTCACCATCAAAGAACATAAGATTCCCATAGCTGAAGAACCCTGCTCTTTTAGGTAGTAGATCGTCTCTTGTTTCTACTGTGGTTAGAGCTCTGGGAGGTTGGGGGGTACTGGGAAGACACAGGAGAGATAAAAGAGACACATTTCCTTCACATATGCAATTTTGGGGAAAGCACAAGCACTTTAAGAGAAAAGCCTAAAAGCCATGCTATAAGTTGAGGAGGAAACAATTGGAAAATAAGTTCCTCAATTCCTTCCTTCAGGCCTGGGTCTGGCCACAAAAGGCAACATGCATGAAATGGCTGACTCACTGATTTGCAGAAACTGATCTGGGCAGTCCTGGGCACAAATGTGACAATTCACACACATCATGGTTATTACGGTTGTTCTCAGCTCTTTTTTGTTCTATAAGCATGACACTTTCTTGTGTCAGCTTAACTTATTTCTGAGCTTATACTTCAAACTAAACTTTCTAGTAAGTCTTTACCTCTTCTGTTCCCTTTTTACCTTCTTTAACTTGCTACTCCTTGTCCTAGTGCAGGACAAGTGAAAGTATGGTCACAAAAAATGCAGTGAGGGCATTTTATAAGCCTGCTATATTTTCTACACTTATTTCTCATAGTATGCTATGTGTAAACCAATAATTAACATCAGGTATGCTCATTTAATTACTGACTATAAGAAAGCAAATGTGCTGAGAAATGCTAAGAGGCTTTCTTTAAGATGCATATTTACCAACTCAGTCCTGAATTAGTAGTTCTCAGACTTGAGTGTGCATTGGAAGTATCTGATCAGGTTATGAGAAAACAGGTGTTTTTTCCCCTTCTTATGATTCCTGATGCAGTAAGCCTGGTGGGGTAGGGCCCAAGATTTTGTATTTCCATCAAGTATCCTGGTGATACTGATGCTGTTAATCTTGTGACTACCAGAACAAGGTTCATTGTAGTACTCGGTCACTCTTAAATTTTAATCTTTTTTAAGACCCAAAATCCATTCTGCACCTTAAATCAATTAAATAAAAATCTCTGTAGGTGGTAGCAATAGTTCAATATTGTTTACAGCCCCCAGTTGAGTCCAATGTATTGCTAAGTTTAAGCGACAATGTTGTGGAAAGCAAAGTAAGTTTTTTATTATTTTGTTTTCCTAACAAATGGGAACAATATAATAATCACTTTATGTTTACATATACTGTATTTTTTTAAAAATTTGTGAGTCAGAGAGACAGACATATAAAAAGAGCTCCCATCTGCTGGTTTACTTAACAAATGTCTGCAACAGCCAAGGGTTAGGCCAGGCCAAAGTGGAGAACTGGGAGCTGGGAACTCAATCCAAGTCTCCCATATGGGTGGCAGCAACCCAATCTCTTGAGACACCACCACTGCCTCCCATGATCTGCATTAACAGGAAGCTTGAGTCAGGAGCAGCAGCTGGGAATCCAACCCATCATGTTCTCTATTGCAGGACATAGGTGTCTTAACTACTAGCCTATGCCCACCCCCGATTGTTTAGAAAGGTGCTTTACAAGTAATATTAATAGATCCAAATATTTGTGTTCAATGTTAGGTAGAAGTATGGGTGACAAGGACAATTAAAAGTATAGGTATTCTGAGAGGGGCTAGAAATTTCACAAAGTACATTCAGATTAATTAAGAAGACATAAGCTCTATTAAATTTCTAAAGAAAAAATACAACATATCAAAATATATGGGATGGGACTACAACAGTGAAGAAAGGGACTTACACTAAATGCCTACAACAGAAATAAAGACAAGTTCAAATGAATAATCTAAGTTATCTCAAGAAACTAGAAAAATAAGAATAAAATAAACCCAAACAAGCAGAAGAAAGGAAATGGCAAAGGTACAAGAAGAAATCAATAAAACCGGAAATAGAAAAACAAGAACAGCCTAGAAAAACAAGAACAGAACACTGATTCTTTGAGGAAAAATCAGTAAAACTGAAAGACCTATCACAAGACTGACAAAGATAAAAAGAGAGAAGATACAAGTAAACAACATCAGGAATGAAGCAGAGTATATCATTACACAGCATGTATCCACTAAAAGGAAAATAAGAGAATACTACAAGTAACTTTAGGCTCATACATTTTAAAACTCAGGCAAAAAAAGACTCATTCTTTAAAACCCAAAAAAATACTAAAACTCAATCAAGATGAAATAGACATCCTGAATGGTCCTGTGACTATTCAAGTAATTGCATTTGTAATTTAAAACTCCCCTCAAAATAAAATAGCCAAGTTCATACTGTTTGACTGGAAAATTCTACCAAACATTTAAAAAGGAATGAACAAAAATCTTAAGAAAGTCTTCCAGAAGGGCCTGCGCCGCGGCTCACTAGGCTAATCCTCCGCCTAGCGGCGCCGGCACACCGGGTTCTAGTCCCGGTTGGGGCGCCGGATTCTGTCCCGGTTGCCCCTCTTCCAGGCCAGCCCTCTGCTGTGGCCAGGGAGTGCAGTGGAGGATGGCCCAGGTGCTTGGGCCCTGCACCCCATGGGAGACCAGGAAAAGCACCTGGCTCCTGGCTCCTGCCATCGGATCAGCGCGGTGCACCGGCCGCAGCGCTCCGGCCACGGCGGCCATTGGAGGGTGAACCAATGGCAAAGGAAGACCTTTCTCTCTGTCTCTCTCTCTCTCACTGTCCACTCTGCCTGTCAAAAAAAAAAAAGAAAAAAAAAAGAAAAAGAAAAAGAAAGTCTTCCAGAAAATAAAAGAAAGAACACTTCCCAACTCATTTTTTTTTGTGTTAAGTATACTTTAAATCATTTCTAGGTTACTTATAAAATACTGAATACAGAGTAACTATTATATAAATAGTTGCTACATTGTATAGTTTATGGAATAATAAAAGAAAAAAGGTCTTTTTAAAAATATTTTATTTATTTATTTCAAAGTCAGAGTTACAGAGAGAGAGAAGGAGAGGCAGAGAGGGAGAGAGGGAGGTCTTCCATCTGTTGGTTCACTCCCCAAATGGCCACAACGGCCAGAGCTATGCTGAGCTGAAGCCAGGAACCAGGAGCTTCCTCCAGGACTCCCACATAGGTGCAGGGGCCTAACGACTTGGGACATCTTCTACTGCTTTCCCAGGCCTCAGTAGACAGCTGGATTGGAAGTGAAGCAGCCAGGACTCAAACCAGCACCCATATGGGATGCTGGCACTACAGGCTGCAGATTTACCCACTACTCCACAGTTCCAGCCCCAGAAAAAAAGGTCGTTATATGTCAGTACAGACTGAAATATATACATTTCATTTGCAGTAGATACATCTACAGTAGATAAACTGCAGGTTGGTTAAATTGCCAGTTATGGAACCTATAAGAGAGCTAAGTCCAAGTAGAAATCTAAGAAACCAAGTACAGCTTAGAATTAGGAAATGCTAATGAAATAAATCAAATACCTGTTTAAATGGAGATACATATTGTGTTCATGAATTGGAATACTTCACATAAAAAGAGGTCGATTGTCTCCAAAATCATCTATGAGTTTATCACAATATCTATCTAAATACCAGTAAGGATTTTGGCAGATATAAACAGGTTTAAGCTAAAATTTATATGGAAATTAAAGGCCCTAGAGTAGCTAACAATCTTCAAAGTGAAGAATTAAGTGAGAGCAATCACTGTACCTGTTTATGAAGGGTTGTGGTAATCAACCCAGTGTGGTATTGGCCAAGGAACAGACCTTGATCAATGGATCAAGGGAATAGAGCAGAGAACCTCAGAACAGATCCATACCAATATATCCAGCTGATCTTTAAAAAGGTATACAGTCTTTCCAACAAGTGATGACAGAGGAATTGGACATACACTGGCAAAAAAAATTTTTGACCTAAGTCTCACAGCTATTACAAAAATTAACTCAAAATAGATCACAGACTTAATACAAAATGTAAGGCTTTCAGAGGAAAATAAAAAAAATGTAAATAAAAACCTTTAGGACCAGGGGCTTTTAGATTTGTCATCAGAAGCACAAGTGATAAAAATGCAAATTGGTTAAGTCACTATGGAAGTCAGTCTGGAGATTCCTCAGAAACCTGAATATAACCCTACCATTCAACCCAGCCATCCCACTCCTTGGAATTCACCCAAAGGAAATGAAATTGGCAAACAAACAAGCTGTCTGCACATTAATGTTTATTGCAGCTCAATTCATAATAGCTAAGACCTGGAACCAACCCAAATGCCCATCAACAGTAGACTGGATAAAGAAATTATGGGATATGTACTCTATACAATACTATACAGCAGTCAAAAACAACGAAATCTGGTCATTTGCAACAAGATGGAGGAATCTGGAAAACATTATGCTGAGTGAATTAAGCCAGTCCCAAAGGGACAAATATCATATGTTCTCCCTGATTGGCGACATCTAACTGAGCAGCAAAGGGGAAACCTGTTGAAGTGAAAGGGACACTATGAGAAACAGTGACTTGATCAGCTCTTGTCCTGACTGTTGATGTACAATGTAATACTTTATCCATTTTAGTAGTTTCTCTTTGTTTTGTTCTAGTACTATTGGTTGAACTCTGTGATTAACACACAATTATTCTTAGGTGTTTAAATTTTAACTGAAAAGTGATCCCTGTTAAATATAAGAGTGGGAATAAGAGAGGGAGGAGATGTACAATTTGGGACATGCTCAATCGGACTTGCCTCAAATGGTGGAGTTAGAATCATGCCAGGGGATCCCAATACAATCCCATCAAGGTGGCATGTACCAATGCCATCTTACTAGTCCAAGTGATCAATTTCAGTTCACAATTGATCACACTCATAGATCTAAGAGTCAAAGGGATCACACAAACAAGTCTAGTGTCTGCTAATACTAGCTGATAGAATCAAAAAGGGAGAGAACGATCCATCATGGGAAGCGGGATACACAGTAAACTCATAGAATGGCAGATGTCCTAAATAGCATTCTGGCCTCAGAATCAGCCCTTAAGGCATTTGGATATGGCTGAAGAGCCCATGAGAGTATTTTAGGCATGGAGAGCCAAGACACCCTGGAAAAAAAAAAGACCTAAATGGAAGATCTCTGCTAGTGAGATCCCAGTGGAAAGAACAGGTCATCAAAGAAGGAGGTACCTTTCTCTGAAGGGAGGAGAGAACTTCCACTTTGACTATGACCCTGTCGGAATAAGATCGAAGTTGGTGAACTCAAAAGGCTTCCATAGCCTTGGCAACTCATGACTAGAGCCTAGGGAGATTACTGACGCCATAAACAAGAGTGTCAAATTGTTAAGTCAACAACAGGAGTCACTGTGTACTTACTTCTCATGTGGGATCTGTCCTTAGTGTGTTGTCCAAAGTGAAGTAATGCTATAACTAGTACTGAAACAGTATTTTACACTTTGTGTTTCTGTGTGGGTGCAAACTGATGAAATCTTTACTTAATGTATACTGAATTGATCTTCTTTTTAATTTTTTTTATTTTTTGATAGGCAGAGTGGACAGTGAGAGAGAGAGACAGAGAGAAAGGTCTTCCTTTGCCATTGGTTCACCCTCCAATGGCCGCTGTGGCCAGCGCGCTGCGGCCGGTGCACCACGCTGATCTGATGGCAGGAGCCAGGTACTTATCCTCGTCTCCCATGGGGTGCAGGGCCCAAGTACTTGGGCCATCCTCCACTGCACTCCCTGGCCACAGCAGAGAGCTGGCCTGGAAGAGGGGCAACTGGGACAGAATCCAGCGCCCCGACCAGGACTAGAACCCAGTGTGCTGGTGCAGCAAGGCGGAGGATTAACCTAGTGAGCCGCGGCGCCGACCTGAATTGATCTTCTGTATATAAAGGTAATTGAAATTGAATCTTGATGTGAATGGAATGGGAGAGGGAGCAGGAGATGGGAAGGTTACGAGTGGGAGTGAAATTATGGGGGGGGGGAAGCCATTATAATCCATTAACTGTATTTTGAAAATTTATATTTACTAAAAAAAAAAACAAAAAAAAGAAAAAATAAACTAGACCTCATCAAAATTAAAATCTTTTGCTCAGAAAATGCTATGAGCTATTTTAAACATTACTCGTGTATTTAAAATAAAAAATGCTATCATGATCAGATATTTCCAAGTGTAGCGAAGTAGAGACCATGTTTGACTTAGTTTATGTGGGATGGTGAGTCCCCTGGTCAATTTTCCTTGGAGGCCTGGCTAAGTGAGCAGGGTATGTGCTATTGTAATGCCTGAGCCACTTCCAGGGAATGCATTTCCAGTTGCTATGGTTTTTCTAAAGGGCAAATCAGCTGGAAACAACATATAAAGAACATGCACATAGGATGCTAGATTTTGAAAAAATAAATACATTTGGCCAAAGTAAATAAAAGATACAGGAACCTCACTTTTTGCAATTCTTACCTGATGCTTTGTTGTGGTTTCAAATCATGGATAAGAATGTCCCTGGGCTTTTAGACCTCAGTGATACGAAGACAGAACTGGCTTTGATTCCACGTTCACTTAAAACTCTCTCTCCACACTGAAGGAGAGAAGCAACACTCCGTGGCAGCATCTGAAACCCA
Source organism: Oryctolagus cuniculus (assembly GCF_964237555.1). Lineage (NCBI taxonomy): Eukaryota > Metazoa > Chordata > Mammalia > Lagomorpha > Leporidae > Oryctolagus > Oryctolagus cuniculus. The sequence continues at coordinate 118,565,346 of NC_091453.1, read as the reverse complement.
AGGCTTTCCTTTTTATGACAGACAAAGTTCACTGCAATAAGAGTTCTTGGTACCAAACCAAAGAGTTTTCAGTTTCTAGGTCCTTAAAGGAAAAATTCTTTCAAGAGCCTTACATCTACTGATGGGTTGAGGTGCAGGAGCGACGGGGGAGGGGTGGTGGCAGGTGTGGAGTTGGTCATAACTATCATTCATCTACTCTGCTATGGCAGGTGTCATGACTAGTATTCATATACAGTCTTTATCACAGTATTGGAAAAAAAGTGGACTAAAGGATTATTCAGAACTCAGGGAAGGGAACTCACACTTACTGAGTGCTTATTTTATGTGTCAGGTACTCTGCCATGCACTTTAGTCCTTAGAACAATGCTATAGTAGATACCATTATCATCCTCCCTTTACAGATGAGATGAAGGCTTAGAGAAGTGAAGGTACTTTTGTCTCTTCTGTCAGTCCTATGCAGCTTAGCCTAGATACTAGATATTCTCCCCTTTCCTCTCTCTCTCTCTCTCTCTCTCTCTCTCTCTCTCTCTTTCTCCTGCAATCTGCAATACAAATATTCCCCAATACAAATATTCAGTCAGAAAGCTGTCTGAGCAACAATTAAGTGCCCACCAAGGACAGGCAGCAAGAATCTGTGGTGATCTCAGGAAGCCCAGCAACAGGGATTGCTGCAACTTGGAGACAGGGAAAGCAGTGCGGAGACTGGCACAATGTCAAGGGGTGAGGGATGTGGGACAGAACCAGAGCCCTAACTAACATTTTGGTGCCTGGGGCGTGCAGTGTGAAACGGGCCTTCTCATCAATGGAAGCTGCTCTTGGGCAGGGGGAGGGGCGGCCCTATGCACAAAAGGTCCCCTGGCTGGTGCGCTCTCAGTCCTTGACCTCAGGCCTCTTGCTCCATCCATCTCTACGACTGCCAAGGGGGCTGGCCTGGGGCCAGGGTGAGGCTTCCAAATGAGAGTAGAGAGGTGGTGGGAGAAAAATGTGGTGCCCTCTAGATTTCTGTGCCCCAGTGACCCCACTCTAGCCAAGACTCTGGAAAGAACAGAGTAGAATGTTAGGCTGAGAAGGGAGGTGGGTGAGGGAAGTTAGAGGGATTGACTCAAGAATAAAGAGAGGTCAGAGGGTCATCAGTTATAGCCATGAAGTAGAACAAGTCCTTCAGAAAATGGAAAGTTTTGGTGACTGGAAGGCATTTCAGAGTTCAAGATCAGAGAGGTGAAGTAGACAAGTGCTAGTGATAGCAGTCGCTGCTGAAGTAGACAGGAGGCCCAAATCATAGAATCACAGAGGTCAAGGAAATGGGAGGGCTACTGTTGATTCCACAAGCTTCTGTTGAAGCTACTATGTGCCAGGCCCTGTGCCAGACACTTGGGGTACAGTGGAGAATAAAGCACATTCCCATCTTGCTTCAGATGGAGACAGAGGGCAAGCGAGGAGATGGGAGAAATACAAGCAGACAAATACAACATGAAGCGTGAAAGTGCTGCCAGGCTTTCCCAGATGCTGTAAGACCGAGCTGTTAGGCTTAAGAAACTTTTAGTTTGCACAGACCTACTCTACTTTTAACAAGAGAGATGAACTCAATGTAAGGAAACAAGTACAAGTAAATGCTTTAGGAATTTGGAAGAGAAAATGATTAGTTTTGATTTCTGAAGGTGAAAGTGGGAGAAGAAACCTCAGAAAGGATGTCACAAAGTCAATATATGTGAAGATGAATAGAAATCAAAAGATGAAAATTTAGCAGGAGAGGGGTCCAGGAAGAATGGGGGTTCGTGGCAACGTAGGAAAGCATAGAAGATATTTGGGGAATGGGGAATAAGTGAGCATGTTTAGAGGGGAAGCTGCTCCTGGGTAGCAAGAACAGGAAGGTGTATGGGAGAAGTGGGAGAGAGTTGAGTGTTAGGAACTAGACAGGAGGCTGGAAAGGGTCACTTGAGATCAGAGGACAGAGAGTCTTGAATTATACTTTCCAAGTTTGGTTAGGATCCTATAATTTTTGAAGGTTCATATAGGATTTTGTTTTAAAGAAGGAAATGGCATGATTGTTTTCTGTGCTTTAGAAGGAACTACCTGTTGCAAAGTTTGGTTAATGGCAGTTGGGAGAAAAGAGGCAGAAAGACCTATTTCAAAGCTATTATGGATGTTCAAGTGCAAGCTGAGGTCCAAATGTAGGGCAATTGGCATCAAAAAGGAAGGGCAATGGGGGATATAAGAGGTGCAGTAACTGGGGCTTTCGGGACTTGTCAACCAAACACATGTGGGAGGAACTAAAGAGAACAATGAATGTATCTATGACACACCCTTTTATCTAGCTTAGCATTTTTTCTTACTGACTTTGGGTTATAGTGGAAATCACCTTCTCCATGTCAATCCATAAGAAAACACAGATAAAGAGATGCAGAGAAATTAAAAACCAGCAAGACATTCCATTTGCCATGGCTGTGGCAGAGTTGTCCTTAGAGTTCTGAAACAGGACAGTTGGGCCAGGAGGGAAAAAGTTACTCCTGGGTAATAACAATTTTTGAGATAATAAAATCATACTTAGCATTTATTGAGCTTTTGCTTTGTGTTATCAGGGAGGTACTTCACATGCAACATCCTAATTACGCTTTTTAATAATCCTATGTAATAGCTACTATTTCCATTACTCATTGAGGAAATAGGTTCAGTGAGATTTCCTTAACACAGACCTAGATCTCACAGACAAGAAAAAAGTCTCAGGACACATTTTTATGCCACCAAGATTGATTTTGAAACAAGCTTTCACAATGATATGATGTCAGAGACAAGAGTCCACCTCCAATGCAGAGGAAGGCAAGCAACAGTCTTTCTGAGGTATCCAGGGCTTTTTTTCACACAACTATTCCATGTAAAATCAAAAGCCATGTTTTCCAGTGGACAGGCACCAAACCAATCAGGAACCTAGTAGAAATAATGAGAGCCGGGGCTGGTGCTGGGGTGCAGTGGGTTAATGCCCTGGCCCGAAGCGCCGGCATCCCACATGGGTGCTGATTCAAGACCCAGCTGCTCCACTTCCAATCCAGCCTCTGCTATGGCCTGGGAAAGCAGTAGAAGATGGCCCAGGCCCTAGGGCCCCTGCACCAGCGTGGGAGACCCGGAAGAAGCTCCTGGCTCCTGGCTTCAGATCGGCACAGCTCCGGCTGTTGCAGCTGATTGGGGAGTGAACCATCAGATGGAAGACTCTCTGTCTGCCCCTCCTCTCTCTGTGTAACTCTTTCAAATAAATAAATCTTAAAAAAAAAAAAGAAATAATGAGAGCCTAACAAACTATTCAGACACTAAATATATACACAAGAAACAAGAACTTTTTTTACATATCAATGCCATCCTGTTAGAAAACAACAAAAAAATCCTAAGAATAATCTTATTAAGAAACTTGTGCATGGATGAGCATACGAAGAAAACTATAATAGAAGCAAAGTAGTACAGAACAGTAGTACAAAGACCATGCCAACCAGTCTTAATAAACAATGGGGGAATATTTCAATTATTTAATGGCCATTAAAATTTTAATCAAAATGATTAAATACTCTTATTGTTTATTCCATTACAAATACAGAGGGGAATGAAAAAACAGTAAAATTAATACTCATTTAGCACATTGTAATTTAAACATTAGAAATGTTGAGAGTCAAAGTTTTATTATTTTGAAAAAATAAACAATGATACCTTGAAGAGTGTTTTCTCTTCTACACAAGAGATAAAATTTTCTATGCCTTAACAATTTGTCAGTTGTGTTTTGAGGTTGTGTTTTCAATGTCATGAAGTATCTAAGAGTTCCTTCAATGTGTAGTTTTTTGCTGGCATCACTGTGTCTGAGACATCTTCATCCTTTCTATCACAACCACTTTCCACATTTGTATTGATAATTTTAGCTCTACTCTCTGGGTGCATGTCTAGGGCTCTTCCAATGGTATCAGTGCCAACATTCCCACAGTGAGCTATTTCTTCTGCAACATCATTTATGTTTGATTCTAATTGCACTTCTAGCATCACTTTTTGTTCCTTTGTGGCATTTTCATCTTAGTTTAACAATTCACTCTCTCAATTACCATTTTTGTAAAATGTCGTAGGAGTTTACTGCTGAGGATCAAACAACACAACTGCATGCCTCTGCAGTGACCAATCATCAACAAATAGAAAGAGGTGATACCATTAGTCACTCACCATGATGTGTTTCTGTTATTTACATAACAATTTGTGGACCAAAGAGTACTGAAGTTTGTACTTTAATACAGTTACTCATAGATAATATTCTGTGATGACTGAAATTTGAATGTTGCTAGGAAATTCGGTGTTATTTTGTTAAACCATCATAACTGAAATTCAACATGAGTGTTGGAACCATGCAATAAAGGACTGCATGTATTTAACATAAGGGCCTCAACATACTGTCATAAACGGAAACACAGCATACTTAATTCAGTGTTTACTATGTGCCACATGCTGTTCCAAGGTCCTCTTCATATATGTTCATTTATTTATTTTATAAACAAACCCTATGAAGTAGGTACTATCAGTACCCCCACTTCACAGATAGAGAAACTGGGGCACAGAATGATTAGTAACTTTCAAAAATCAGGCATGGAAGTGGCAACATTTGAACCCAAGCAGTCTGACTCGCAAGTTTGAACATTTTATCAATACTGTGTTGCCTCACATACCTTGGTGCCAAGATGTTCATTTTCTCAATAGTAAGCTCCAGAAGAAATTTTGTAAGTAGAACCTGATATCCTTTTCCAATTCACTTATAAAGCAATGGGCTAAAGAAACTAAGAATTATCTTCTTACATTTAAACACAATTTACAGCTTCACTAATTCATGTAGTATAGTACTGGAACTGTAGTTTAAAATTAGTGGATTGCAGTAGGGGCTCATATTTGTAAATATTTTTCAGTAAATTTTATCTCAAATCAGAGAGAATATGAACTATAATATACAAATGATGTTGGGTGAATTGGTTAACTATTGCAAAATAAAGTTGGATCCATTTTTATATTTCACATCAAAATAAATTTGAAGTGGTTTATTTTTTTAAGATTTTATTTATTTATTTGACAAGTAGAGTTACAGAGAGACAGAGAGAAAGGACCTCCTTCTGCTGGTTCACTCACCAAATGGCTGCAATGGCTGGAGCTGCACCGATCTGAAGCCAGGCGCCAGGAGCTTCCTCCTGGTCTCCCATGCAGGTGCAGGGACCCAAGCACTCGGGCCATTTTCCACTGCTTTCCCAGGCCACAGCAGAGAGCTGGATTGGAAGAGGAGCAGCCAGGACTAGAACCGGTGCCCATATGGAATGCTGGCACCACAGGAGGAGGATTAACCTAATGTGCCACAGTGCCGGCCCCTGAAGTGGTTAAAAAAGCTAATGATGAGGCTGCTGTTGTGGCACAGTGGGTCAAGCTGCTACCTGAACTGCCAGATTCCATATGAGTGCCAGTTCAAGTCCTGACTGCTCCACTTCCAATCCAGCTCCCTGCTAATGCACATGGGAAAGTAGCAGAAGATGACCCAGTCCTTGGGCCCATGCCATCCACATGGGCGACAGAGATGGAGTTCCAGGCTCTTGGTTTCAGCTTGGCCTAGCCCTGGCCGTTGCAGCTATTTGGGGAGTGAACCAGCAGATGAAATCTCTCTCTCTGTCTTTTTGCAACTGCCTTTCAAGTAAATAAATAAATCTTTATAAAAAGAGATAATGGGAAAAATTAAACCATAAATTGATCAATAAAAGTAAAAGTGAATATTTAATATATCTCAGGGCTATAGAAGGACCTTTTTAATATAAAAGCAATAGTAAAACTGAAAAGATAAAAATGTAATAGGCAATCATCAGTATTCTGACTATGCAAAGAAATCATATAAAAACAGTGGGAAAAATCTACAGCCTAACAAAAAAATAGAAAAGTCTATAATGGATAGCAGAAAATGAAATATAAATATAATCAAGATATTCTTGGCCGGCGCCGCGGCTCAATAGGCTAATCCTCTGCCTGCAGCGCTGGTACACCGGGTTCTAGTCCCAGTCCGGGCACCGGATTCTGTCCCGGTTGCTCCTCTTCCAGTCCAGCTCTCTGCTCTGGCCCGGGAGTGCAGTGGAGGATGGCCCAAGTGCTTGGGCTCTGTACCCGCATGGGAGACCAGGAGAAGCACCTGGCTCCTGGCTCCTGGCTTCGGATCAGCGTGGTACACCGGCCGCAGCGGCCATTGTGGGGTGAACCAACAGAAAAGGGAGACCTTTCTCTCTGTCTGTCTCTCTCACTGTCCTCCCTGCCTGTCAAAAAAATAGATATTCTAAATATTTTACTTCATACATAATAATAGGAGCACAAATTTTAAAAATATACATCGTTTGGCATAGAAATTAGAAAGATGCTTTTTAAAAAAGTTTTTACTTATTTGAGAGATAGAGTTACAGATAGAGAGGGAGAGACAGAGGGAAAGGTCTTCTATCCACTGGTTCACTCCCCAAATGGCTGTCAATGGCTGGAGCTGGGCCAATCCAAGAGCAGGAGCCAGGAGCTTCTTCTGGGTCTCACACGTAGATGCAGGGGCCTGAGCATGTGGGCAATCTTCCACTGTTTTCCCAGGCCATGGCAGAGAGCCGGATTGGGAGAGGAGCAGCTGGGACTCTAACCAGCATCCATAGGGGATGCTGGCACCTCAGGTGGAGGCTTAGCCCACTACACCACAGCACTGGCCCCTAGAAAGCTGTTTTTGTTGTTTGTTTTATTATAAGATCACACTGGTGAGGGGAGGATGAAACAGTAACTCTTCATTCTGCCACTGGGAGTATACATTGATATGCGTTTTCTGGAAAGCAGCCTAATAATTTTTTTTAATTCACAATTTTACCTGATATTTATCTTCTGTAAATCCTCTTTAAGAATGGTAGTGTCATTTACAATGTTGACACATAGGTGTAACAGGAATGCTCACCAAGACAAAAAGAGCTGAACAAAATGTACCACAGTATTGCAATTGGCTAGCCATTAATAGTGGTGTAAAGAATACACATGTAAATAGGGAAATGTTCAAATACATGAAACAAAAGCCAGAAAGGGAGCATTCAAAATTATACACTATGATCTAAACTTTTTAGGGTAAAAGTATATATATGCATTTAAAACTAAATGGGTTGACTATCTTTGGATGAAGGGACTGCAGGCAACTTTCATCTTCTTTTTAACTTTCTGTATTTTCCTTTGTCTACAACAGACATGTATTACGTTCCAGTATTTTTAAAAGATTTATTTATTTATTTGAGAGGCAGAGTTACAGAGAGAGGATAGAGAGAGAGAGAGAGAGGGAGAGGTCTTTCATCTGCTGGTTCACTCCCTACATAGCCACGACGGCCAGAGTGGAGCTGTGCAGATCTGAAGCCAGCAGCCAGGAGCTTCCTCCAGGTCTCCAACATGGGTGCAGGGGCCCGAGGACTTGGGCCATCTTCTACTGCTTTCTCAGGCCATTAGTAGGGAGCTGGATTGGAAGTGGAGCAGCCGGGAATCAAACAGCACCCATAAGGGATGTCAGCACCGCAGGTGGAAGCTTAACCTACTACGCCACAGCTCTGGCCCCTAAATTCAAGTCTTGAACTTCCAAGTACCTGCTCCATCTTTCCACCCTGATGCCTGGCATGTATCTCAAACTCCATCTGTAGACAGTCAAATATCTCTTACCTCCTCAAAACTGCTCTACTTCCTGACTTACCTATTTCTATAAATGGCGCCATCTAAACTCCCCTTCAAAATATTTACAAGTCTTGGAGAAGCAGATTTTTTTTTCCAACAGCCATTGCCAAAGCCTGAGTTCAAGCTCTTGGAAGTTTTTCCCAGAGAGATGGAAAAGGCTACGTCTTCCACCTTTGTTTTGGGTTGATTCTCCGTTGGAGAAGACCTCTTTCTTGGCTGTGGGAACCGTGAGTGGCAAATTTCTTGTATTCTATCATAAGTGACATGTTGGCAGAACAGAAATCTTAGAAGTAGTCCAGAATCTATTTCCTTACTCGATTTCCTCTTAAAAGAGAGCCTACCTGGTTTCCAAAAGCCTGTCACTAAGATGGAATGTGGTTAGCTGGAGGAAGTTTGAGGAAACAGAATGCTAAAAGAGCGATTTTGGAAGAGAGAGCAGCAGAGAGGAACAATCAAATCAATTCCATAATTCAGAAATGTGAATTCAGAAATGGGATCCCCTGCAAAATGTGCCATCAGGAAGCTTCCCATTAGGCTAACAATACTTAGAATTAGGAAATAAGCTGTGAAACATATTACTTAACATTGATGCACCCTCTAAGCTATCATGATCTTGGACAAAGACATGGGCTCTGCTCTCTGGTAAAGATTTTGACTTCAGAGTAATTGGAATTTTCTTCCCCAGCAATGTGAGCTTGTCTTGCACACATACTCACAGATGCACCCACCAGCATTAGACCTAATGATGACCACCTTCTTTGGCATTGCACAGAAAGTAAGTTGAAATAAAAATTCCAAGATTTTTCTTAAAGAAGGAAAAATAGGGGCAGTTGGTTGAGCTGCCATTTGGGATACCCACATTCCATATTGGAGTACCGATTCAAGTCCTGGCTCCTCTGCTTCCTATCCAGATTCCTGCTAATGCATTATGGGAGGTAGCAGGTAATGGCTCAAGTATTTGGGCCCCTGCTATCCACATGGGAGATCAGGATGGAGTTCTGAGCTCCTGGCTTCTGCCTGGCCCAGCCTTGGCTGTTGTGGGCATTTGATGAGTAAACCAGTGGGTAGAAGATGTATCTATCTCTGTCTTTGCCTCTCCTTGTCTCTCTGCCTTTCAGTTAGATGAAAATAAATAAATATTCTTAATAAAAGAAGAAAGAAGAAAAATATACACACATACATGGTATTTTTCTTTAGTACAAAATTTGTATTTTCCCCTTTTCACATAATTCACTTCTCATCCACATCATTTACTCCATCATGATTCATGCCACTCCTACCCTTCAAACCTACAGTAACAACTCAGTAAACATTCTATGATATTTTTCCTTACAGCCAAATAATTATATACAATTTATGCATACCTTAAAGTATGTATACATACTTTATTTAACATGTTTTTCTGCATTGTATTTTCATACTTAACAATCCCTCATAAAAATACTACCAAATCACCTAATAGACCTCTATCTTACTCTTTTGGATGTCTGCATATTTCACTTAATTGAAGAACTACCCATTTATTTAAGTATCCTCCCTATTAGCAGCATTCACTTTGCTTCATTTGCATATATGGGTATGATTACAGAAAATAGTAATAAACATGCTTGTATTGGTTTTCTGCATTGATGCTTTTATTTCTGTGGGGCATATGAGGCAAAGCATATAACATGACCATTCAGCATCTCTTCAACAAGAGTCAGTATCACTTTTTAAACACTTTGACATGGGTCCAAAATTGTGGTACAGTAGGTTAAGCTGCTACCTGCGACACTGGTATCCCATTTGTGTGTCAGTTTGAATCCTAGCAGCTCCACTTCCTATCCAACTCCCTGCTAATGCTCCTGGGAAAGCAGCAGAAGATGGCCCAAGTGCTTGGGCCCCTGACACCCACATGGGTGTCCTGGATGGAATTCTGGGCTACTAGCTTCAGCCTGGCCCAGCCCAGACCATTGCAGCCATGTAGGGAGTGAACCAGCGAATGAGGGATCTCTCTCTCTCTCTCTCTCTCTCTCTCTCCCCTTCTTTTTTTCTCTCTCTGTAACTCTGTGTATCTCTGCTTTTCCAATAAGTGAATCTTTAAAAAATCTTTGCCTAATGGCTGTAAGTTTATATCAATATCATATTATTGCTTTGGTTTGAACCACTTTGACCATTAGTGAATTTGAGCATTATTTCATAAGTTTGTTTAATCTGTTGTATATTATTCTGTGAACATGTCTCTTCATGTCCTTTCTTGATTTTTCTTCTATGTTGCTTATCCCCTTCTACTTAATTTACAAGAACTCTTTGTATATTATACATATACTTTCTGTCTGTCCTTTGTAGTACAAATAATTTTCCAAATCTATTGTTTGTAGACTTTGCAGTTTCTTTTGCCATGCAGAAATCTCAAATTCACATAATGTGTAGCAGGCGCTTCTTTTTTTCATATCTTCTTAGTATCCTGTCTTGTCTCCTGTATTGTAGATGTAATACAGAATTTTTCTGCAAGATTTCAATTTTGTTTTATTTAAGTCTTCATCTGGAATTTATTTTATTATGTGATAAAAGATAGTATTTATGCAATGTTATTTTCCTCTCAAAGGAAAGTCAGGCATATTATCATTTATTAAATCACTCATCTTTTCTCTGACAGATGAAAATACTCTTTTGTAGTACCAGATATCCAAATACAATATAAAATCACTGTAATCAAATCAAACCAATATACTATGAGCATTTTGTTAGATAAACAGATCAGTGGGATAGAAAGAAAATCACATACTTGCTGCATTTGGATTCATAGGCCTTGATGAAAGGCCAAATTGTCAGAGGGGCTTAGCTGCCTTTTCAGATCCCCCAAAGAAGTACATGGTGGCTTAGCACCCAAGGTCACAGATCTGGATTTGAATTTAGGCTCCACTACTTGGTCTTGTTGAGCAAGTCAAATTACCTTGCTTATGCTCAGTTTCTTCAAATGAGAACGGGTTATCCTCACAGGGATGGTGTGAGGATACAGGAAACAAGGCATGAAAAACACTTAGCACAGTGTCTGGTGCAAAGTAAGCATGTAATAGAGCGGCTGCTATTATATCCGCTCTGTCAGTGCCTACTCTGTCTTGTGAGCACTACCTCTGTTTTTGTCACTTCACTGAGAGTTCCTGGAGGGTGCCTGCCTTATCTTAGCTCCCTCAGCAGCCAGACTAACCAAAAGTGACCCTAATGGACAGTATTTTGTGTTTTATCAGTTTTAACTTTCCCCACTGTGTAGCATCTAGGCAGAGTGGTCCTCTGTCCCCAGGCATGGCACCCTACCACTGGTTGCAAGTGTCTGCTCCAGTGTCTTGCACCTCTGTAGGACATGCCCACAGTCAGCTATAGCTGTTATTCATGGAGTCTCCTTGCATTTGGGCACTTTTCATGAGTACACTTGTCTCTGCTTTGTCTCCCTAATGCCTAGCAGTCCGTGGTACACAGTAGGATACAGCTAATTATTGTGTGTAATTTCTCTTCATTTTAACTATATCAATCAACTAGTGGGCTGAGAATGTTTATAAGTTTTTTTTTTATTTTTAATTGCTTTTGGTTTAGTTCTTTTCATAATTTACTTTAACACATAACTTTTGAAAGTATTCTATGTCATCTGTTGAACAAAAAGAAGAAAGAGGGTCCCTCTAAATTATTTAGAAAAGCTTCATCTTACAAGGAAAAGTAAGTAAGTTTTTATTAAGTTAAACCCTACTAATTAAGCCATGGGTGAATCAACTCCTCTTGGGTCTAAGCTTTGACAGTGAGGGAAAAGTAATAGACAGCAATATCAACAATGCAAAGGTCACATCAAGAATTCCTTTTAAAAGTGGGGTTTCCAGATATAATATAGGACTCAAAGTTATATTTGAGTTTCAAATAAACAGCATAATTTTAATATGTATGTCCCAAATATAGAACAATTATTTGTTATTTTTCTGAAATTCAAATTTAAGTGAATGTCCTATATTTTTATTTGTTAAATCTGGCAACCCTATTATTAAAAATCTATTTCAGGAGACATTTGGGGACTCATAACTGATTCACTGTGGTACCCCAAGTGAAAGCCCTGGAGATTGTCTCTGTACACAGTTGATGTTCAATAAATGTTTGTTAAGCTGATTGCAAGATAGTGACTATTAGTAGTTACTTTTTGGTCATTGATTATTTAGATGTATGAAAATGGACTGATGTAGGCTTAGAAAAAAATTCTGACAATAAGCCAATCACAAAAAAGGGTTTTCTGATTAAGTTACTACTAACCAAAAAGGAA